>NC_044303.2:231040882-231345200 GCF_007474595.2 Lynx canadensis | reverse complement strand
TATATTGCATTTGTTGGTTGAGGGTAGTAACACGGATAGGGTTGAAGAGTAGGATAAACTCACTCGAGGAATGAGTTCCTACTGATCTATCTAGTAATCTCCACCCTCTTCTCCAACCACACTACTGGGAAAGCCCAGTTTCCTTACCTCAGCTTGCAACAATGGGGACTCAGGATTCGTGTAATCTTAACTGGACTCTGTGGTCATGATTCTGATGCATTATTTGTAGCTTGAAATATCACAATAAGCTAACCGTTCTCACCACCTCTGTTTATCCCAAACTAGGCTACTTATTCCAATTCATCATGTCACTGCTGTCAGATTAATGCTCCCACTCCACAGTAGGGATTCATGTCCTACTCAACAACCATCTGTTTTTCCCCATAACCAACAGATTTAAGAACAAATGACACCACCAAGGGCACATGACATAATTAAAGACCAAGGTGGTAGGATTTGCTGACATGTTTTTAAGTAAATTTGTTACATAAACTCTTACTAATAAGAGTAAGGACAATAACATTAAAATACAACCTCTCTTCTGGGGTCTGAGCTAATGAGGTCCAGGTATGCAATCCTGGACTGAATGTTATAAGCAGATGGAGTTGATAACATCTGTAAAGATGGATCAGTATTATATTTCTTAGCAAACTTCAACAAATCCCAAAACACTTTGATTTTCAGTGAGAACTTATATAAGTTAAAGTCTGGGTTCCAAGTAGAAAGTGAGTTGTAGATATTCTGTTCCTAAGACTCAAGGGAAATCCTTGTGCTTTTGTTTCTAAGTGTCTAGATAGGAAAACTGATGTTCAATGAAAAATTCAAGGCATCTAGGGGCGCCTGGGTGGCTCAGTCAGTTGAGCGTCCGACTTCAGCTCAGGTCATGATCTCACGGTTCATGAGTTCAAGCCCTGCGTCGGGCTCTTTGCTGATGGCTCAGAGCCTGGAGCCTGCTTTGGATTCTGTGTCTCCCTCTCTCTCTCTCTGCCACTCCCCGACTTGTGCTCTGTCCCTCTCTGTCTCTCAAAAATAAATAAATGTAAAAAAAAATAGACAAATAAATTTAAAAAAATTCAAGGCATCTGGGGGTGCCTGGGTGGCTCAGTTGGTTGAGCATCCCACTCTTGATTTTGGCTCAGATCATGGTCTCTTGGTTCATGGTGAGCCCCTCATCTGGCTCTGTGCTGATAGCCCATGGAGCCTGCTTGCGATTCTCTCTCTCCTTCTCTCTCTGCCCTTCCTTCACAGTCTCTCTGCTCATCCCCTGTGCACGTGCTCTCTCTCTCACAATAAATAAGTTAAAAAAAGTTCAAGGTATTTTATTTTCCATTTCCTACCAACTCTGTATCTAACAAACTATGTGTAGGCAGTACTCATACTGTTATTTTTTTAAAAAAGACAAAAAAATTCTTGGTCTACTCAAGAACCTAAAGGCACTACTTATTTGAGACTGCAAACTTTTTAATAGAAAATTAGTCAAAACATATGTACAAATTTATGTACAAAATACATGCACTGCGAATGATTAATGACAGCTTTTACCTATCAACTCCTAGAGAGTAAAAAAAAAATATTTAGTTGAAGCGAGAGTTTGAGGGACATCATTTCTTTGGTTCTTGCTTACAGCTATTAGATCTACGATATGTCCTCATTAAATGACATACAATTAATTATTAGACAGAAATGTTTGTATCATCCATTAATATTCTAAAACAGATCCTGCGAAACAACCTTTGTGATCTTTGACATTAAGCTGTTCTTTATGGCAATAGTTAGACAGCATTGCCAATTATTTCTTCTGCTGACTTATGATTTGTGATGCGAAAGCATATCATTAGATGAAAAGTATCCTCAATTCTATGATAGGAACACATGCACCAATTAATTAAAACGATATGTTGTTTCTATCAGATAAATGTATATAAGGTAACTCATCAATTCCTGGTAGCCACTGGTATGGTGGTGGTGAAGGTGGAGGTGGTGAAGGTGGAGGTGGTGATGGTGGAGATGGTGATACAGATGGTGGAGATGGTGGGGGTGGGGGTGGAGTTGGTGGAGGTGGTGGTCCAGTCGGTGGAGGTGGAGGTGGTGGGCAGGGGGGTGGTGGTAGAGGTAGTAGTGGTGGTGGTGGAGATAAGGATGATGGTGAAGACGGTGGTGGTGGAGACAGGGATGGTGTTGGAGACGGTGGTGGTGGTGGTGGAGTTGGTGAAGGTGGTGGTGGCAGAAGTGGAGGTGGTGGTGGAGGTGGTGGAGGAGGTTGGTCGAGTTGGTGGAGGTGGAGGTGGTGGTCGAGTTGGTGGAGGTGGAGGTGGTGGTGGTGGTGGTGAAGTTGGTGGAGGTGGTGGAGGTGGTGGTGGCAGAAGTGGAGGTGGTGGTGGAGGTGGTGGTCGAGTTGGTGGAGGTGGAGGTGGTGGTGGTGGTGGTGAAGTTGGTGGAGGTGGTGGAGGTGGTGGTGGCAGAAGTGGAGGTGGTGGTGGAGGTGGTGGTCAAGTTGGTGGAGGTGGAGGTGGTGGTGGTGGAGTTGGTGAAGGTGGTGGTGGCAGAAGTGGAGGTGGTGGTGGAGGTGGTTGGTCCAGTTGGTGGAGGTGGAGGCGGTGGTGGTGGCAGAAGTGGAGGTGGTGGTAATGGAGGTGGTGGAGGTGGTGGTCAAGTTGGTGGAGGTGGTGGTGGTGGAGTTGGTGAAGGTGGTGGTGGCAGAAGTGGAGGTGGTGGTGGTGGAGGTGGTGGAGGTGGTAGAAGTGGTGGAGGTGGTGGAGGTGGTTGGTCGAGTTGGTGGAGGTGGAGGTGGTGGTGGTGGTAGGAGCGCTGGTGGTGGTGGAGGTGGTGGAGGTGGTTGGTCGAGTTGGTGGAGGTGGAGGTGGTGGTCGAGTTGGTAGAGGTGGAGTTGGTGGTGGTGGTAGGAGCGGAGGTGGTGGTGGGGGTGGTGGAGGTGGTGATATAGTTGGTGGTGGAGATGGTGGGGGTGGGGGTGGTGGGGAGGGGGGTGGTGGTAGAGGCAGTAGTGGTGGTGGTGGAGATAAGGATGATGGTGAAGACGGTGGTGGTGGAGACAGGGATGGTGTTGGAGACGGTGGTGGTGGTGGTGGAGTTGGTGAAGGTGGTGGTGGCAGAAGTGGAGGTGGTTGGTCGAGTTGGTGGAGGTGGAGGTGTTGGTGGTGGTAGAAGCGGAGGTGGTGGTGGTGGAGGTGGTGGAGAAGGTTGGTCGAGTTGGTGGAGGTGGAGGTGGTGGTGGTGGTAGAAGCGGAGGTGGTGGTGGTGGAGGTGGTGGTCCAGTTGGTGGAGGTGAAGGTGGTGGTGGAAGCGGTGGAGGTGGTGGTGGGGGTGGTGGTGGGGGTGGTGGTGGGGGTGGTCCAGTTGGTGGAGGTGGAGGTGGTGGTGGTGGCAGAAGTGGAGGTGGTGGTGGAAGTGGTGGAGGTGGTGGTCGAGTTGGTGGAGGTGGAGGTGGTGGTGGTGGCAGAAGTGGAGGTGGTGGTGGTGGAGGTGGTGGTCGAATTGGTGGAGGTGGTGGTGGTGGTAGAAGCGGAGGTGGTGGTGGTGGTGGTCCAGTTGGTGGAGGTGAAGGTGGTGGTGGCAGAAGTGGAGGTGGTGGTAGGGGTGGTGGAGGTGGTGGTCCAGTTGGTGGAGGTGGAGGTGGTGGTGGTGGTGGAGGCAGAGACGGCGGTGGAGAGAGCAGTGGAGGTGGTGGTGACAGTGAGGGGGCGGTGTGATGGTGGCTGTAGAGTTGAAGGCAATAAGTTGAAAAGGCAGAGTTGAAAGAGACAATAAGTTGGCCCAGAATCCAAGCCGGGTTTGTACTGTTTGAGATGGAAAAGCTCTCTTTCATTGCCCTTCTTATCCTTCCAAGAGCGTCTGGTACTCTCTACAGAAGCGTTAACGTACTGCCACCCAGGACATCTCCTACGTGCTCTCACTAGGAAAGGAGGGGCGGATGAACAGTCAGTGAAGAGGCAAGTCTGCCACTGTGGTAACCCCCTCTCTCTGGAAGCAGAAAGGGGGGGGACACAACAGTGGTTGCTAGCTGTCTGTCTGAATATGTTTGAGACGTAGATACTAGATATGCAGCTCAATAAGAGGGAAACCGCAATAGAGTTTCCAACAACGTCTCCCAGGGAAAATTTACCAAACTCCATCTATATACTGGGTTGAGCATCATGGATACGAAGATAACTATGACACTGTTCCTGCCCTTGAGGAGCTTATGGGTTAATATTCGTAATAGAAGGAGTTGATACTGAATATCTGTCACACGGCATGAAAGGAAAATCTCTCATATCAACATGGAGGTGGGTGTATGATGAATACGCCTCAATATGAAAGACGGCACCAGCAAATGAAGGGAAGCGCAAATGAGGAAGCCTAGAATATTTGAGATGAGAGAAGTCAGTAGAGCCTGGTAGAATTTTATCATTTTAAAAATCATACGTAACATTAGAAATGTAGAGTATATAAACTTTTGCCATTAAAATTAATTATACCCAGAGGAATCATATTTAAAAACTTTCACCTGGAAAAGAATATAATGATTATCAATCTGGTGTACAAGGGTGATAAATACAATATATTGGAGATCGTTTATGTATTTATGTATTTATTTATGTATTTATTTATTTATGTATGTATTTATTATTTTAACAGTTTGTTTATTTTGAGAAACAGAGACAGTGTGTGTGTGCATGCATGCGCATGTGAGCGGAAGAGAGGCAGTAGAGACAGGGAGATGGAGAATCCCAAGCAGGTTCTGCACTGATACTGCCTGATTTGGGGCTCGATCTCATGAACCGTGAGATCATGACCTGAGCTGAAACCAAGAGTCAGACGCTTAAGCTACTGAGCCACCCAGGCACCCCTGTTGATCTTATATTTAAATTTATCTATTAGAAAGACATATTTCTTTAAAAAGGAAAAACCTATGCTTTACTGGTCTCTGAGAACACACAACTACAATAGTTCATAGATCAAAAATTCTTATTTATAATTTTTCTCATAGAGACAGCATACATTTTATAATAATTTATTAATTATGGAGCTGGTATATTTGGTAATAAGCAATTTTTCATGGCTTGAGTAGATATTCTCAGTTTCACACGCCCACATTTTTTTTGGATATAAACATTTCAAGATAAATCACATAAATATTTATTTTTAGAGAGAAAAGCAGAGCACTGCACTATATTTCCTAAGATAAGGCTACCATTTTAAATATAAATTATGCGTTTAAACATATGTATTTACATATATAACACTGACAATCTACGATACCTCCAATTCTTTTCAAAAAGAGATTTTTTTGTAAGAGGAGACGTGGTTGTTTAAAACCACACTCTCACCTTTACTCCTAAAAGTAAATTTGAGGTCTAGGGACATTTCATCTAATTTACACCCTTTCATTAAAAGCTTAAACTATTCCTAGAATAATTAAGCCTGGATAATATCTAACTTCACACACACACACACACACACACACACACACACACACACTTTATACACGAGAAAACGTATTTTTACTCTAAATTGATTCTGTTTAAACAAAGTACAAGGGAGAACTTTTGGTTTGGGACCTATAATGTTAGTCTTTTAATGTTTCCTTCTCATCCCCACGTGTAGATAATGGCAATGACATGCTTCTCACTTGCTGGGAATCATGACTCTGCTCTTTGAGGAGAAAACTTAGAACACTGACCTTCATGCAAGGAAGGCTGAGCCTGGGACACCAATTCTGTAACGAGCAAAGGAAGTAGGAAATATGGGCTCAAAATGGAGCACATTTACTTTGAAGGTAGAATTCTAGGTTAATTGTTAAAGCATTCAGAGAAAAAGAGATAACTGTGATTGCTTGAGAACTCGCTTACAAATTTCCCATACTGAAAGCAGAAATGATGCTTGTGCGCCCTCTGTATCGTAGGGTCTGCACCGCGGTGCCTGCAAGAAGGCGGGCTGACTCCTGAGGCGCCAACCGGTCCCTTGTCCGTCCCAAGAGCTCAGCTGAGCGAGACCCCTTGGTCCCGCTTCTCTGGAGCAAACACGGAAACGGGAGTCGGCTCCTCGGGGAACCAAAGTGAGATGTGCACACGATGTGTACTGAGATGTGTACCGGTGTGAACTGGCCACTGCCATAAAGGATCCACGTGCAGCAGGACTGCCGGCTCGAATCCGAGCTGCTCCCTCTTGCTCACGGCTGAGTTCTGGCAGGACTGACCACTCCAGGCAGCCTGGAGGCCTGGGGCGGGCAGAGTCTGTCAGTAGGCGGGCCCGGGAGGATCTGGAGAAGAACTCAAGCTCTGTGCAGGTTGGGGACTGGGATGGGCCTGGGCAGGTGGGGTGAGCCAGGCAGCTACCGACAGGCAGGGCGGGGAAGCCTCCTAGGAGAGAACTGGTTTGAGTGGAGACCAGGCACCATGAGCAGAGTTCAGTGACGGCGAGTGAGGACTCGAGGACCAGAACGAGAGCCATTACTTGAACTTGTCCCCAGCCCAGCGACTAGGAAGGCACAGAGGGAAAGATGAAGGAGGCTGTTTTTGTAATGCCTGGAGCATGGGAAGCTCTGTTGAGGGATTCCAGAACAAACTGGAAAGCCAAGGGCAGCGGGGCCATGCTTCTACGTCTGGGTCACACGCCGCCTCTTAGCTCTGGCCTCCTGGGGGCTCAGGGCAGATACCTGTGGGGCCACTTTGCCCAGGGAGCAGCAGGTGACACTGTGACAGCAGGCAGAGTGCTACACGCCACGCTCAGGGAGCAGCGGCAACCAGGGGGGGAACTGCACAGCCCTGCGGGAGCCCCAAGGACGTTCGAGCCAAGCCTCGTGTAGGAAACAGATACACAAGGGAAGCTGGGGACCGCAGTCCTTCCAACGCAGGTCTGTGCCCGGCGGAGCGGTGGCCAGGCTGTGAGAGGGATGTAAATGTGTGACAAACGCAGGGGCTACTTGCGTGACGCGGGTGCGTAAGCACACCAGCGTGTGTCAACGTGTGCACACGCTTGCACTGCACACGGATGCCCACACGTGTGTGTGCCAGCGCCACACCGGAGGACAGAGATGAATGGGAGACACTTGGTATTTCAATAGATTTGCCTGCAACCTTTCTCTTCCCTCACCTGTGTCTAGGCAACTCGATTCTTCCACAGCCCACAACCCTCCAGACTCTGACTGCCGGCCACTGCCCTCACCTTACCACTGTTCAACTCTTACTGTTGGAGATCTTTCTCAAGGATTCGGGAGTATTTGTTTACAACAGGCACAGCAAAGGAAACTTGGGGACAGTTAGAGCGGAGATACAATGCCAAGAGAAGCTATGGGCTGGGGTCCTTGCAAATTTCATATGTCAGACGGACTTTCTGCAGCCTAATGATTTTTTAAAAAGTAATTTGCATAGATATAGCTGTTTCCATAGCAACCCAGATAGGGTTACATTTAGCAAAGCTACAGAGAGATGGTGAGAGGGCTCCCTGGAGGTAAAAGGACTTTTAATAAGACCCTGGTGTTTGGAGGTTCATCAGCTAACTGTAGAGAGCAATTCCTTTCCTTCCACTGACTGTGTGGCTAAGTTAATCAGACTTGCTTGCTTATGGGAGAGTTCCCATCCTGGGGTCACATGATCATTTCTTTCTTTTCAATCCCATTTTCATTAGATTCAAGTTATAAATACTTAGTTGTGCTCAATGTGAAGTTTATACATGACAATAAAATTTCACGTCTGTGTTTGCACACTCCGATAGCTAAGTTAATAGCAAGGGCAGTTTTGCAGAAAATTATTAAATTGATAAACTGCTTGAAAATCCTAAATGACCCATGTTCATCTTATCATTGTAACTGTGTGTTAAATACAAATTTCTCTTTCCTGCTAATTTCACAAAACATTAGGGAGTCTACTGAAAGCGCCATGGAAGGTAAAGTGACTTACCACTGTCCTGCCTATAAATGTTCTTCATGAAAGGTACATGTGATCGGGCATTCTAAGTGGTTACATGTATCAGAAAATGCCTCCAGGGTCAGAAGCAAAAAGGAAAGCTTCTACACTCGTTCTGTCTGAGAAAGATACCCCAAAGTTGAGGCTCCACTGCCAAAGAAAAGAAAATGTATTTAGTTTTCTTCTCTCTCTTTGAACTCTCTTTTCTCTCATTGCTGTGAGCGAGCTTGGAACTCATACAAAATTAGACACCTGCTCCATCCAGACTAGGAAATCACTTAAAAAGACAGATGCATAAATCCTCAACAAAATATTAGCAAACTGAATCTAAGAATACATTATAAAAATCATTCACCATGATCAAGTGTGATTTATTCCAGGGACACAAGGGTGGGTCAATAATCACAAATCCATCAATGCGATACATCACATCAATAAGAGAAAGGACAAAAGCCACGTATCATCTCGATAGGGGCAGAAAACTCATTTGACAAAGTATGTTATCCATTCATGATAAAAACTCTCAATAAAGTAGGCCTAGAGAGAGCAAACCTCAGCATAATAAAGAACATGTATGAAAACCCCACATATAGGAACACCATACTCAATGGTGAAGAACTGAGAGCCTGTCCTTCAGGATCAGGAACAAGACAAGGGTGTTCACTCTCATCAGTTTTATTCTACAGAGTACTGGAAGTCCTAGCTGCAACAATCAAACAAGAAAAAGAGAAAAAAAGCATCCAAGTTGGTAAAGAAGTAAACCTTTCACTATTTGCAGACTACATGATACCATATATAGAAAACCCTAAAGACTCCACCAAAAAACTACTTACTAGAATGGATAAATGAATTCAGTAAGGTCCCAGGGCACAAAATCAATACATGGAAATCTGATGCATTTCTATACGCTAATAATGAAGTAGCAGAAAGAGAACAGTAAGAAAATAATTCTGTTTACAGTTGCACCAAAAAGAATAAAATACCTGGAAGAAATGTAACCAAAGAGGTAGAAGGCCTGTACTCCAACAACTATAAAAAATTGAAGGTGACACAAACAAGTGGACAGATATTCCATGCTCCTGGACTGAAGAACCAATATTGTTAAAATGTCTACACTACCCTCAAGCAATCTACATATTTAATGTAATCCTTAGCAAAGTACCAATAGCAGTTTTCACAGAAATAGAACAAATAACCATAAAAGTTGTATGAAACCACAAAAGATCCTGAATCGCAAGGCAATCTTAGGAAAGAAGAATGAAGCCAAAGGTATTGCAATACTAGATTTCAAGATATGCTACAAAGCTGTAGTGATCAAAGCATAAAACTCCTAGAAGAAAACATAGGTAGTAATTTCTCGGACATCGGCCAATAGAAACATTTTTCTAGATATGTCTCCTCAGGCAAAGGAAACAAAAGCAAAAATAAACTATTGGGACTACACCAAATAATAAGGTTCCACATAGCAATGGAAGTCATCAACAGGACAGCAAGGAAACTTACTGAATGGGAGAAGATATGTGCAATGACATATCCAATAAGAGGTTAATATCCAAAACATATAAAGAACTTATACAGCTCAACACCCAAAAAACAATCTGATTTTTTAAAATGTGCAGAAGACTTGAACAGACATTTTTCCCCAAGAAGATATACAAATGGCCGACCAGTAAAAAAGATGCTCAACATCACTCATCATCAGGGAAATGCAAATCAAAACCACAATGAGATACTAGCTCAGACCTACCGAAATGGCTAGAATCAAAACTACAAGAAATAATAAGTGTTGGCAAGGATGTGGAGAAAAAGGGACCCTCACGTGCTGTCTGTGGGAATGCAAGTTGGTGCAGCCACTATGGAAAACAGTACGGACGTTTCTTAAAAAGAATTAAAAACAGAATTACCACACAATCCAATAATTCCACTATTGGGTATTTACCCAAAGAATACAAAAACCCTAATTCAAAAAGATATATACACCTCTATGTTTACTGCATCATTGTTTACAATATCCAAGATATGGAAGCAACCCAAGTGTCCATCCATGGGTGGATGGGTAAAGATGTGATATGTGTGTGTTTGTGTATGTGGGTGTGTAGGTGTGTGAGTGTGTACATACAACATACACAAAATGGAATATTACTTGGTCATAAAAAAGAATGAAACCTTGACATTTGCAACAACATGGATGGACCTAGATGGCTTAATGCTAAATGAAATAAGTCAGAGGGGTGCCTGGGTTGCTCAGTTGGTTGGGCGTCTGACTTTGGCTTGGGTCATGATCTCATGGTCTGTGAGTTGAAGTCCCACATCAGGCTCTGTGCTGATGGCTCAGAGCCTGGAGCCTGCTTTGGATTCTGTGTCTCCCTCTCTCTCTACCCCTCCCCTGCTCATGCTCTGTCTCTCTCTCTCTCTCTCTCTCTGTCTCTCAAAAATAAACATTGAAAAAATTAAAAAAAAAAAAGAAGTCAGAGAAAGACAAATACAAGATGATTTCCCTCGTATGCGGAATTTACGAAAACAAAGAGACAAAACCCCAGGCTCTTAAATACAGAGAACTGATGGTTATCAGAGGGGAGGTGGGGGGGGAGGGATGGATGAACTAGGAGATGGAGGTCAAAAGTACACTTATTCTGAGCAGCACTAGGAAAAGCTTGGAAACGTTGTACACTTGAAACTAATAGAACACTTCATGTTAATTATACATCAGTAAAAACTAACAAAACTAAAAAAAAATATTAAACGTCTGCTCCACCCGGACTATAAAATCACTTAAAGGGCAAACAAAACTGAAACAAAACAAATACCACTACAGCTAATATCTAAGGCTTCTTCTTGTTAATAAAAGTGTTTTCTGACCGCTTTGGAATCCGTATTTCTCAGTCTTAGACTTCTGAGCATATTCCTGCCTCTCGCTAACTCTCGATGGAAAGAATTTTGAGTGAAGAGTAAAACATGGAAGACAATGTCTCCTCATCTGAAAACAAATCTTTTAACATAAAACGTGAGGAATGGAAGTAGCTTTCTTACTGCTGACACTTACGAACGTAAAATGTGGTTAACTATGAAATCTATCTGGAAAGCAGATTAGAGTACGTATTCATTTTTCAATGAAGTAACCACAAAGATGGGCTTCAGAAACTCTATTTGTGAACAGACCAGGTATGCCACTTGACAATGGAGTTGAGTTTATGAATGAAAATCCATTTTCTCAAAAAAACAAAAATCCAATATGCATGAAAGCTACACCGAGTGTAGAGCAAATGGCTCTTTTTCCTAATGTGTATCTTTAGTTTAAGTACTAAATGTGTTTGTTATGGGACGGCTTCATGTGAGGTGCTGAATACCGTTATGGCTGAGTTTCTACATTTCCAAAGTGTCTGCAAGAAATCTCCAAACTTTTCAGTCGGACAGCTGTCATTTCTACCCCAAATGAATTCTTGCTCACTATGGTGAATTAATACCGTGTGACCCCGGGAGCACTTCTAGTAATATTTGTGTGAGGCAAAGCAAGTCATATAGGGAATTATTTTTTTAAACATTTTTCAGTGTGTATTCATTGATTTATTTAGTTTTGAGAGCCAGAGAGAGAGACAGGGCTCGAGTAGGGTACAGACAGAGTCAGGGAGACAGAATCTGAAGCAGGCTCCAGGCTCTGAGCGGTCAGCACAGAGCCCAATGCGGGGCTTGAACCCACAAACCGCGACATCACGACCCGAGCTCAAGTTGGAGGCTTAACTGGCTGAGCCACCCAGGCGTCTCAGGTTATGTAAGAAGTATAAAGCGGGACACCCACGACTGCTTCCTCCCCTTCCCCAGAAGAGGCGCCTGGCTTCTTGGAGGGTGTTAGATTAAAAGGCAAATATGCATGGAGACAGAAGACCAGAACTGTCTGAAGCAGGCAGCATTCAAGGAAGGTAGCCACAGCAGATATGCAGATGGCACCTACCCTCTATGGGGTGGCATGTGGGATGCCCATACACGCACAAGAGTGACACAATTGAATTTATTCTTAGGAAAGGAGGAGCCCTTCTGTAAGCACAGGGTGTGTTTTCTTCTCTTGCTCTCGTTATCTGAAAACCAAACTCCCGTCCATCTTTCAAACCCACGACAAACATTAATTTCTTCATTAAGCCTTTCCTGATCCCCTAGATTGAGAATTCCCTTTCCTCCCTGAAGCTTTTCCAGCCCTGTCTCAGTGCTTACTTTGTAGAACAGTTATCCACGTGGATGTACCCTCTCTCACACTTGATCGACAACTCCTTGGGGCTCGGACATAACCTGGCACACGCAGGAAAGAAAGGTGGACAGGAAGGCCAGCTGCCGAGGACAACTTCCCTATTTCTCTGGGATCACAAGTCTCCATGGTGCAGGTCCCCGAGTTCGGAAATCATTCCAAAGAGCTTCTTCTTCGGGGCTGTCCCTCGGGAGGGTGCCGCGGTGATGGCACACAGCTTCCGTGAAGGCAAATACGCCACCGATCCTGACGGGCAGCCCACCGGGAGAGTGAGTCACTCTGGGAACATGGTTGAGCGCATGCAGACAAAACGGTGGCTCCTCCCCTGCCAGGTGGAGTCTCATCCTCCGAGGGACAACCAGGAAGGAGGCTGATTTTGCACATTTCATTGGGAATAACAAATAAAAACATCTGTTGAAAAGGAAACCAGGTGTTGGGCAGGAGATGTGCACATTCCTTAATTCTCCCCTTTCCTCCAGGATCCGGTGGGGATTTCGACGTTGTGTTCATTAACACTAGTTAATGTAATTTTTGTGATAATTGTAGAGCAAATAGAGCAAACTCTCAAATATAATTAGGGAAAAGTGTTTCTAATTAACTTGTAACTCGTGAGTCGCAAAGTAGAGCCACAAATCAGTTATGCATTGTCACACCGAACAAGTAAAATACACTGTACGTTTCCATCCGGGCAAATAAACAAAACAAAACGAAACGCCCTTGGCAAGCCTTTCCCGTGAACCTTTACAACGTCTCAGCATTGCTCTGGAACGTAATTGTAGGTAAGCACAGGTGTGTTTCATACCATCGGCACCGGCGATCCTAGGGGTGAGCAATGAAGGCAACCTCACGCAGTCTGGGGACATCCAACATTTACCTCGAGAGCGTGCGGAACGGTGCGCTCGGATGGGTGTGCAGAGGTTCTAACGAAACCCTCACGGGTTCTGTAGGGAAACGGAGACCGTGGGAGTTGCAAGCCCCGTCCCGGTCAACAGCACCCTCGGTGACAGCTGCTTCCCTACCGCTGGCTGTCAGTTAGGGGACGGACTGTCACAGGGGACCGCTGCTGCCTTTGTTAGAAGTGCCCTCACTTTCTTCTCTGTCACATGAGCAGGCACGCTGAAATAAGAGGCAACTTCAAATTCATTCTAATTTGCAGAAACGAGAAACGAGCCGAACATTTTCTTTGGATAATGGAGTTATTACTCCTTGCAACAGATTGTTCTGGCATCTCTCAAGACATACCTGGGCCTCCCATGCCCCCATCCCTCTGCTGCTCGCTGTGGTAACTGCTGGCCTGGAGAGAGCAGAAAGTGATGTTCCTCAAACGTGCACGATCATGACAACTGTCAGAGGGTCTTGTGACAATACGGATTCCCAGGCTATTACCATAGAGATCTGGGGCCCAGAAATCTTCATTTGATTGGGGGGATTGGAAGATCATTGGTAGAGTATAAAGAGAACAGGCTTCGGAAACAGAGGGTTAGGGAATGCGGTGCGTGCCAGCTGGGACATTGAGCAAGCTCCTTTAAGCCCGTCCTCTGGGGACCTCTGGGCATATTCAAGCCACCCAGCATGATGACTGGTAAGTGGCGGGTGTTCAGGAATGTTTATTCTGTCTTGAAACATCAGAATGCAAAGAATACCGTGCTCTTCAGGTTAGGCACATCGGGGAGCAATGAGAATGTAAAACACAGGAAATAACGTAACATATCAGCTCCGGAAACACCTACCAGTATCCTCCTCTGTGGCATATGTAATAAAGAAGGGTTCTAATACTGATTTCTACAGTCAACAAGTCTATATTTTACCATAACATAAGCCAGAACTCCTTAACAAACACTTTCTATCAAAATGTCTTGCTCACTGGAACACTTCCATCTAAGCTAACATACACCATCATTTGGAGCTTTTCATTTCTTGAAGCGAAGCTTCATTCTAAGTAATACATTTCCATTACTTTCTAATCTCCTTAGCCTGCTCCATTTTTCATCATAGCGCTTCTTGAAATGACAGGTTTATTGTCTGTCTTGTCCACCACAACACAAGCCCTCTGAGAGCAGGGCTCTGAATTTTAAGTCTGCAACGTTCCACAACAGCTCTGTTAATGGATATTAAAATCACACTCAAAGTTTTGATTTTTTCTACTTCTTTACATGTAAATGAACGGAAACCCAAGACCCCCTCCAGCTATGCCTTTTATTTCTGCCCTCCTCCGCCTAGCTCCCTGAACACCAGCATGGCCATCTTGGCCATTAGGAAGAGGGCCATGCCCCAGGGGTGGCCTATGGCTAGAAGGTACCTGGGTATTCACCAAACACCTGTATCCAGAGGACCTACGCCTCACTGCCACCCAGTACATGCTCAACAAACATGAGTCTAACGAATGAACGAATGAGACTCATAGCCTACGGACTGGCTTCAATCTCTAGAATTAAGAACGGGGTGAGCAGGAAGGTAATGGTGTGACTTTTCCAACTTGGTTAGACGTGGCCTGGCTGGGGAGGAAATTAGGAATCAGAACTAGTGCTGTGTGGAGGGTTGTAAGTTTTGCTGTTCGCATTTGGTTATAATCGGGCTATCTGCTATAGAGAGATAACCCTAATATGGTGAAAATGACAATTGAGAGGAGGCAAGAGCAGACATCTCTCTAAAGAATGCGTGAGCTATGTAGCAGATTAGGAAATGAGTTGGGGGCAAGTGGCAGACCAACCACAAACACCTGTCTCTTCTTCCCTTCGATGGAGTGCTGCGGAATTCTTCAGGCCTGCTGTTTCCTTCCTGTGGATGGAGCACGATTACTGGAGCACAGACCCTCACTCACTCTTCCCCTGGTAGGAGGAGGGACTTGTCCAAACAATCAGCGGCATGCATCGTTTGGCTCAGCTCTGTCTGTCCTTCCTCCTCTTGGGAATGAGTGGCCAGAGGAAACTCTGGTTCCTCTAGTCTCCGCAGGATATGTCCCAGGGGGCTGTCAGAGGAACAGGAAGGCTTCCCTGACCCAACTGATGCCTGTGCAATAGTGGATACGTCTGCCTAATTCCGGGCTTCATTATTAGCAAACCCGCTTGGTAAACAGGCCTAGAACCTGGCTTCCAATCTGACTTCTAAGAGTAATGATTTGATAATGTGGCTTCATTCTTCATTTTGTTCAGAAGTTGGTGTGGAAAAGAGGGTAAAAGCGGGTGTAGTAGAGGGTTCTATAAACTATGGCCTGAGGGCTAGCTATTTGCCTTTATACATAAAGTTTTATTGAAACATAGCTACATCCAACTTTTTATGTACTGTCTATAGCTGTTTTCACCCAACATAGGTAGAATTGGGTAGTTGTAACAGAGACGTTATAGCCGACGAGCTAAAATAGTTATCATCTGGCCTTTTACAGATAAGGTTTGCCAATTCCTGTTCTGGAATCTAGAGGAATGCTAGAAAGGCATGCTGCTGCCAGAGCCATGCTTTCATGTTTGAAAGCAAAGGAAAAGTAAAGGAAGGCAGGACTCAATTCTAGCCAACGCTGCTGTCCCTAACACGCTAAAAAGAGAGTCCAAATGCAGAAGCAAGTTCAACAGATGGAAACTTAACTGAACCTTCCTGGGAATTGCAGCAGAGGAGGAGAGGCATCCAGTAAGAGCAGCTGAAAGAGGTGACGGCAGGCCTGGATCCCGGGGCCTGGAAAAGGGACAAGCGGGCACAGAGCGGGGGTGCCCCCAGATGCCCGAGTTTCTGTTGAGGGAGACTCTGCAGGCTTTGTAGGGATAGACAATGTCAGGGTTCCACAGGGCAGCTCGGGGAAATAACCCTGGTGGCAGAGGACTGACATGTGGCAGTGGAGGTGTGCCACACTCTGTGTGGCACTACACAGCCAAGAAACCCAACCTCCAAAGAGGAAATTAAAAATCAAAGGTGTCAGATCTGCAGGAAGGGAATGAAGTCACTTCAGTAAGACCCGGTGTGGCGTGAGGTGGCGGCGGGGGGCGAGAGGGGGCGGTTGTGCTGTGTCAGCCTAGCTGAGCTGGAACGATGCCTCCCAGAATTCCCTTTCCTCCTAGTTTCCAGGGTAATGATGTCCACAGGAGAAATCTGCAGGCAACCTGGCAGGTGCCAGGGAAGCAGCAGGTGCTGAACTCTGATGGCTGTAGGCCCAGGGCACCAAGCTTTGCCGTGGCCTGTGTGCACTTTCATGGCCTCGCCTTCTGGGTGTGGGGCCACGGCCAGCGGCAAAGCTGCTGTTCTCACTACTTCTCCTTCTTCAGCTCTCCGTGTCCCGCAGCAGGCACGCGTGGAACGCCGTGGCCAAAGGAGCCAGGTTTTGTGTTTTTCTCATGAGGCCAATATTCAGCCAACGGGAGGCAGAAGAGGGTGCCTCTCTACCCTCACAGGTGCCAGCTGGTCTTCCTGAGCTTCCCTTCTTCATAGCGAGCCTGTCATCCTGATCTCTACCTCCTGGCCCACGTCAACTTCACATTCAGCACCAAACACAGCCTTCCTCAGACGTCTTCACTAGCTCCTACGTTGTACCAAGTCTCACCCAGATAATAAATCCCTTTACTGTATCACCTACACTGCTCATGCTTTTCCGGTCAAATCACAGCTGAGATGCCTAGTGTTGGGGTGGCTTCCACTGCCAATATCTAAATGTTGCAAGAGGGCAGCAATGTTTCCAATTTCATGGAAGGATTAATCTTCCCTTCAACCAGTAAATGCGTGACACCACAATTTACCTTTTGCTTGCATTTTGTCCCCTGATTCAATTTAAGCTCACCGATGGTGGACCCTGGAAGTCAGGCACCACCAGACTGGCTTCTCCTGACTGACTACATCCAAAAAGATCTCTAATTACTCATCTTCCCTCAAATACTGTGGTTGGCAGAATAATGGTCCTCCAAAAATTTCCATGCCCTAATCCCCATAAGCTATGAATATGTTACCTTTTATTGAAAATGTGATTAATTTAAGATGGGCAGATTATCTTAGAGATTCACTCCTGGCGGCAGTCGGAGGGAAATGTGCCTACAGAAGACTTCTCAGAGATGTGATGCTGCTGGCTCTGATGACAGGGGAAGTGGGTCTCCAGTCAACAAGGGAAATGGGTCTCCAGTCAACAGGGGAAGTGGGTCTCCAGTCAACAGGGGAAGTGGGTCTCCAGCCAACAGGGGAAGTGGGTATTCAGTCAACAGGGGAAGTGGGTCTCAGTCAACAGGGGAAGTGGGTATCAGTCCAGGGATGTGGGCAGCTCCAGTAGCCAGAAAAGGCAACAACCTACCCTAAAGTTTCCAGAAAGGAACACAGCCCTGTTGACATCCTGATTTTAGCACGGTGAGACTTATGTTGGACTTCTAACCTCCAGAACTGGAAGATAATAAACTGCATTGTTTTCAGTGGCTAGGTTTGTGGAAATATGTTGTAGCAGCAAGATGTAACAGACACAGACTTCACTGGGTACCTGTCATGGCCTTGTCTGGGGCTGCTACTGGGGTACACACCTGTGTTGGGATAACTGCTCTCAGGGCTTAGCATGGCTCCTTTTCTAAAGATGACACATCATGGGCCAGCGTTCACACCCCTGGAGAGTCATGGGTAGGATTTCACACTGGAACAATGCATCTTTGAGGCCCTTAAAGTATATCAACAATTCCTGCGTGAGGTAGCTCTGAGCTACTTAAAGAGGGATGGAGGGACAGTGAAGACTTCTGGCAGAGGCTGCGAGGAATTGAAAGGTTGGGGAGGATGATTTTTATACTTTAGTTAGCTTAAGAATTGTAGACTTTGAACTTTAACACACAATGGCAAGAGATATTGATTTTTAGGTTTTAATTCCTTTGAACTTTAATGTCTTTGGACTCCAACATAAAAGTGGATTGAAACTTTGATTTTTAATTTCTCCTTGGGAATTTGATATTTGGAGGGGTTTATATTAAAATTCGAAGCATCTCTGCATTGCTGGCATTTCATTATTGGAACGTCTCTATTCATTTTTATCTTTGTGATGCTGTTTAATCTTATGGAAGAACCTCCGATATGCTATGTTAGACAACATGGTGGACATTATTTGGGATAAGAAATAAGTGTGGGATTTAATTTCACACTTTGGGAACACAGTGACCCTGGATTTGATTTAAATGATGTGCTACCCACATCCATTTCAGTGCCTTTTAATATAATATATAAAATGCCCACCAGGAGTCCCAGGTTATCACCAAAAAACCCAGGAAGATAGAGGAAAGGCTACCTTGAAAAATGCTTAGCTCCTGCTTTGGAGAGATGAGCCATGCCTCTAGGTGATCACAGCCAATAGGATTAGAAAAAAACAGGTTGGAGGAAAATGCTTCCCCTCTATTCCAGTGTCTCTTTCCATGAAGGGTATTTAGTTAATGTTACACCCTAGACTTTTTCTGCAATAGTAAACTGTCTTGGCTAACAGACCTAAAGAAATGCTTCCACGTTGGCTTCTATCAGCAATAGAGACAATACTTAGTAATATTCACACTTTGTCTTATCTATGGAACTGTTCAGAATTTATGCAGGCAAGAGATTATTAATAGGGACATAATGGAATAAAGAAGAGAATGGAGGGAGTAACCCAGTAGATGAGACATTTTATCATGTTTCTGTAAGATGCAAACCAGATGGAGGGGAGTTGGCTGATGAAGTTGCAATGGAAGCCAGCACAGCCCAGGATGAACACAGAGGGGACTCCATGCCAATGATCCAATGTGGTGACTGCCTGTCCTGGTGGAACCTCGGGAAGATTCATGCTCAGAGAAGGCAGGCACAGGGAATGTAGAAATGAGAAGGGAGGGTACCCAAGGGTGACTGATGCAAAGGAAACAGCTGCCCACCCTCTCATTATCCATTCCTGCCTGGGTGCAGAGAACACCTCTCCCCCACACTGTCCACTCCTATCCAGGTGGAAAAAATACCCAGCAGCCAGAAAATTGCTGGCCCCTCCCTAAAGGGCAGACAAATAAACAACTCAGAAGAATATTCTCCAAAGAGATTGACTGCACGGGAGGAAAATGGAAAAGCTAATGTGGATATCTGAGCCTTAGAGAAAAGCTCTCCTCATCAAGATCCTTAAAGGATTCCCCATCACAACAGCTCATGCTTACCTGCTCACCTGAAGTCAAGTTCACAGTTAACAAGCTTCATGGGTAAACACAGAGCTCAAACTCTCTACTCTTTCTGTTAAAAATGAACAAAGAATTCATCGTTTTTCTATGGTTGAGTAATATTCCATTGCATGTGTGTGTGTGTCTGTGTGTGTATACCAAATCTTTACCTGTTCATCAGTTGATTGGCACTTGGACTGTTTACATAATTTGAAAGTTCACTGTGTATAAACAGTCATTCAAGTAGCATCTTTCCTTAAAATACATGGTTTTATAAATTTATGTGTAGAAGCATATGGAAATAGCCGTGTCCTCAATTGCTTGAAACTACACTGTGTATAAACCTTTATTAAAGTAACATCTTCTTTCATCAAAAAAAAAAAAATGTGTAGACCACTGGTCTCTATGCATTTAAAGTAAGTGTGCAAAATCAATGAGAAGACCCCCATATAAACAAATAGAAAGAAATGACAACAGAGAAAAGTCAGATGATTCATGATGAACAGAAAACAAATCTTAGTTCAAAATAATATCCTGATTAAAATTCCAGAATTGTTTACATTCATAGAATAAGTACAGAGGTTATAAAAAAACACAAAGGGGAGTTCTTAAGATTGAAATAAGAACACTGTTAATACCACTAATAGTATCTCAGTATATCCCTGCAAAAAACTCCCTCATGGGTAGGTTGAGAGTAATGTGGGATACTGAAGGGATCTCTCACCATGTATGATAAAAAGAAAAAGGACTCCAAATTACGTAAGCAAATATAAGAGAGAGGAAAAGTCCAAGAGGTCCAAAATCTGACTATCAATAATCCTAAAAAGAGAGGATAGAGAAAATGAATAAATTAAAAAAAATAAAAAGATAGTTTTCTGGCACCGTAGATCATGACTCTTTAAACTGAAAATGTCTAATATCAGTGAATTTTTAAAAAGGAAAATACCTAGATATATCACCACAGACTTTTATGTCTCAAGGATAAAATTATATCATAGAAAATATTCCTGAGAAAAATAATTTCTATCCCTCCATATCTAATAAATGTCAATCATGTATGAGGATTTAGCGACATTTTCAGAATTTCATCACCTAAGCACCTTAATTAATATTTGGAAGTTATAAAAGAATAAACCAAGAAAGAGGAGGGCCTGGGATCTAGGAGACAGACATTCCAAACCTGAGGAGCAATACAGCAGTTCTAGAGAGCAGTCATCTAATTCTGCCCCCAAAATAGAGGGTTCTGTTCATGAGCTCTCTGGAAAACCAGGGAATTAATGATGATAGAAATCATGGACAAAGTTGAGTTGGTGGGCATTATAGATGATGAAGGATCTGTTAGATATGATGCCAGAAATGTACTCCTTTGACAAGGATCATTACTTTGGACTCGTTGGGAAAGAAATGTGATGGCTGGGTACCACATGGATCCGCTCTTCCATCATAATGCAAAGGCTAATCTCTGGCTTTCAACTTTTGAATCAAGCTATAGAAAACCCTGGAAGACTGACTATGGTGACAGAATAGATTGCAAATACATCCAACCTTGACAATGTCAAAGTCAACTACGGCGACAGAGGTTGTGAAGAAGGGTGAGGACAGAAGAGTACTATTATTTTTATCTTATAATATGGGTGATGAGACCATGTCCTTATTATACAGAAGAAATAGAGGCTTAACCTTGAAGTTACTGACTGAATGTACTGAGGAACCAAAAATAATGGGAAAGGAAAAGGCATGAGTGGTGAAAATGTGAAAAATCCTTCTCTACCATACTAGAAAGTCAGTAATGAAAAGACTATGATCATTGAATTATATAGAGTGAAATAAGCATATTATTTAAAGGCATGGAATAAACAGGAGAAAACTAAAAGACAAAGCAGAGGCTAAGGCTGAAAGCCTCTGAGAGGCTGCGCATGTCCAAAACCAGAGGACAGATGAGGCAGCTGGGGACTCTTGTTTTCATTATAAGCATTTTTATGCAATTTCATTTTTTGACCATATAGATCCATTACTTTGATTAAAAATACTAAAGTGCATT
This sequence comes from Lynx canadensis, assembly GCF_007474595.2. Taxonomy (NCBI): domain Eukaryota; kingdom Metazoa; phylum Chordata; class Mammalia; order Carnivora; family Felidae; genus Lynx; species Lynx canadensis. The sequence continues at coordinate 231,323,909 of NC_044303.2, read as the reverse complement.
AAATTATCATCTTTGCCACTTCAGATCCTTCACAAGTAATTGCTTTAAAAAGATGCATTATGGGTGCCTGGGTGACTCAGTCGGTCAAGTGACTGACTGTTGGTTTCAGCTCAGGTCATGATCTCATGGTTCATGGGTTCAAGCCCTGCATCAGGCTCCGCACTGACAGCTGCAGAGCCTGCTTGGGATTCTCTGTCTCCCTCTCTCTCTCTCTCTGTCTCTCAAAAATAAATAAATAAACATTAAAAAAAAAGATGCATTATGGAATGAGGCCAACAGGGTCTTCTTTATTTTAAACCTGGCAACACTATTACGCCCTCATGGTTCTGCATTTATTCGCATTGTCTTCTTTCCTGGGCCAACACATGTGTTTGCTCACATCTGGGAAAAGATGAAAAACTCCCTCAATCTGGGTCTGTAATAGATTCCTAGGGCTGCCACCGCAGATCGAGTGAACTAAACAACCGAAACTTACATGGTCAGAGTTCTGGAGGCTGGAAGTCAAAGATGAAGATGTCACTGGCATTGGTTCCTTCCGAGGCTGTGAGGAGAATCTGCTCTGGGCCCCCCTCCTGGGTTCTGGTGTTTTCGGGCCATCTGTGTGGCGCTCCTTGCCTCGCAAAAGCATTACCCCATCTCTGCCTTTATGTTCACATGACCCCTCCCTGTATGTGTCCGTGTCCAAATTTCTTCTCTTCGTAAGGACACCAGCTATATGAGATTAAGGAACCACCCACATATGAATTTGGGGGTGGGGTGTACACAAGTCAACTTCTAACCGACGCGGCTTGAAATCAACGGACCTAATGCTAGTCAGTAAAATAAACTGAGGCTTATCTCTTTCATTAGTTAAATCAGGATAGACTATTTGAGTATCTGAAACATAAGATGGAAGAAAACACAGCTCTTGGAGAAGCAGAACTCTTCAGGACACTTGCTTTCAACAGAAATAAAAGTTATTTATTAGGTTTTATGGTTTAATAAAAAGTGGCTTATCGTGATTTGTAAAGCATTCTGAAATCTTTAGTTGGGCATTTCAAAATGTAGGTTGATTATATCCATATTTAGAGAGAGAAAAATTATATTAGTCAAGCCCAAAGGACATGCAGGATTTGTAACCAAAGTTTATTTGGATATTTCTAGTAATTGCTAGCATATAATAGCTTCAACTGGATTTAAATAAAATTCTGATCATCTCATAGCAATTATTGCATAGGAAGAAAATTATTTATTGCAAGGCCTAATAGGCAGAGGCAGAATATATTCTGCTGTGGATAGACACTGCAGTGCAAACAGGCAGCTTTTTTCTAAAGCATGTATGTCTATGTGTTCAATGTAAATGCATGTAAATAGCTCAATTTTAACATTTTATTATTGTTCAAACAGTTTGCCAAGGAATACTCAGTAAATAATTTAAAGCTCTCCAAGAACATTTCTTTCTTCTAGTTTTTTATTGGTTATAATTTGGCACTCTAGATCCTTCTGGTTATAGGGCTTGGCTCTATCTAATCTAAAAATCTCGTTTAGAAACATGCTTTATTATTTTTTTTAAAAAATAACCAACACTGTTCTTTCCAATATTTGTTTATAAAACATCCCAGCTTGTAAATATCTAAAGAGGAATTCAAAGGCAACTTCACCCTCCCAGTGTATTCTAACACGCACTGGTTTTCATGCATTTGCTAATATTCAGGGAGAGGAATTCAAGAGAAAAAGCTCCCTTGTACTGGCAGGGATCCATCATGTACCATGTTGTTACTCCTTGCTACACTTGGAATTAGCCTGCTGAAGAATTACAATGGAAGTAAAGGGCATAGTTGCTTCACTACTTAAATCACTATTCTATTAATTCATGTATGCACATATAACCTAATTCCAAAAAGACTTTAAGGAAACTCCACACCCGAAAAACAAATAATCCAGTGGAGAAATGGGCAGAAAACATGAATAGACACTTCTCTAAAGAAGACATCCAGATGGCCAACAGGCACACGAAAAGATGCTCCATGTCACTCCTCATCAGGGAAACATAAATCAAAACCACACTGAGATACCACCTCACGCCGGTCAGAGTGGCTAAAATGAACAAATCAGGAGACTATAGATGTTGGCGAGGATGTGGAGAAACGGGAACCCTCTTGCACTGTTGGTGGGAATGCAAACTGGTGCAGCCGCTCTGGAAAAGTGTGGAGGTTCCTCAAAAATTAAAAATAGATCTACCCTATGACCCAGCAATAGCACTGCTAGGAATTTACCCAAGGGATACAGGAGTGCTGATGCATAGGGGCACTTGTACCCCAATGTTTATAACAGCACTTTCAACAATAGCCAAATTATGGAAAGAGTCTAAATGTCCATCAACTGATGAATGGATAAAGAAATTGTGGTTTATGTACACAATGGAGTACTATGTGGCAATGAGAAAGAATGAAATATGGCCCTTTGTAGCAACATGGATGGAACTGGAGAGTGTGATGCTAAGTGAAATAAGTCATCCAGAGAAAGACAGATACCATATGTTTTCACTCTTATGGATCCTGAGAAACTTAACAGAAGACCATGGGGGGAGGGGAAGGAAGAAAAAAGTTAGAGAGGGAGGGAGCCAAACCGTAAGAGACTCTTAAAGACTGAGAACAATCTGAGGGTTGATGGGGGGTGGAAGGAGGGGAGGGTGGGTGATGGGCATTGAGGAGGGCACCTGTTGGGATGAGCACTGGGTGTTGTATGGACACCAATTTGACAATAAATTTCATATTAGAAAAAAAGGAGGGTCCTTGTGACAATGTGACAGCAGCAGTGAAGAGCAGCTTTTATTACTCCATCCTCCAGGGCCATCATGAGCCTTGGTGCTCATCTAATTAAGTTTCTAAAACGTGGACACATTTGTCAGAAACTTCCCTTTTTATCTAGCAGCCGGCACTACATGGGTGGGAGAGTTCCCAACAGAGCCTCCAACCATCCCAGTGGGCTTTGTCGTAAATATGGCAGTGCCGGTGTGGGTCTGCTGAACATCAGCCCCGCCTGTGCAGATGTCCAAGGGTTAGCACACGCCTGATGGCCGCAGAAATTCCAAAGCATCTGAGAAATGAACAATAAGGATGAACGGAGACCGTGGGCTTAGTGTAGCAAAGCATTTGCCAGGCTTGCGGGGAGACAAGAGTCTCAGAGGAGGCGTGGAAAGAGAAAGATAAGAAAAATGGACGATTTGATGTCCTCGAGGTTAAATCAGTTAGCTGTACTAAAATACTGGATTCCCAAAGTTCCCCAGGAGCCAACGGAATCCAAGCTTTCATAGCTCACCTTGGCAGATGAGTGCTGGGATGGTGCTGAAGATGAAAATGACCCTCTAAAGCTCTTTGAGGGATATTCATTTGAATCCTTTTACTTTGGTTCAGGCAGTAGAATCAGCTGTCGCTGGATCTGCATCATTGATGCTATGTCTAAACAGAAGTCAGCAGAACCTTGCCGGTTTCCAGGCACCCTCAGATTTCTGCCAGCATGGGGGTTCAGAAGGCTTTGTTATTACAGACTGGCCCGCAGCAGCAATTCCTTCCATGCTGGAACGTTCTTGCACATGCTTGCTTCTAACTTCTCTTTCTAGAGCAGTAGCTTTGCCAAGATGCTTATTGTTTTTCAAGAGTATCTACCAGGGAAACCTCAGAAGCCATGGGCTTCGACCCATCAAAATGTTTTAACAACATGTTTTTCTTTGGGAAAAGTAAAACTCATGCATGAAGTTCAGCCATGCGTGATAAGTCCATGGCTCCGGAACGGCAGAAAGTATCTACTGAAGTAGCAAGCACTGTCTTTCCGGAACTGTTCAGCCCCAGTGGCTTGGATGGAGTCACGACAGAAGACAGCATTTCTTTCAGGAGGGGAAGTGGAATTGAGTTTCAGCCCCCAGCACATGCTTATGAAGAAACACTGAGTCGTGACATGACAATGGGTACAAAGCTTTGCCAAGAAAGGAAACTTCTTGACATTCTGAAGAGGTTACCTGCCTCTGATGTTTACACACGAGGCTCACATAGAAATTTTCCATGTTGCCCAGATGCATAAAATGGGAGACATCCGGCATCTGTCAGAAGCAGTGTTTTGGAGTGGCTTCCAGTATCAGAAGAGGCAGGAGCATGTTGTAGTGGACGATGTCATGGGACAGAGGTATGCTGTCATTTTCTTTCTGGTTTAAGCCATCAATCACCTCAGCCTTTTGCATGTGGCCGAATTTCCTTGGCAACGAGATAAGCCACCAAAGAGGGTTTGTGTTGGGGAAAATCCAAATTTCGGTAAAATTTTGAAATCATGAAATGGACGCATCATGTGCACAGCACAAGGTGCTGCTTTAGTTCTGTTGGCCTCGTGCTCCCATTGGCACGGCCTTCATGCCCAGAAGCGCCATGATGTTTTCCATCACACGTATTGAGTCCTTTCTCTCAATATGAAAGTAGGGATGGGGGTTCATAACCATAATGGCAAGGCGCATTTTCAATTACTTAACTTACCCCCAAACGGTCCTACACATCATAATATCTGATAATAATAGTTTTACCTTTAATGACCCATATTAGTTTGGTGTGAACCATCATTTTAATAGCACTGTAAACTTAACGACGATATTCTTCCATGAGGACAATTCTCCACTTAGAGAAATGAAAACAAAACAAAACAAATGAAAACAAAACAAAAAAAGGAACTGGGGTCTAGTTCTATTTTAGCTAAGAGTGCAAAAGAAATGTGACAATAATCTTGAAGGGTGTACCTTTAAGAAAATACGCTGAGGCTGAGAGTCTTGACCTCACATTGAACCAAAATTGATGCCACTCAGCTTGGGTAATGTATTTTCTTAAATAAACAAGATCACATATACCTCATGAGCATAGCTACAAGGAAGTTTTAGAATCAAGACAGAAGGAAGATCAGTAGCATCACGGAGGATTAAGAGACCCTTTTCTTGAGTCAACTTTGCAATCCGTTTGCCAAACGCCTGCAGGGGAACTTTGATGAACCCAAACCCGAATATCGCCAACAATATGGGTCACCAAGAGGAATAATCCAAAATCCCATCTTGAGGCCACTTCTGTTGTTAGCATTCCAACAAGTAAAACTGCACATTTCGGAGGTGAGGGACGAGAGTGATGGCATTCACACGCATTTTACTGCATTCACACGTATTCCAAGAAAGGTACTGCTAAATGCTTACAAGTTCTCACTCTTCAAATCCTCGTGGCTCTCTGAGGCGCTACTCTAGAGATCTCCACTTTACAAAGCTCAAAAGTTCTACGTTCACAGAAAGGCTTTCTCTCATGTTCACGTTCGAAAAATTCCCTAATATGTAATCCTATCACCTGGGAACGTGGACTAGGCATACATTTTTTTTTTTCAAGAAAATAACTGTTAAGTACACTAAGACCTCTCTTGTTAAGTACACTAAGACCTCTCTTCCTAGCCACGTTATAAACAAGAATATCCACCTTCCTAACGGTCACTCACGTATTTTGTCCTTTTATCAATTTTTGTTAAATGCCATTTTATTGATGACCTATAGGTATTGTAAGATGCTGAACCACTTGCAAATCAAGGGACAGAACTGAAATATGGTCATAGAATTTTAGGAGGGTAATGGTTCCTGGATTCTAATGCTCTAATTTGGCTACTCCACGTGTGTGAAATTAGATGATCCGTGGAGTCCCTTGTTCCGCACATGCGTACTGGGACCTGCCCACGGTGGGAGCCCTCTGAGAGGCCCTGCTCAACCATACTTGGTTAGCACTTTTGCTACCATGCTGGGTAATGGTGATTTCATCTTGAGAGGCAGGCGTCTGTTAACAAGGATGCTCACCTGTGACCAGCTCCCGGATCTCCAGGTCGGTGGTCTTGCGGAGTAACCTCACCAGTGCTGGGATGCCGCCGCAGTTTTTCAGGGCGATTTTGTTATCGTCATTGGCCTTCCCATACACCAAGTTTCTCAAGGCCCCACAGGCACTACGGTGGACCTCCGTCATCCGGTGATCCAGCAGGTCCACCAGGAGCTGGATGCCTCCTTGTCTCCTTATCTGCAAGAGCACAGGGAACAGCTTTTAACTTAGAGAGTCAGAAGCTGTCGCCACGTAAACTGAAACAGGTTTTTTCCCCGTGAAGCTGTTGCTACAATGCATTTCACTGAACTGAATTAAAGCCCACAAAGGAAAAAGCAAGCAAACCCGTGTTCTCCTTAGATGTGATTGCCTCACTTCGATGAATACCTCAGCGGTCAAACGTCAAACATACTTCCTTTCGAGTTCTAGATTTTAAGAAAGGTGATTGTAACTTCATAATGGGTGGACATTTCTCTATAAAAATATGGCACATACTCATTGCATGAAGTAGATAGGAGGACGAAAGATGTTTCTCACTCCTGAGACTTAATTACATTTAACCTCTGTCTTAACGGGCTGTGGGATTGATGTGCAAAATGTTAAAATTAGGCTTAATTGGAAAATTCTCTCAGCATTTCAAAGGAACCAGAAGCAAATGAGGAACCAGAACGGACACAAGGACTCTCATCTAAGAAGCTCGGGAAAGTAAGAAAGTCACAATTAGAGCCAGTCGGAACACTAAGACCAACGCATGTCACGCTTAACTCAGGTATTAGATTAATTAACAAAGTCACATTAAATTCTGATGTTCTTGTTAGCCAAAATAGTTTTGATTTTTTAAAAATAAGTACATGGGAAAAAAAAAAACCCTCCTTGCAGTATGTTTCTAGATGAGTCTTCTCGCTGTCCTTTAAGTTTTAGTCCGATTTTTAAATTAAGACTGAAACAAATGGGTTTGTTAACAGACAGACTGTTTCATGGAGTTTTCATTAGCAAAGCTATATTTGAATATTTCTGCATTTACATGAAAAAAAGAACACAGCTCCTTCAGTAATACTGTCTTCTTTTTTTGAATTCAACGTCCCTCAGGGATTGAAAAATTATGGTTTGGCACGAACCATTATAATTTGGCACTTTCCCTATTCAGTTGTCTTATCACAGAAAACTCATTCATCCCACAGATGTGCCGAGCACATGGCTAAACCCCCACCCTTTCAAAGGTGTGAAAATGTGACTTTCTTTGTGAAGCTACTCCACCCACACTATTTAAAACTGCACCCTGATCCGTACCCCTCCCCGATCCAGTTCTTGTTTTCCCTTAATCCGTTACGGAATTCTTCATATCCCTTGTCAGGTTCTAACTTCTTTATTATGTATCTTGTCGGGGACTGTCTGCTAGAATCTTGGTTCTTGGAGGGCCAGTCTGCTTTTTTTTCCCTTTTCTTTCTCAGTATTTATTTATAAAGGTTTTTTAAAAAAATGTTTATTTGTTATTTTTGAAAGACAGAGAGAGACAGAGCATGAGCTGAGGAAGGGCAGACAGAAGAGGGGGAGACACAGAATGTGAAGCAGACCCCAGGTGCTGAGCTGTCAGCCCAGAGCCCAACATGGGGCTTGAAGTGAGGAACCGCGAGATCATGACCTGAGCCGAAGTCGGAAGGTCAACCGACTGAGCCACCCAAGCACCCCAATATTGATTTATTTATTTTGAGAGAGAGAGAGAGAGATATAGAGTGTGAGTGGGGGAGAGGGAGGGACAGACAGAGAGGAAGAGAGAGAATCCCAAGCAGGTTCCATGCTGCCAGCGCAGACCCTGATGTGGGACTCGATCTCATTATCTGCGAGATCATGACCTGAGCTGAGATCAAGAGCTGGACACTTAACCAACTGAGCCACCCAGGTGCCCCGGGGCAAGTCTGTTTCTGTTCCCTGAGGGATCTCTTACCCTACCCCAAGTGCAGTGCCAGGCACATAGCAGATGTTCAACAAATGTTTGTCGAGTGAATGAGGAGGGAGACTCTATTACCTGTGACAGCAGAGTTTCTCAGATTTGTTGGAACTTGACTTTTCGAAACTGAGTAATATCCCTCATTTAAGGGGGGGGGGGCGAATAAACAAAACGCTTTCTGTGTACAAATGTCTCCAGTGGCTACCGCAGCTCATTATACCAGCTTAGAGATAAAATGAGGGTATGCATCATTCACAGGAAGTGGGCCATCAGATAAATCCGAATATGCTGTAGGAATTACTTTCATCCACCAACAAAACGAAAACAGAAAAAGTTGCAATTCCCCCAGAACTCCTGGCCTCGAAGTCCCTAATCTGGGAAACGAATATGGTGTTTCACATATGTCATGTCTCGGCAGAGCAGGACCAGGGACAGAAGAGGGAAGGACATGGGACAGGGCTGTCAGGGAGGGCATTAGCTTCTGTGACGTTCCTGCACAGCTGGTGGTAATAGGTAGAACCCAGGGAAAGTGGCCAAGCATGTCAGTGGGTCCACTAAAAATGCGAGAAGGAAGCAGCAAACAACTTTCCCCTGATGTACAGTTTTACCAGTGCTTGCTTGGTGCCCACTCGAGAGAGAGAAAGTTCGTAATCACTGTGACCATGTCCCGTACATGCATCTGGGTGACAGCCACACCCACTGTATCATAATATTTCAGAAAGGATATTCCATTTGTACAAAAGTTTAAGCTATAAGTATTGTTTTCTGTATGTGTGTTTATTTGCATGTGTGTGCTTTACTTTAAAATTATTTGGGTTTAATGATCTTAATAATGATGAAACCACTAAAAAAGAGTTAATAAAGCCATTTCTACAATTGACTGGTTATAATTAAAAGCAGTTGGTGTAGTAAATCTATCTATCTCTATATTTTAGCTATATTGTATAATTAGTATTTAATTTTTAACATATTTCCCATTCATACAACTTAGTGAACTAAGCTATTCAAATATTATTCCAAAGCATTAAAAAGGAAAAAGAATTCAAAACAAATGCAATATCAATGCTTAATGGTTCCATGCGAACACAATGTTTTCGGTGTGGCCCTAATTAATGCCATAGTTCTAAATTTATAATGAAGTCTTAAGTTTTATTTTCATCTACTTAGAGAAACACAAATGAGATGATAAGCTTTTTCTTTTGCTCTTATTTTTTTTTTTTTTTGGCGGGGGGCCGGTCACCAGATGGTACACATAAAAAGCTCTTGTTTTCTTGTGTTGAATTTTATCTAAGAATTTTGGAATCCTGAAGTCAAACATTAGTCAGAACTGAGTTCATACACATGAAATGTGATGGTCAGGTCCTTGGTTCTGCCTCCTCCTGTTGTCTCCCACATCCCAAAAGGACCAGGAAGGAAGCAAGAGGTGGACTTTGAGTTCTCTTGAAGGGTCTCTATCCATGGCAGGACTTCTGGGTGCTGTGGATTGCTGTGGATGGGTCCGGGTGCTGTTCTCCACACTTCCCCCCTGCTTTGTCTTTCCCCTGTATCCTGCCTCCCATCAACTTCTCCTGGCACCCGGTTCTTCTTGTTTCTGCTTGTACCCAACCTTAAATTCTTATAAGACTCCAGATAAACCTATGTTAAACACTAATAAAGTACAAGTTCCCTTTGAAAAACGATTGGGGGAACTCTCTTCTTCGAAATGACACTTGTATTTTCTCTCCCACTAAATGGCCAGCAATCTTCTTTCCATGTATGCTCCCCACTGGGCACTCCACACCCAGCAGGCAGAGGCCTTTGTTCTGCACCCCCCCCCACTGTCATTCCAGGCCAGTTCACTGTCTCCCCTTTCTCACTCCATCATCCTCATGGAGAATTCTTCCAAAGTCTACATTTAATATTTACTAAAATAGGGCTCATAAAATGTCATACCATATCATACGTATCTGATATATGTAAAATAGAATAAAATAAAATGCACAAGAAGAACATCTGCCACATGGAAGGAAGTTAGGAACTATTTATCAGGTGAATGGAAGAATAGTGCGCTAGGACGTCACATGGTAGCTTCCTTCTCCCTCTTATTTTTGCTAATATAGAATAGACATTATTTTTAGAGCAGTTTTGCACTCAGAGTAAAACTGAGCAGTAAGTACAGAGAGTTCCCATGTGCCACCTGCCCCCACACATACACAGGCCTCCCCATTGTAAAACTTACTGAGTAGCAATGATGACCCTACACCGACACATCACAATCACCTGAAGCCAATGGTTTATATTACAGTTCACTCTCGGTGTTGTAGGCGTTGTACATTCTGTGGGTCTTGACAAATGTATAATGACATGTGTAACCACCATTACAGTATCATCCAGAATGATTTCACTGCCCTAAAGTGCTCTGTGCTCCACCAATTCCTTCCTTCCTTACCCTAACCCCCGAAACCACTGATTGTTTTTTAATTTTCTCCGTGGTTTGGCCTTTTCTAAAATATCACAGCTTTAGTATCGTTTGGTATCTAGCCTTTACAGATTGGCTTCTTACAGCCAGTAATACACATTTAAGGTTGTTCTCATGTCTTTTCATGGCTTGACAGCTCCTTTCTTTTTAGTGTTGAATAATACCCCATTGTGTGGATGTACCGCACTTTATATATCCACTCACCTGCTAAAGGACATCATGGTTGCTTCCAAGTGTTGGCAATTATGAACGAAGCTGATATACACAATCATTTGCATGTTATTGTGTAGACATAACTTTTCAAATCCTTTGGGTGAATACCAAGGAGCAAAATTGCTGGGTCATCTACTAGGAGTATGTTTAGTTTTGTAAGAAACTGATAAACTGTCTTCCAAAGTGGCCGTACCATTTTGCATCCTACTAGAAACGAATGAGAATTCTTGTTCCACATCCTTGTCAGCATTTGGTATCGTCAGTTTCTTGGCTTTTGGCCATTCTAATAGACTGTGGTGGTATTTCACTGTGTTTCCTTCTCTTGCAAGGCTGACCCGTGATTCAGATTTACTTACATTAATACAAATAACTGAATAAAAACCAACAATGTTGAAATACATAAAGGGAAAGCAATAGCTCGAGTTAGACCTGGAATAAATTTCCTATCTGCTACTTTCCTGAACTTAATAGATTCAAAGAATGACCGGAAAGGCCTTTTGATACATAACCTGAGTAGACAATCTTAAATTCGTTTCTTAAATGATTCTCTGCTAGATGGTCCACGTTGGTCAATTGTTCCTATGATAATAGCTCTTATTTTTATGCTTTGCTGTAAACTTCAGGGATCTAGACTGAGAGATCAGTCTACAAGAAGTAAGGAAGATGGATGCCGATGAACCCCACAGCAGGAGAAATAAAAAGATCACCTCATCAAACAAAGCAAAACTATGCCCTTTGCCTGTCCTTTCAGGTTGTTTAGAGAGCGGGCATTCTTCAGCCTGACACAGACAGTCTCTTGAGGATGAAAGTTGGGATGTGTTTGCACAGAATCAGTGAAGCTCACCCAGTGTGTATCAGGGAGAGTGAAGACAGCCTCCACACCTCTGCCATGCAATAACCCACTGTTTTAAGGTGTTTTTACAATTTAAACTCTAGAACTAAAAGTATCTAAAAATCATAAAGAGTAGGATGCAATGGTTTTCCCCCTTGTCCTCTCATTACAAGGCAGACTATATATAAGCCTTTTAAATCGGGAAGCAAATGGATGAACAATTAAATTAAAGAAAAGAAAAATGCAGGTAATGCGATATCACCCATTGTAAAAAAATGGGGCCTTGCCACTTAATGAATTTGTTACTCTTGATATTCTCTGCATTTATTGAGAATAAACTATATTTACCAAGGAATCAGCTATTATCATTAAAATGACATCAACATCAATGAATAATTTAGAACATATCCAATTACAGCAGTGTTTTCAAGCTCAGGACAGTTTTTGTAGAATGATAATGATGATGATGTATAGTGGGTTAAATAGTACTTTAACAGAGAATAGAATTCCTCTTGGGGGTTCCTATCTTCATTTAGAGAAATACTATGAAAAGTTGCTTCGAGGACAGCAAGACCCTCAAGGATGGGTTATAGTTGTTCTTGGCAATAAGAGATTGCTCACCCACCCTGCAAATGAAATGGAAGGAATTTGGAATTAGCTGGGAGAAGGAGGAAGAGGTTGGAGTAAGTAGCCTTTTTTTTTAACCTATTGGTGGTAAGATCCTCAAACAGCTGAGGACCTGGGTAGACATTTCCATACCTCTCAAGGATCTGCTTGGTTTTAAGCAAAGTAGATATATCTTTGGGCTTCTGGTTTAGTTCTAAGAGAAACTAAGCTGGACCTGAAACGCAAAGTAAATTTAAATAATGGACTGCAGAATTATAATATATAGTACCTCCTCTCGCTTCAGATATTTATAAGCAATCAACTCACCACGTCTGAGAAATGGTTTACCAAAAGCTGACTACAAAGAGGAACCTCGGGCTTGGTGATTTTAGTAAATTTTTAATTAACTGTTATTTTTCAGTGGTGTTCGTTTAAACAATAAAAATGGATACAGTTGTTTTATATTCCCTATTAATGTTTAAAAATTAAATAATTTTCTCTGCTTAAAAAGCTACTGGAAGAGGGGCACCTGGGTGGCCCAGTTGGTTGAGCGTTTGACTCTTGATTTTGGCTCAGGTAATGGTCCGAGGGTCCTGGAATCAAGCTCAATGTCGGGCTCTGCCCTGAGTATGGAGACTGCTTGGGATTCATTCATTCTCTTCCTCTCTCTCTCTTTCTCTTTCCATTCCTCCCTTCCTCCCTCCCGCCCCCTCTCCTTCACTCTCACTCACTGGCTCTCTCTCCCTAAAGCAAAAAAAAAAGTAAAAAATAAAAAAGCTACTGGAAGATACAAAGTTTGTGGATCTAAAACCAGAAGCTTAACCAGAGGTACCTGAAATTCACTTTTCAATTTTAATATAGGAACTGCAAAGTTATCAGTTTGTAAAATACATATTTTACCTCACCGGATTCCACCCCTAACCTGGATAGCAAAGTCAGGTAACCGATCAATGTTTCCACAGAGTTGAACTGATGTGTGTATGTGTAGTTGATTCTGCGCAAGACAGAAGTACAACTGATAAAGGCTAAAATCTTTTTTAGTGTTATGGTGGAAATTATTTTTGAGAATTTTGAGAGAAAATACATCTCTGCAGTCGTGCAAAATGATCTAGTTTCTCCATTCAGTGGCTGAACCAAGATGGATTATGTTTCTTTTTCAGTTATGTTTTAGGGAGCAAGTGTATTGCAGTGTTTGGAGGGGGTGCTGGCTTTGAGGCGGAAGCAATAAGGTTCAAATCGTTCTACTTCTCTTCCACCTGTGTCCCCTGAGGCAAGTTCCTTAAATGTCTGTAAAACGCGAACAAAATGTGAACCTGTCTCATGGGGTTGTTTTCAGGAGTAAATGAAACTTCAAGTGTGAATTATTTAACAAAGAGTTCAACAAATATTAATCTGTCAAGGAACCACCCACTGTATTGCCTTGTTAAAGGATATTCTTAATGGACTTATTACCTGGTCAATATATGAATTAACTTAATAATATAATGACATAACATATGATAGAATCAGTGAAAGGTATACAATTCAGAGTGATAGCTTCATAAATTTTATTTAGTGTGCAGACTGTTTATTATCTACCAGATCATTAATCCAACCTGGTGTATAACTAATGAGATTTAAAAAGAAATATATTTACTCTGAAACTCTATTCTGTAGTCATTTAAAAAAATACCACAGGGTGCTGCATCATTACCATACATATGACATATCTTGCTAGGTACATTTTCAAGGTAAGTACAGGAATTAATCTATATTTGAAAAAGAAGAGAAGTGCAATGGTTTGTCTTGTTATGGTAAATTAACTGACCAAAAAAAAGGCATTTAAAAATAATTATGAGGTGACACTAGTCACTGAGAAAAAGAAGGTATTTTTCTGAAATACAGAGAGAATTATTAAGCACAAAGAGAGAAAGACCATCTTTTGATTCAACAGATCAATTTCTAATGAACAGATTAAAAAAAATGATGCAACCAGTAACAAAAGATCCAACCAGTAGCAAGAGAAATGACTGAGAAGGTTCCAGCCGCATGTAGATTTCCCGAGTGCTACTCCCCTGCCGTGGTACAGGGCGGGCAGTGGTTTTGGTTTTGACTCCACCTGTGTCTAGCAGGAAACTATTTGGTTTTTGAAAATCATATGGAAAATATAAAGAAGTCTACAAATACATTGTCACTGTTACTTGAATTCCCTTATGCTTCCCATTGTAAAGCCTCCACACGTTTCGAGAATCTTTGTCCCCTGTACAGATTTCCAAACCCAGCTCCCATCCTGTTCAGTGTGTCCTCAGCAGGTACTGAGGACCATCACTGAGGCAACCGCCTATCCCTATAACAAAATGAACATTTCCGAAGGGTGATTCTGAACATTTTCCCATTTTTTTTGCTATCCTCAATTCTAGAGAAGTCGCTGATATTGTCTCAGTTATGGACTGGTAATCGGTTCCTGTCCATAACTCTGGTTAAAGAAAACCATTTCTCATGAAAATCTCTGAAATGACCTATTTTGTAGCAATTCAACATTCTGACTCCTCATCACGCTCATGATCCTGTTATTTAAAGAGATAAAAGAAAGAGGGGGAAAACACCTTTATTTTAGTCTGAATGGGAATCATGATTGCACACAGTGACGCATTTTACAGGACACTTTAAAAAATCACAAGACACCACAAACATTACATTACCACAGTCCTTGGCCCTTTCCATCCGTTTTTTTGCTAACTGATCACAAACACTGAACTTCTCTAGCCATTTCCCTGTCTCAGAATGAAATGCAGTCGGTCGAAGCGGATGGACATCAGGATCCTGTATTGAAAATCTTGCTGCCCACCAAGGAAGCCAGTGCGGAGGCCAAAGCGGCCTCAGAACTGTCCATCTGGAAGCCGACGCTGACATTCTGCACAAACTCAACTCGGTCTGACAACTGGTGTGTGCAAAAGGCGGGCCTCCACATTCCTTTCTAAGAGCCCCCAGGAAAGGCCCTTACTTTTCTTTTTTTTTTTTTTTTAACAAGAAAGAATTTCAAGCGATTCCACAAATTCCTTTCCTGAAGACCCCACTCAGGCACACTCACCATGTTCCAAATAAGTCTAATGGCTTCTATTATCTGGCATGATGTTTGTGCTTGCCCTTGTAGATATGGAATACAACCTCACAAAGTAGCGGGAATCACAAAGGATGCCTGAAATAAAAATCTCCCTTACTGTGCTCCAAACTGAACTTAATCAACATAATTTCGTGAACCACAACGCTACGTTCACACAGTGTTCAGCATGTCAAAGAGTATTTTAGATGAGCACATATAAATTCTGAAAACACAAACCCCGCAAGGCAGAGATTCAACCTGGCTATTTGGAAATTATGAAAATATCTTAGAATGTGACTAGAAGAAGCCCACAAAAATTACCCCCCAAACTTTCACTGTTGTAGTGATTAGACAGTCCCTCATTAAAGAACATTTATGGAGTGGACTGTCGGGAGTTGGGGCCGGGGGTGGACGAGCTGAATGAAGCCCCTCCCTCAAAGGAGCTCACATACCTGTACGAGAATTGGAAGTTGAGTAAAGAAACCAGCGAATGGGACCATTTCAATAGTGAAGAACAGAAATAGCTTTATTTGAAGGAGGATGTAGCAATTTTCTAGTAATAATCTGGATCCTTAAAGATGATCCACCAACATGTATAAGGTTTAAGCCCCTCAAAAACTGGGATCCTCTCCAGGGATAAGAATCATAAAGAAGAAATAGCAGGAGAAAAAGATGGGAGTGTGCAGTCTGAGTACTGTGGTCAGGCGACACTCGAGCAGGGACCAAAGGCCATGAGACGGTGATAGCAGGTGCCAAGCAAGAGCAAGGAGACCAGGGTGGCCGGAGTACAGTGAAGGCGAGAGAGGAGATGAGAGTGATTGCCAGGCAGGGCAGGGTTAGGTCTGGGAGGCATTAGCTGCTGTAAGAGCATTGGGTTGACCTTGAGGAACATGAGACCGAGAGCGTGACTGAACACACCTGTATGTGACATGTAGAGAGCGCACTGCCCCAAAGGCAGAAGCAGGGACACCAGGTAGGGGTCACCGAGATGGTCCGGATGCAAGAAACACGGTAGCTTTGGATAGGAGTAATGAGAGCCCAAGGGCTAAGAAATGGTCAAATTCTAGATCAAATTTTGCAGGTAGAGCAAAAAATATCACTGAAAGCATCATGACCTACTAAGATTTTTGGCCTTTAATTATAATAAACAGGTATGTGGGTAATCAGCACACAGTAGATTTTGGTTGACTGACAGATGGCAAAGCATTTATGAGAGACACAGCCCCTTGTTTAAATTTGTTTCACTGGCATTATAAAAGCACACATTTTAAAAATCACTGTTCTTTTGTTACTGCAAACAGAAAATAATATGTTTCTAAAATATAAAATTATGCTAAATACACAGACACAATAGAAAAATTATTTTGTACCTTAGATAGCCCATGGTTATAACAAATAATGAGCATTAAAATAAATGTAATATATTCCCTGCAAAGGAGTTACGATAGATGTGTAGAGAAAACTCTCCTATGCATTTATTTTATTTTTAAGTTAAACATTTAAATTTTTGACAATTTAAACTGTATCAAGTAATTTTTTTGAGGAACCTCCACACTGTGACCCAGCAATAGCACTGCTAGGAATTTACCCAAGGATACAGGAGTGCTGATGCGTAGGGGCACTTGTACCCCAATGTTTATAGCAGCACTCTCAACAATAGCCAAATTATGGAAAGAGCCTAAATGTCCATCAACTGATGAATGGATAAAGAAATTGTGGTTTATATACACAATGGAATACTACGTGGCAATGAGAAAGGCAATGAAATATGGCCTTTTGCAGCAACGTGGATGGAACTGGAGAGTGTGATGCTAAGTGAAATAAGTCATCCAGAGAAAGACAGATACCATATGTTTTCACTCTTATGTGGATCCTAAGAAACTTAACAGAAGACCATGGGGGAGGGGAAGGAAGAAAAAAAAAAGAGAGGGAGGGAGCCAAAACATAAGAAACTCTGAAAAACTGAGAACAAACTGAGGGTTGATGGGAGGTGGGAGGGAGGGGAGGGTGGGTGACAGGGATTGAGGAGGGCACCTGTTGGGATGAGCACTGGGTGTTGTATGGAAACCAATTTGACAATAAATTTCATATTAAATAAATAAATAAATAAATAAATAAATAAATAAATAAGACTGAAAATAAACAATGATATATGTTAAAAAAATAAACTGTGTCAAGTAAGACTTATTCTATTATACCTATAAAATTGTACAGAATATAAAATTCGCTTAAGACTTTTCTCGTCACGCATATGTCTTTTCTGTGCTAGGTTATCAAGTCACCTATATGTTCCGAAGATCTACCTGCTCATCCACTCTTTGGTGGTAGTAACGGCCAATATTTACTGGCCTCAAAACTGGTTGGGGAAGGAATTTCCGTCTTGTTCGGCTCAACTGATATTTAGTAATACGCACTTGAGGATCTCGTGGACTAATAAAGGAGAAACTCACAGGAACATACAAGGTGCTGAGGAGCCCACAGGAAGTTCATGAAACCAGCCTCCTTGGGAAGTGGAGTGGGTTAGTTAGCTCTGGAAGGCAGAAGAGTTGAACTGATTTTAAGAAGGTTGAAAACTGGGCGGGGGGGCGGGGGAGGTGCGCCCTGAAGGGCCCAGTTGGGCATCTGACTTTGGCTCAGGTCATGATCTCAAGGCTGGTGGGTTCGAGCCCTGCATTGGGCTCTCTGCTGTCAGCACAGAGCCCACCTCCGATCCTCTGGCCTCCCTCTCTGACCCTTCCGTGCTCATGTGCATGGGTGCTCTCTCTCAAGAGAGAGAATAAAATAAAAAGACTTTGAAAAAAGAAGTTTGAAAACTAGTGAGCCACACAATTTGAACAGGATTAAATAAACCCTTAAATGTTTGGGATGCAGTAGGTCTGTACTTTTTAAAGTAGGGCACATGTATGGGAGGGTTGGGATAAAAGCGTAGTCATCAGTGCATTAGATAGCGAGGTATCTCCTTTGCCCTTAAATTTACCCAAAGACTGAAGGACTGATGGTGTGTGGCTGGGGGCATTATTATTATTGTTATTGTTATTATTATTATTATTATTGGTCTTAGATACCTTATGGAGTAGAATATAAAATGTATGGGAGTTTAAAGAAAAAGCACAGAATCTAAGGGAGAGTTTGCAGCAAGCTTCTGTGGCCAACAGTCTGCAATTCCTGCAGCCCACGTGGAGGAGGGCTCTGAAGACGGATGGGCATAGGGGGCTGGAGAAGACAGGAGGCATGCGGAGAAGGGTGTCCACCTGCACAGAACGTCTCCCGGAGGCGGGGTCCAGGGAGTGCTGTGGGATGCCAACATGAGACCAGAAAAACACATAACAAGAAATATTTGAGGGGACAGGACATGAGGATCCACTCATAGTTCCTGAGCAGAAGAATGACGTGGGGAGTTGCGGCAACGGGGCAAGAGAATCAATCTGAGAGACTGTACAAAGGAAGACACTGTGGGTAGTGTAGAAGGGTATCTTCGATACGAAACATCCTCAACCGTTTTCCTGGCATTGGGGAATTTGTAAGTAGTTTAACATGCATATGAATTTTTCTACAACTCTCAACCATTTGCTTAAATTTACTTTGCTTTGCTTATTCCTGCTGCTCTGTGCTCTGACTGAGCCCCAGCAAGGTGACTGGTAAAGTCCTTCTTGTGATTCTCCATTTAGCTCTCTCCACAGAATCAGTGGGTGGAGGCTGCAGGGGATCCCACAAGCTGAGCAAAAGGGAAAAAACATAAGTTCCACCACTCAGCTCCCTGGAGCTCCCCCTCCCACCCCGCCAGACGTCTGTCAGATGCATCCATTGTGACCAGTTCTTTTGAGAATCCACACACTGGAACATGTCAACCTTATTTTCTCACACGTTTCTACGGAACACAAAGAAAGCTGTTACCAGGGAAAACCGTCTGCAACACGGCATCGTGAAAGAGAAGTTATTCAATGATGTTGCTCAGCTGATTCAATGTTATTCGCCCTTCATTTTGTCCATCAGCCCAAGCAGAACATCTATATGACACTTGGATCTTGGTATAATAAGAAAATACACTTGTTTGGTGCATCTGTGAGCTTTTGCATTAAAAAAAAAATTATGTTCTAAGAAATCCCCTCAAGGGCAATGCAGTACATCCTAAACCTATGTGTCATCCTTAACGGAGGAGACTTTATTCTAGGCATCACGTGGGTGGTTATCTCCGAAGTCCTCTCCTGGTGATTTTAGGAAGTGGGTAGTACTAAATCACACATGTCTATTATTTTATATACAGGTGTTATAATATTTGACATACTGTACAATATATAATGAATGTATGTATAATAATATGCATGTATCAATAAGTAAGTCTGCTGCAAATGTATATACCTAAAAGAGAGCAATTCAAAACGTCTCTTCTTCCTTCTCCCACAAGACTGTGATGCATTCAGTTCTTTCAATTATTTCCTTCCAATTTAAATTTTTTAGCAATAAATGGCTTTTTCTTATAACTCACCAAGAGTTGTGGGCTCCAAGAACCTACCCTGCTGACTGTCCACCTTCCAATATAAATAGCCACAGGGACTGAGGTGATTGTTATTTCTTTAACTTAATCATTCCTGTTGAAGGATCTTTAGTCCTGGAGTGCACCAGATTAAATGGCCGGAACCCCAATTATAAATAATAAAATACTCCAGCTTTACTCTATCTCAGGCTTCAGCTCTCAGCAGAATTTCTTACTTAAACTCTTTTTCTTTAAGTTTTTTACGTTTATTTATTTTTGAGAGAGAGAGAGAGACAGAGAGAGAGAGAGAGAGAGAGAGAGAGAGAGAGAGTGGGGGAGGGGCAGAGAAGAGGGAGACACAGAATCCCAATCCAGCTTCAGCCTCCAAACTGTTAGCACAGAGCTGGATGCGGGGCTAGAACCCAAGAACTGCAAGATCATGACCTGAGCGAAATCTGGAGGCCCAACTGACTGAGCCACACAGGCCCCCCTTACTTAAACTCTTTTAAAAAAAATCTTCAACATATGAAATCCTAGATTTAAAAAAAAAATCAAGTTTCTGTATTTTTTGTGTTATCATTTTCTAATAATGCATTTAAAAGAGTACTGAATACATGCATGCTTTTAATTTTAATTATTTTGGTTTGCGATTTTAATTATTTAATAATTTTCAAATGAATTATGTGTATTTTTGCATACAATTTTTGTCTAGACCAAAAGGAAGGTGACAGTTATACTTCCAGCTTTTAATAGGCTGGTCGAGGCCGAGGACTTAGGGAAGAATACTGTTTTGTTTTAAAATTCTGCACACACAGTAGAATCATTGTTTTAAAACATACATAGTCAGACCACATCACTCCTGCTCAAAACCTTCTAATGATCTCATCACATTCAGAAGATCCTCAACCTTGGCCTTTGGTCCTATGTGACCAGTCCCTGTCTTCCCTCTGCTTCCACTCATCGGCATTCTCTCTTCTCTGTTTTTGGTTTCTGTTCTTCTGGGTTTCTGGAAGTTCCTGAGTGGCTGGAGGTGTTCTCCCAGACTCCACAGAATGGCTTCCTTTCCATCACTCAGGTGTCCACTCAACCCGATTAACCATCAAAAGTAGCCCATCTACCCTGCGCACCCCCCTCTCTGCTGTTGGTCTACCTCTCCTTGGTATTCCTCCTTTGCTCCCATTCACCACCTGATAAATTTCATATACTTACCTGTTGAGTTCTGCCCTACCCCCACCTAGAGGGATATAAGCACTGTGAGAGCAAAGATCTTGCCTAGTTTGCTGAATGCTGAATGTCCAGGGCCAAGAGGAGTACCTGGCACATAGCAGGAATGGACTATTATTATTGTTATTATTATTTTAATGTTTACTTATTTAGTTTGAGAGAGAGAGTGAGAGCGTGAGTGAGCACAAGTTGGGGAGGGGAAGAGAGAAAGGAAGAGTGAATCCCAAGCAGGCTCCATGCTGTCAGCTCAGAGCCCAATGCAGGGCTTGATCCCATGAACCGTGACATCATGACCTGAGCCGAGATCAAGTCGGATGCTTAACTGACTGAAGCACCCAGGCGCCCCATACCATGTTATTTTTTGACAGAACGCATTTTATACCCTAAACTTCACAATTTTGAAACAAAGCCAATTTTTACAGTCCACCTGTCGGCACAAATGTCATATGCCAAGCAAATTAGTACTTAAGAACAAAGATTTCTGGTGCCTAAGACGAGATCTTGGAATATCATACAGCTATAAATAGGCCACTAGTTCAGCAAACATTTTACACAATTAAAAAGGTTTTTCTTCTAACTCTTATCTTTTTATTTCACAAGTGAGAGTAATTTCTCCCACAAGTAAAAGCCAACATTAGGCACAAAATGCTTCAGCCCTACTTACACCTGCATCTTGTTTACAGGAGCCAATGCTGAATATATTAGCTAATTATAGATATGCAGATGGCTTGTTTTCCTTAATGCAAAAAAGATATAAAATCATGCGAAATCGTGTAGTACTCATGCCCATGGCTGAATATCCAATTTCCATTAGATGAACTTGGGCTCAATGGTAGGGAGACAGATAAAAGTCAGAACAATAAGGAAGATTATTCGTAATTCAAAATCTTCACATTCTGCTGACACTTTTCAGGGTTTAGGACACTAAAATGAAAAAATCTAAATTGCAAAACAAATTATCATCTATTGATTCCTCTCTTATGGCAGAAAAATTAAATCTAGATCTTGTAGACTTAGCAAAAAAGGGGAAAACATCAGCTTTGGAAACTTTTAAAGAAAATATGAGAAATTGTGTGGTATTTATTAATATAGATGCCCATCTTTGCAGGGGTGGGGAAATGGCAAATCTGAATGAGAAAATTAAGGAAATTACGATTTACTTTGAAAATGTTGAAAGGAGATTTTCATGAGAGTTGGCGCTTTCCCAGCATACGATCAGCGCGCGTGCTTTTGAGACCAAGTGGTCAAGATGAAATGGAATCATATGATAAAGCCAACAAACTTAGTCGAAGGAAAAAGTCTTCTTAATGTGGCGGGCTGCACACTGGATGGTTGACCCTGTCTAAATGAGTAACGAATGACTCACTGTCACTGGCACCTTTTCAAAAGGTCATTCAAAAGAATACAACCTGGCCAACTAGGAAGACACGCTCTGGCACTGTGGTTTTGATTTTTGTTCTATTCAAGTTAACTCTCCTATAAGAGAGATTGGAAGGAGGCAGCCCCCCAAAGGTGTTCCTTCTCCACTGTTTAGTGTTCTTGCCTCCAAGTCCTGTTACTGCTGGACTTGCTCTGACAAGGAATCGCAGGTCGGTCCCATGATTTCTTCCACCGAGGGTGAAACACCAGAGGAGATAAAGCAGGAGAATCTCAGTTATGAGGGATCCTGTTCATGCATCTGGTGGATGCCTCTGGTATAACCACACTTAAGAGTGTTTCAGCAAAACCCTGCATTTAATCAGAGTGTTGGAACAGACTCTATGTTGTCAGTGTTTTCTGAGGTTCTCCAACGTCTAACAGGGATTCTACGTCTCAAATGTCTTTCAGGGATGCAAGCAATCTCTATTAGCAAGCCACTTGCCATTTCAAAAAGTGAATATTTAATGGTGGAGACTAAGTCAGCATGGTCAGCCTTCAAGCTGTTTTTCTGTTGCCCCTACTAGCTTTGGACATGATGTTCCAACCTCTTTGAGTATTTGTCACTGTTTGGGGAAAGCACCTTGTACACCTTAGGCATTCACGGTTACACTCAGTACTCTTATCCACTGAATACCTAAAGAAGCTTCTGCTCTTTGGGGTCATTTTATAATATTTCCAAATATATGACTTCTCCAGGACCCAAGCAGTTCTACAAGTATTACATTTCTTATTCATTTTAGGGGTGCATCTGGGGAATATTTTTCATCATTTGGGAAAGATCCCTGATTCTTCAAATTTTGTTAGTTTACCCCGTTACAAATCGGCAGAATTTACAAGCTAGTCTCACTTTGTCATGAGTTATGCCAGTTCCACTTGTCAGCCTTTCTTCTGTAAGCCCAGTTATCATTAATCATCAAAGCTGTAGATTAGAATATCTTTTATATCAGTAAGTTTGAGTCCCTTCATAGGAATTCTGGTTACTGGTGAGGGAATTAACATATCATTGTGCAAGAACTGTTAAAATAGAATCTATGGTCTTTCAGGTAAAGGCAAATCGAGATTTTTTTTTTCCTTAGAAACTGGGATTGGGAAAAAAAATTTCCAGATCAATGACAGCACTGAACTCTCTAGTGCCTATCGAGCTTCCTTATTAACTTGAACTATATTGGATACTGTCAAAGCCATTGACAGTATGAATAGTATTCTCCCAATAGAATGGGACAGCCATTCTATTTAGATCCTGATAATCTATAAAGCTAATCTAGAAAAGTTGACTGCTTCGGTCAAGTAAGTCTTTCACATAAGGAGGTGTTGTGAGCCAGGGTACCAGTCTCTACTGTCCCCATGTTAATGCGGAAATTGCCAGAACCTCTCCAAGAAATCTTTCTTGGTTTAGTTTTGAGAATGTTGGCTCTTGGCTGGCCAAGGGACTCTCAAGACTTTATACACTCACAACTGGCTTCCAGCGTCATTTTACCACAGCTGCTCCTCTCATGTGTTATAGAGCATAAACTCACTGTGGTCTGCACATGTGCTATGTCTGGGCCAGTGGTATGAACAGTCACCTTTTGTTTTTGAACAGCTACCTTTCCATGCTCCCTTCAAACAACCTCCAATTCTTTAGTACAATGGCCAGGCAAAATTTCATTGATTAAGCTCAGAAAATAGGGTTTCCCAGCCTTTTGCCAATCCAACAGGCCTCAGCATGCGGCCCCAATTCTCCTGCTCGGAATGTGACAAGAGTGACCTCCTGCCACCCTCCTGCAGAGGGCTACCTGGTCACTAGGTCCTCCTCACCCCTCTTTACGCTATAATTCCTTCCACTCATATCTGTTCCTTCTGCCATTACAAGAGTTGAATTCAAATCTTTTCCCAGGATTATTGTGTTTCATGTCTTTCTTAGCCTCCATTAGGGTCTTTTGCAGATCAGTGAGGTGAAGCACAAATATCAGAAATTTTCTAGAACTTTGTGGAAAAGGGAAGAACACCTATTCGGATTTTGTTTTTCTTGAAAGTCATTTAAGTTTATCTATCAGTGAACAAGAACTTATGTGGTAGGCTAGATAATTTCCCTCACACAAAGATGGGAAAATCCCTGAAACCTGTGAATATATTACATATAAAGACCCCACAGAGCAGAAGGGCCTTGGTTGCTGTAATTAAATTAAGGAATTTGAGATTGAAGATTATTCTGGAGTATCGGGGTAGGCCCAAGGTAATCCTAAGAGTCCTTATAAGATGGAGGCAGGAGGGTCAGAGTCAGAGGAGAGAGATGTAATGAAGGAAGCAGAGGTTGGAATAACCTTGAAAGGTGGAGGAAGAAGCCACACAGCCAAGGAGTACTGGTAGCTTCCAGAAGCTGGGAGAGCAAGGAAACTGGTTTTCCATACAGGGCTGTGTAGCATAGCCCTGCTCACACCTGGACTTCAGCCCAGTGAAACTGATTTCAGATTTCTGACCTCCCTTAATACAGTTCTGCTGTATTAAGCCACTAAGTCTGTACTAATTTGTTACAGTGGCAAGAAAAAGCGAATATAACCTGTATTTGGTTTCCTTCTTTTATTAATGACCATACAAACACCTCCCAAATCTAATTTGTCTTAGGCTGCCCTGCTCCATTTTTGCCCAGCTTTCCCATAGCTTATGAGTCCTCATTTTCTCATGACTATTTATGCCAGTTTAACTACAGGATCCAGATGCCCCCTTTATGCTAAGTCAGGCTACAGCGCCTTAACTTTCTCTTGGACACCTTCCACTTATTGTAACATTAAGAAATATGACGATTTTCTTAGAGAGGGCTCCTCAAATCACCCTACCATCCATTGTTTGAGTCATGAAGGTATTTTCTCCCATTTGATTTGGGGCATGGTCACAGATCAATCAAGTTGGCTTCCGGTTCTCGATATTGCCTTTTACGAGGGGCAATGATGGGGTTGGAGAAAATACAGGTAACTCTACCCTTGCGGTAAGTCTCCAACATCACAGTTTTCACCCAGGCCAGAGGGACATGGTCTTGGATTTGGCTGCAAGCCACCACCTGTGATTAATTCTTATTCTACTTAAACTCTGATATCACTAATATTCACTGGAGACTACTAGTCTTTGGCTCACTCTGTGTCCGTATCCCTGGCAATAATTTTTACCTGAATACTTGCCTATATTCCTTGGAAAAACTGCCTTGCTCCTTTGCCCCCAAACTTCTAGAGTCCCACTTCCATGGCCCTCTGGACATGCCTAATAATGACAGATGAGAATAAAGGAAGGCAGATTACTCTTTTAAAGAGAACATTCTACCAAGAGGTAAGTTCACTCATCACATCTCTGACACACCTGTCTGCAACGGAGATACTGGCATGCCAAGTTCAGTTTTCATATTTTTTTTATAGGTCAGATTTTATTTCCTTGTTCAAAGCCTCAGATATCCCTGCTTGTTTGGTAAGAGCCAATGGAAGCAACCTTTTTCCTTCGGATTCTAATTTTTATACAACATAATGTTGCAGATCACCTATAATCAAGGGGATAGTGGACACGTTCCACTGAAATAGTTCTTTTCCTTTACATATATAAGGTTGTATGGTCTCCTACTAAGAAGCATCTGGCCACCAAGATGGCATTATAGAATCATCTCCTTCCCTTCAGTTTCCATGCTTGCCCCAAATGGTCTTAAGAGTCTAGAGTCTATGTATCAATATCACTTTTGACACTTACCTGCATGGTTGATATTAATAGTGCTGTGTGTACCCCATAAGAATCTGGGAGGCTGGGGAGCTTAATCACTACCTGCTGGAGATAAGACACATTCTTCTGCTTTGTATGGCTGAGTTTCTCTGCAAACTCAAGTACATGGCAAGGGGGTTGAGCCTAAATGGTGCATCTGCTGTTCTTTAGATCTTTTGGGGCATGTCCAACAAGGTCTAGGGGCTAGATTCCAGAAATGTGTTTGAAGGTGGAACTGAGAGAAGGGAGGACCAGGCAGCTGGATCCAGTAGCAAAGACTTAATGGTTAGGAAGAGGGACAATTGTAGACAGATCGTGATTTTTAACTCTTGGATCAGTCTCCCTCGGAGTCCTACATGGACCACACAAAATCTGGAGGCTGTAAGTAAAATAAGTAAGTGGCCTCTACTTTACTTATTTTTAGCCATGCGAAAAAAATCAGAAACCCCCAATCAGGAGTGGTATAGAGATATTCTCACTGCTTTTGACATTTTTAGCCTTTGAAAGATCTATCACGTGTGCCATAAAAGCGATGGTTGATGCAAGGGGATGATGGTAGTCATTAGAAGGGGCAACAGTGCCTGGGAAGAGTGACAGAGTTGGGTGAAATACAGTGATAGCGTCAGGTGTGCTTGGCAGGCCGATACAGGAGGCAGCGACTGGAAAAACGGTGGCTTGCTTGTGGGTGCCGTCATTGCCTCCATGGGCATGAGGCACCTTCTCTGTCAGGAGCAGCAAGAGAGGAAAGAAATGGTGCCTTCCATGCCAGAGCTGATAGGTGTGCTTCCGAACAGAGATACCTTCCAGGGGACCACCGGAAACAACTAGTTGTACGTGTGGTATGGACAGGGTGACTGTGGGTTATCGTCATCAGCAGAAGAAATAGCCAGTGTAACATGAATTCAGAAAACACCCTTTACTGAAAGAACTTTGATGAAATTTCAGAGTCTCTGTTGATAGAGTGCTTTTCCCAGTGATCGGATTTCAGTATCTCTTGGAATAGAGTGGGGCTATTTCAGCCTGCAAATAGGGGGCCCAGTTCTCACCCCACTTCCCCAGCACCACCTGGCTGCTCCCTGGGGAGTCCCCGGACAGCTCCGTCTATGAGAGAATCTTAGGAAAGCTTTCTGCCCAAATGTACACGCCACCATTTTACCATTTACCAACGTGACATTATTTGTGTCAAGATGTGAATGAAAACTAGAAGTGTGATGTTTATGAGGGAAACCTTTTATTCCTGGTACGCTTATCGCCTGTGAGGGTAGGAGGGATCTAGTCAAATGTCAGGATCAAGTGTATTTGCATTATACGTAAAAGAACAGGGGGCAGCTGGGAAGATGATCTTCTTCCCTTGTGGACCAGAAAAAAGAGAAACTGGCTACAGGAGGTAGCAACAGAAAAGGACAGTAGGAAAAGTGGAATTAAATGAAGGGAGTGGCAGGGAGAGTCCAATCAGGTCTGGGGGATGTCACTGGGATTTGCACGTAGTGCGGCTAGGAGTGTCCACTCCTCACCTCTATTTTCCAGTCTCCAGTTTCTGTCCTTCATCCTCGGATCCCCTTCATTCTGTCCACACACTAGGGACTCTGAAAGCTTATGCACCCCTTCCAGAAATGGCTCTGCCATTGTCTCCCTGCTCTCTCTCATCTGCCTCTGCCTTCCTTGGGCCCCTGGTCCAGACAGCAGATTCCATCACTTAAATGCTTTGCAGGAAGGATGGTCTCCATTCTCCCCCCAGAATCCACAGGGACTGTGTGGGGAGCACTGGGTGCTAAGCAGTAGAATGCCAGAGATGAATTCCTAGCCTTCAGAACACTTTTTTTTGCCTTCCCCCACGAATACAAAGAGACTGGATATTATACAGTATTATTCACCCACTGTTACAGTTCATATATTTTGGGTTAATGAGGCATTTGTGAGCGGTCCTGGGGAGGCTGGTCTTCTTATATACCACATTTCCAGGGGAAATACTCTGTCAATTGTAAGACTTTCTTTCAAGCAATCTTTGGAAACTGAAGGCCGCCCTTATAGATTCGAAGGATCTATAATGCAGAATTCTTTGCATACATAAAGTTAAATACAAATAACAAAAGACCTAATGCCTACCCAGTGTTTTACTTTTTATTCAAGAGGCAAATTAATTAAAAAGGATTGTAAATAGAGGAGAGCAATTTGAATTTTGAAGGGCTCTTAACAAAATAGATGTTTTGTTTTTTTTTTTTCGTTCACTTATATTAGAGGTTTGGTTAAAAAGTGCACTGGAACTACCAAGAAAGAATAGTCATCTTATAATGATCACCTACAGCTTTTCTTGAAACATTAAAAAAAAATTTGTAATGATGAAGTGCACCCAATAGGGAAGAGACATAACAAAACATCTATGGGATAGTTGTGGTATAAAGACACATTTCTTCCCATAAGAATCTGATTTTGAGTGGCTGAAATATGGGGGATTAGAAATTTGCATACACTCTCGTCAACTGAGGCAACAGTTGAAGTCAGGGGGGCTCTTGTCCTCCATGGGATCTGACTCCCGCCATGTTAAAGGTTTCCAAGATGGTGCATCCAAGTGTGCAGAGAGCAGGTCGCTAACGCATTCGCAAGTGCCATCAGTATGAGGAGATCCAAACTCTGGATTCAGAATGAAATGGAGAAATAGCCTTGGTGAAGCTGGAGAAGTAAGTAGTCAGAGGCTCAAAAAAGGGCACGTGCAACATCATTTACTTACAGTGGATTAGCAGAACAGAGGTTTCTGAAATAAAGGAAAGCACCGAACTGCAATGGAATCTGGGGAGGGAGAAGGAGTGCACGCTATAAGCCACGTGTGCACAGACCTGGCGTGGAGGGTTCTCGTGTCGTTTGTATCAGCATCCTGACAAAACGTTCTCTCTAGTCTGTGTGCCAGGAAAACCTGGAGACTGGAAGGGAAAGATCAAAAGGATGACAGGCCAACAAAACGCCTCCTCCTTGGTTCAACAGTTGAGAGATTGCTCAATAGGAAACAAAGCCAATGTTGGCAAGTCGGCAGCCCTCAGGAGCCAAGGGTCAGCAGGAGGACAGAGGTCAAGGTTCTTCTGTGACCTCTCCCAGGAGTGAAGAAAAGGACGCTACCATAAAGGTCAGCTGAGGTTGATGTTGGACATAAAGCTGGCCTATGCCCCTGAAGGAAGGATTGGTTCTTTAGTTACAGATCTTCTTTTCTAAATTATGATGCAGGAGATCCCATTCAGACATTTGCCGAGAGAAAAATCATTGGCGAGAGGCCTCTGGTTAGAGCCTGGCTCCTGCCTGTGATACATACAGGAATCGACTGACATTCGGATGGGTCATTTGTTTCTTTTGTTAATTACTGGGAAGGATACAAACCATTCCCCGGGTGGGCAGGTACAAAGACAACCCATTAAAATAGAAGAAGAGCATGGCCCAAAGAAGAAACAAAGTTAAAATAACCTAGAGCAAATTTTAGCAAACGCAGCAAGGAACTGTCAGAGATTAGAAAAAAAAAAAAAAAAAAAAAAACACCTGCTGCATCACTGTTCCCGAGTCATGACCCAGCTTTGGAGACAGCTCTCTGACTCATCACTGTCTTGAAAAGAGAACCTTCTGTACCTGGTGGTTTTAATTAGGACTCTCACTGTAGGCTGGTTACATGTCAACACATCAGTCTGATTCCTTAACTTTCATTCACTTTTGGTTATGAAAATAGTCTCATTCCAGTTTCAAAGAATGAAGCCTATCCAACTTACAACTTCGGTCTTGGCTCCCTCCCCCTCCTCCAATATCCCACCTTCCCTGAGGACTGGACAAGTTACTAGCTTCCCTGGGCAGGGGTGGGGGGGGGCAAGCTTCCCACCTTCCTCCTGCCACCTTGTTCTTCCACTTTTGTTGGCGGGGAAGAGGGGGAGAAGAGAGGTTTCTCCACATAAAGGCAGACCCCAAGGCCATCTTTTTTTTTTAAGTTTTATTTATTTATTCTGAGAGAGAAAAAGCGTGAGTGGGGGAGGGGCAGAGAGAGAGGAGAGAAGGGGAATCCAAAGCAGGCTCCGTACTGCCAGCGTGGAGCCCGACGCAGGGTTTGAACTCACGAACTGAACCATGAGATCGTGACCTGAGCCTAAGTTGGATACTTAACGGACTGAGCCACCCAGGTGCCCAAGGCTGTCTCTGAACGTTGGTCTCCGTCTGTGTGGCCCATAGCTATAGACCGTGTGTGGCAGGTGACTCTGTCCCCCACTGCACTTCTGATGCCCATGCCTTCCTTCACCGCGTGCTGTCTCTTCTCTCCTGCCATAGTTGGCCTTCCTTGAAGGGACCTTAAACTAGAGGAAACACGGTCCTTGCTCCTCAAATCTGACTGAACCTCTGTGCTCTCTCCTGCCCTGTGCTCTGGTGGCACCAGATAAGTCACCAGCTTGGAAGCCAAGCTGACAGCCAGTCTGGAAATGAGACGTGAGTCTTCAGTTTTCACTGCCACCTACAAACTATGGGCTGTTCCCGTCCTATGTCCAGTCTTTTCCCAACATGCTTTGCTTCTCTTTCTCAGGTCTCTTGTTAAACTGAAAAAAAATTTTTTTTATTAGTTTTCTTTATTTTTGAGAGGCAGAGAGAGACAGAGTGTGTCTGGCGGGGAGGGGCAGAGAGAGAGGGAGACACACACACACAGAATCCGAAGCAGGCTCCAGGCTCTGAGCTGTCAGCACAGAGCCCGATGCGGGGCTCGAACCCACAAACCATGAGATCATGACCTGAGCCAAAGTGGGATGCTCAACTGACTGAGCCACCCAGGTACCCCTTTTGCTCAACTTCTTAATGGAAGAGGCCACCAAACAAGTTTTGTGTCTACTGCGGGAGTTTCCTGTCAAGAACTGGGCCCTCTTTGAACTGGATTCTGGTAAAGATCGACTTACTCCCTAATGGGGGACCATCCCTGCTGCTGTGTCTATTCGGTGACCCCTGGGGCCAGCAGAAGGCACTTATCAGGTGAGTCACACAGAACTGTCACACTGATGTCTGATCCCTTGACACCGGGGAGGAGAGACCTTGGGCCAGAGAAGCCCTTGGTCTCCTCAGCACTTGGAAAAAGTCACCAATTCCAGGACAAACCTCTGGATGGGTGATGGGGGCTGTGACAGGCGCAAATTTAGGAGGAGTGAGAAGAGCTCAAAGGGGCAAGAGATGGAACCAGCAGGGCAGAGAGGCAGAAGCACAGGACGTGGACGGAAGGTATGTGGCAGGGACGGACAAAGTGCCACCGAGCCCCAGATATCCTGGCCGTTTCCTCAGGTCCTATTTGCCCTTAAGTATGGAAGGCCACTGCACCGCCACTATTTGGTGCCTCTGGATGCCTTTGTCTCTGCTTCTCCCCACATTTTCCAAAAGGCCGCGATTCTGACTCAGCGCCCCCAGCACGCGGGCATGGCCACCAGCTGGATGCAAACGTCTGTGCGATCGTATCTGTCCTTCTTAGCTGTAGTTCTGTCCCAGCCTGTTAGCAATACTGTCTACTTGCCATCTAGGTCACTGAGGGTGACTCATGGGCCTTTCTGCTGGAAGCACTGGTCCAAAAACTCACGATTCCCCCTCTTCTATCCCTTGTCATGTGTGAAAGACCAAGCCTTCGTGAAAACAAAAAACATATATGTTGGGCTGTCTTCATTCATTCAGTCCCAGCTTCTGGGCGCAGCGGTGCTCGGCATGGGTCCTATACCGCCTCTCCTGTGTCCACAAGAGCTGAAATCCCTGGGAAGCCTGAACTTCTCCACGGAGCCAACTCCTCCCCACGACCCAGAGCCAATCTCCGTCTTCCGACCAGTGCGCCCAGCCCTTATCACACTCTGTACTCTCTCTTTCCGCCATGGTGGTATTTAAATGCAACGAGATCATGGATCACTCTGGAAACAGGTCTTAGAGCTCCATGTGTTAGGGTCACTGTCTCTCCCTTTTTCTTTATGCAGACCCACCACCTGTCACTCAGCTGTTTCCTGCCGGCTGCGTGCATAGGACACTACTACTCTCCCAGTGACCCACTCCTCATGCTCCCCCTTCTGCCTCCGGGCCACTTCTCATACTGTTGTCCTGGAAGGTCATGGTCTGCCCCCTCCACCCCTCCCACTCACTGAGATTCTAAGTCTTTGTCCTTGACACCAGAGTCCTCTCAGAAGCTATCCAGACTTCTTTCAGATCTAGTAAGTCACTTTGTTTTTATCACACTTTCTTAACCACTTTGCGGTCACTCCAAGAGGCCACCTGAGGTTACCTTCCTCTTTTGACTGCCTCTTACAAGCACACCCTTTTACATGGGCCGGGGCAATCCTACCCACCTCATTTATACACCCACCTTCTCCCGATCTTTCCTATCACCAGCTACCCTCTCCTGTGGCCATTTAATGGATTCCAAAAATCTCCAAGCATTCTTTTCTTGAAATGCACTGCTTTCTCAACCACTCTGCCAAAAAGCAGGCCCCGGATTTCTCTTCATTGATGGTAAGACCTTCAGCTTGCCAGACCTATGTAACGCAGCCCTGGACTGAGTTACCTCTCTGATCTCATCTTCTAGCCCTCTCTCTAGGTTCCAACCACACTTATGGCTGCTCCGCATTCTAAGTTGAATTGTGCCAGCCAAAAGATAGGTTAATCCTAACTAATGTGACTTAGCGGGAAATAGGGTCTTTGCAGATGTAATCAAGTTAAGATGAGATCATCAGGGTGGGCCCCAATCTAATATGACTGCTACCCTTATAAGAGAGGGGAAGAAACACACAGATTCACATACAGAGAAGGCCCTGGGATGTCAAAGGCACAGATTGTAGGGATGTAGCTAGAAGCCGAGGAATTGCAAGGATTGAGGGCCACCACCAGAAGCTGGAAGAGGCAAGCGTTCTTCATTCTACCCAGAGTCTCAGAGGAAGCCTGCCCTGCTGACACCTTGATCTTGGGCTTCTGTTGTTTTAAGTCACCCTGTTTGTGGTACTTTGTTACAGCAGCCACAAGAAAGTACACAAACAAGCACACTCCTGTCTTGGGCTTATCTGGTTTCTGCGTGGAACACTCCTGCTCAGAGAGCTGACTCCATGGTTCTCTCTCTCTCTCTCTCTCTCAGCCTTCGGGCACTGCTCCAGCACCACTTCTCAGAGATGACCTTCCCGATCACCTTCTGTAAGATTGCAGTGATCCCTGCCTCCACATGCCCTCACCCCTTCCCCTAGTTCCCATGCTGTGTTTTCTTCACGACACCATCTCACACGTCATAGATTTCCATCTTTGTTCACTCTTGCCTCCCAGTGGCTCACCTGAGTCTAGTGTGTTCACTGCTGGGATGTCAGGGCCAAGAACAGAGCCTGGAACTTTACAGCCGATCGGGGAGTATCTGCCGAATGCACGTACTCCTGAGTTCCACCTCCACACAACATCAGTGTGTGAAGCATTTGGACCCGTTTGTGTGTTGTTTTACGTTGCCACACGAAAATGGTTCTTTGATTCTAACTTCCTAAAGGCCCCGTGGTTGAATCCACTCGTTTCAACAGTGGCTTGGCATACAGCCACACACAACATGTGCTTTCCATTTCTTTAGTTGACAACAGTAGATTTCAAAATGTGAATGGTAAAAATACAAGTAAAGCAGAATATATAAACCATTCTGTCTCTAACACGAGGAGACTGGTTTTACATTTAACAGTTTGGAAGAGACTTCCTTAGTTTATATTTTCAACATATACTAACAATAACCCACATTCCTTAAGCACTTATGCTGGCTGGCGGTCTATGCGCCTCCTCGCTGCAGTGATGTGGATTCTCCGTGCCATTTGATGGTCTGGGAGTCTGATGCTCAGAGAGGTACAGAAACTTGCCCAAGATCCCAGAGCTAGAAAGCAGAAGAGTCAGGGTTCAAGGGCAGGCAGCCTGGCTCCAGAGCCTGTGTTTGTAACTCAGTGGTGCACTCTCGACTCACATCTAGCAACTAATAGAGGCTCTTTCTTTAAAAATGCAGAACAATTTATGATGAAGAAGACAAGAAATGGCTCAAAGGTAATCAACTGAAAAGATGGATTGCACCTCCTCTCGAACTATATGAGGTAGAAAGAACCAGGATAAAATAGAAATGATGAAGGTCTTTAAGTGTAGTAGACAGGAACAAGTCAATTTTTTTTAACATATGGAATGTTCTAAATCACTCCAAATAAAATAAAAATTATGGGGGAGGGGGATGGTGTGGGTATACACAGAAACCAATTTCTTTCTTTGTTTTTTTGAAACCAATTTCTGTGTTATCATCACTCAAGAAAGATGGTGCCAATTTGGAAAAATAGATTAGTGTAAATGGTACAAACACATTGAAACTACATGGATATGTGTATGCGTGTGCACACACATGCATACACACACACACGCACGCGCGCGCGCACGCACACACACACACACACACACACACACTCCAAAGGACTGATACCCCAAATCCAAGCCGTCTTCCATTAATTCTAAGTGGGTATGGCTTAGGCTATATTCTTCTTGCAACTTCTAATTTAAAATTCAATGTAATCACTTTAGGAAGCAGGCAGTTTTCTCTGACTCCACAGGCTGGGTTTTGTGTCACCATTGTGCTTAACACACGGTGCCATATTACCTGGTTTGTATGCTGTTTGTCTGGTAGGTTGTGGGTTCCTTAAAAATAGGATCTATATATTATTAATATTCAATTCCCCTACCAACCTAAAATAGGCTTTGATAAACTTTTTTTTCCCACTAGAACTGAAAATGCCATTTCTTTAAAAACAACACCAAAAAATACTTGATTGGAGCCAGGATGCTAAGACAACTTCCCAGAGGTGTGTTGGGAATTAGGAAAGTAAAATCAGCACTGTTTTCCTAGAGCAATAATGCTTATTATCAAAATGTGTGTTTAATATGCAAGATCTTCAAATACTTGGGGTGCAGATTTGATAGCTGAAGCTAATTTCTCATATAAAGAGAGGTGACCAGGGGTGCCTGGGGGCTTAGTCAGTTAAGCATCTGACTTCAGTTCAGGTCATGATCTCACGGTTTGTGGGTTCGAGCCCCATGTGGGGCTCTGTGCTGACAGCTCAGAGCCTGGAGCCTGCTTCAGATTCTCTGTCTGTCTCTCTCTCTCCCTCTCTCTCTCTCTCTCTCTCTCTGCCCCTCCCCTGCTCACACTCTGTCTCTCTTTCTCAAAAATAACTAAACATTAAAAAAAAAATTTAAAAAAGAGGTGACCGGGTCAAAACCCTAAAAATCTTCATTAGCAGTGGTCAGTGGCCATTTCCATCACAAAGAAACGAACACGGTCAGTTAATAACAAAGTTCTACTAATACAGCTCCAGTTTTGTTTAAAAGGTATGTTGTTTAAAGGAATGGTCCCATGTTTAGAAGAAAATACATCTTAAAATTATTTTAACACTTAAATACTTATTAATTTTAAACTTCCACTAAATTTAATTCCTTAGTTCATCATAAATTAAAACAGCTAATGTTTTTTAATTTTAAGAAGAGTCCTCACTTGAAACTGTGAAAATAGATTTTTTTTAATTTCTAGGAGACATATTATCTTGAATGCTGTCCTACAGCATATATATTATGCTCATTTTTGATGCATGATTGTCCATGTGCAAGTATGGGGTGCCTACGTGTGCACCTACCTGTCCTAACGTGTGCATGGGCAGAAACAGGGGGACAAAGCAGGAGGGGCAACATAAAGAAACTCGAATCATTAGAACCCATGAGAGGCACCTAGTATTATCCCCGAGTCGATGGATAATCTTAATATTCTTAACAGGGGAGCGCCCGGAAAGAATGAAGAAAGCATTTATGAAAAATACTAAGAGATTATCACCCGGGTACCTCCTAAAAGATGCCGGTGATACACGCACATGAGCAAGTTTTCATGTCAAACAACTCCAGAGATTATGTACAGCTCAATTTACTGTGACAGTCCCAACAGTCTAGGAGACAACGTATACGAGACACAGTTCAAATAGTACTGACACCCGCCGGTGCCACTGCTACCCCTGCCCTGAAGCAGGAGGGCAGCGACGTATCAGATGTTCATCAGTCTGTGAAAACGAGCTGCGCAAACTCAGTGTGTTTGTGGCAACAGCCCAGACCCTATCTATTCTTACCCTTTTTCCTTCCCAGGTCTCTTTAGTTGTTCCTCAACCACTTCTGTTCTGATCTGAGGTCCAGTTTGTGGAGCACCCTCCTGTCTCATCTGTAACTGAACGCTCTAAGCTGGGTCCCCCACTGGCCCGCAGACTCCAACTCGGCCCCTGGTGGTTGCCAGCTGCCCACCCCAGCTCCTTCCCCGGGGCGCCACCCCCTCCTGGGAGGCTGCCACCAATCCAGCAAATCCACCGGTTACCAGACCAGGAGGAAAAGTTAGAAACGGGGCTTTCATCTGCTGATTTATGGAAGCAAATTCTCAACTTTGTGCCTATAATATCCGGCATCATTTTGAACAGCACTGAGTTTCTTGCCTTCATTACATGAAAACTGTACCGAGCACTGGAATGAGGAATGAGAAAGGCATGATTTATGACCCTCCCCATATAGGAGATTTAATTCTGCCTTTTGCTCAATGGTCTATCCATTGTGTGAGCAAAGTCAATACTAATAATGAAATGCAGACTGAAGGGCTAAATCAATTCAATAAAATGCAATAGAAAGACTGGGGGACTGAGTACGTTGGAAAGGCGAGTGCCTGCAGGATTAGTATTTGAACAACAGGTAATTACAAAAATCAATACTTGTGTATGAGAACATGACAGGCAGCCATCCGTCACGAAGGGAGAACCATTACTATTGGCTCGGGCCCTGAGTTAACATGAGGGAGCAAACCAGAACCGTGAAAAATCCCTTCCAGAGGTTCCGTGTGTGTGTGTGTGTGCGTGCATGTGTGTGTACATATGTTCTCCCCATGTGAGTGAAGGAGCGAGACAGGGAAACTCAGATAGCTCACTTTGGGTTTTATTTAGGCACGTGCATTGTCCCTGTCCACCGTGGTGGCAGACTGTGCCCTCGGTCCTACACCACTCTTCCCTTCCTCCCCATCCCAGGCTCCCGGGGACCCGGCCAACGTTACCCTGAGGTCCTGGCCACATCTGGAATCTTTGGGGGTGCAGTGGAGCACTGACACCCACCAGATGAGCCCCTCCTCCGAGAGCCAGTTGCTGGAAGATCTCCAGGCAGTAAGAGGGGACACAGGCACCCACGGCAAATTAGGAAAATAAGCACACGTACACATGCAGACATATATATATATATATATATATATATATATATACACACACATACGATAAAATAACTTGTATTTTAAATAGAGTAAAATAACTTAAAATGAACATCGAAAAGATAAAATAAAGTAACTTGAATGTTCTAACTGTTCCTGGCCAAAAAAGAATATGAATGAATGAATATGTTACCACTAAGCGGCCAGCATACATTAAGTCACTTAGCCCCACAAAGACTCCACCGTACAGGTATCGGCGTCTCTATTTTAAGGGCTGAAGGACAATCGGCTTGTTCCAGGAGGCACAGCTGGTGAGCAGGGAAGCAGCACTGGGAGATGGATGTGTCTATTGGATGCCAACACGTGTCCCGGTCCCCCCACCCCCAACGCCCCCGACATCGTGCCACCTCGGATCCACCGCGGGGCCAAGAGGTGCGTCTGATGGGGCCACACCCAAGTCTGTGGCCAGCTGCCAGCAGTCACTGCTGTTGAGAGGCTTTGGCCAGTCCAAGGAGCACGTAGACAGAGCCAGTGGGACCAGTGACTTCACACTTCCCCAGGCCATGCTGTCTGTACTGACCACACGACCCTTTATAATAAAGGTTCAGACTCTGCTTTTGGATGTCTGGCTTCTGGCTGCTTTCAAGCCTCCCTCTCCTGCTCTGCCCACATCTGAGCAAGGTGATATGAAAGCTTGGATGCCTCCTCTTTCGGCATCAGCAGGAAGTTCAAATCACGCCAGCCCCTGTCCACACTTGAGAACCCTCACACTGGCTCCACCCTATAATCACCAGAAAAACTCAAGCCAACCCCCTTTCCTACTCTCAAGACGTTTTCAGTCCCACTTAGGAGCCATGCCGACCATCAATAACCCTCGTTATGTGAGTCACCCAACTTTCCGTACCTTCCAGGTGTATCACAGGGCGTCATCAATCCTGAGATCGGAACCACACTCCTGCTTTTGGGGGCGTGCATCACAACACCCCTGACCCAACCTTACGTGAACAATGGAATAAAATGCTTCCCTGGCCTTTAAAGAAGCCCTCAAAGTGGTGACCTTGAAAAAAATGATGGGCTGTAATCCCCTAATCAGAAATCTGTCCTTCATTTTGAGTGACTCTTTGGTTTTCTATTAAAGGCATAGAAGGATTGAGAGAATTTCCATTGGGGACAGAACTCAAATTTAACTTTGCTTTATTTGTAGATCATTTTATATAATTTTAATAGTATTTTTGGCATTTTTAAACTTATCTGGATGAACAATATTTTTCTTTATGTGACTGTTGACACCACTGTTGACATTTGGGACTGGATAACTCTTTGCTGCGGTTGCTGCCCAGTGCATGTGCATTTTAGGAAGTTCTGCAGCATCCCTAACCCTACCCATAACATGCTGATAGCACCGCCACGGTCCTCTCCAATTGTGACAACCACAAGTGTCTCCAGATGTTGTCAACTATCTCTTGGGAGGCAAAAATCACACCTGGCTGAGAACCACTGCCCTTTATTCAATCCACAAAGACACGTGACCTTTCTGCTAAGTCCTCTAAGTCCCAGTGGAAGATAGAAAGAAATGATGAAAAGCCATTAGGCTATATCCATCCTAATGCAAGCAAGCAAAATCTACAATAAATTGCAATTATCTCTCTAAATTTCTTGTTTCCACTCTGAAACCGATTTTGACTGATCCCCAGATCTGCTCCCATGCTAGGGAGATGACTCTTTATAGCTTATCAAATTGTTTTAAAACATTTGATTACTCAGCAGCTTAATGCAAATACTTGTCCCTTGTCTAAAAAATCAGAGTGAGCTATGCCAACCACTGTGATTTTCTAGAAATATCACGCAGCACAGTGTATATACAAAGTAGTCCAAGAACACCAAGCATGTTAACAATTGTTTACATAATGGGTGCAGACAATATATTCTTTCCTGGGCCACATCCACCCGTGTTATATTCCCTAGTCATTCTGTAAATGGCTCAAAATCCTTGATTGTAACACAAAGCTTATCTATTGCCTAGAGTTCTCATTCTGTAAGTGAGTTTTCCAGAAAGGAGAGATGATATCATAGGTGACTGCAGTAATCTTGTAAGTTGAGGAGACAACGTAAGATGCTTTTTATTTCTTGAAGATTTAGAGGCAGAGATAACTCCAGGGATGATATTGGGAAGAGGAAGGCAGATCACATGAAAAGTCCAGCGTTTGACCATTTTGCCTATGTTAATACTAGAAGGTATATTTGGTCATCTACTCCTCAGTATCCAAATATTGAAAAAGAAGACTATGCATACACACGCCAGTTAATCAGAAGGTGCCATTTCGGTCTTACATATGGATCTAAATTTTGGAAACATAACTTTGCTTTTCCTATTCCTTTCCCCTTTCAACACTACTCTATAGACCTCGGTGCTGACGAGTCTACCGCCAGTCGCTTAAGAATGCAAGTAGCGCTTACCTCGGCTTTAATTTTATTGTCTCCGAAACAGAGGTGCTGTAAGTAGGCTGCAGCATTAGACTGGACTGAAGGAAACTGGTGTTGTAACATCTGGATCACTTCCGGTAGCTCTGGGTCTCTCCATCCAAATTCTCTGAACAAGGAGAAGGCAGGAGAACATGAGAGAGAAATCCTACCACAGTGTTAACACGCGCTTAACCCATTTATGAAACGTACTTGAGTTTACACGGAACTGTTTCACAAATAGCCGGTCTGGTTTTCATACACGCACATTCACTTAAAAGAATCTGAAAAGACGTCCTTAAGTTGATGGCTTGGAGGTGCGTGTAGGTACACACGTACGTACGTATGCTGAACACACACACCCTATACATATAAAACCTTAAATGTATCAACGGAAGTTACATGTTTATGAAGATTGTGAAAAAAAATGACTTAAAGTGTCACATGATTTTATTAATATACACATTTTTAATTTGGGCTTAAATGGAGAATTTATAAGGTCACATTGGTTTTCTTTTTTTTTTTAATTTTTTTTTAATGTTTATTTTATTTTTGAGACAGAGAGAGACAGAGCATGAACAGGGGAGGGTCAGAGAGAGGGAGACACAGAATCCGAAACAGGCTCCAGGCTCTGAGCAGTCAGCACAGAGCCCGACGCGGGGCTCGAACCCACAGACCGCAAGATCATGACCTGAGCCGAAGTCGGCCGCCCAACCGACTGAGCCACCCAGGCGCCCCAAGGTCACATTGGTTTTCTAATATATTGTTTCAACAGTCTGATTCAAGGACAGCATTTAGCTAAATTATCAGACAAGAGAAAATATAACTGGATGGGGTCCAATCCAAAATCCAAAATGTTGTGATAGAACCTGATGCCTTCTTTATTATTTTCTGACTATCATTACTGTTACTGTTATCATCATCTCTTCTTTAAACGATTCTCCAGAGGGAAAAGTGGAGCAACAAGAAGAATTTATAAAAGGAAGTTCAAGAGTTGGGTTTATTCATACAATGTTAATATATATTTTTTCACTGTACATTTTTCTCCTCCATGCTTCTTTTCACATCTGAGCTACTCCAAGAAGACGGTTGTTTATTTAATTTTAAGAAACATGCTCTGAGACATTTAAGTCCACCCTAAAACACAAGACTGACTGTACCATGCAAATGAATATTGTTTTATGAAGTCAATCGGCTCAACCAGCTAGGACATGGGACTAACAGGGCCAATTGTATGGATTCTATCCCTGTAGCAGGGAACCCATTTTTAACAGAGAAATAAAAAAGCAACCTCTGAGACCGTAGATAAAAAGGTGACCCCACGTGCCACAAAAGGGTACTATTTATCCAAAGGATAGGGTGAAAGACAAACGAGATAGCTTGGCAATAACCACTCTACTCCCAGAGAAACAGCTCAAGAGCATCCATCCTGTTGATGCTGGGTCAGTGCTGTCGTTGGAGAAGAGGAGTCACAAAAAAATGGGGCAGAGAAGGAACAGACAAAGGTTAAAAGCGTCCTCGTAGATTCTAACCTGTTCTCTTTATCTTTCCTTTATCACAACCCATAGAGGCTGTCAAGCAAACCTTGAAATGTGTTAGCACTCCCTTCACGGCTCTGAAGACAATCGTCAATGGGATTCCTTTTGAATTAGCTTAGTTTTTCTTGGCAAGATCAAGCATTTGATTTAATGTGCATTAAGTAGTTAATAAATTTGACAAAAAATTTTAGATAGCCACACATATTTTCAAAAGGAAAGATAGTACAGTAATACATCTGCTACAAACTACCCGTAAGTGATTGCTGGTAACAGACAAATTATTACATTTTTTTTGGCTATGTGATCAAAGTAGAAATTACAGATTAAAAACACAGGAAGCTTGTGTTACTTTTTAAAGTTTAATGTCCTTCTCTTGCATGATTCTAAACCACTTCTGCAACATCAAGATAGCACCCACAGCCCCTCTGCTCAGAAAAGCAGCAGTAAAATTGTGTTCTTTGTTCAAATGAAATAAAAATCTACAGAATACCCTATACATTAAGATTGGCAGTGTCCTATAGGTACTGGATGGCTAACATGAATTCGGGTGAGCCTGTGCTATTGGAAAGTGTTTAGTAAAGAATTCATTTGAGCCTATTTTATTAACCGGATGGTAACTGCTCTATATGGCATACATCAGTAACATCTTTGGAACAAGATCTCTAGGGGAACAGTCTGAGGGACCCTCTGCACACATGCACACACACGGGTTCGTTTGTGTGGATGCATGTATATACACAGGCACATGTACACACACACAGCCCAAACTCAGAGCAGATGCACTTTCTAAGGAATCATGAGCCTAGGGGGAAAAAGGCTATTCAGCTTCCCCTGAAAACTCTGGAATCCCAGACATCCCCTCTGCCCCACTACTCTTTTCCCAGACCTGTTTCTCACCTTTCACCCCGCTGACCAAGCCAGTCACCTCCCACGCACCCTTCTTCCTACCTAAGGCATCGGACTGGGCACAAACACAAAACTGATCGGGCCACTTCCCTGCTTAAAGCCCTTCAGTGGTTCCCGCTGTCTTCGGGATAAAGACCAGGATATTCCCATGGCTCGTGAGGCCTTTGCTTGGCATGCCATCTCCCAACTTGCCAGCCTTGCGTCCCGCTGCCTCCCTGGGCTCCCTGCACTGGCAGACATTTGGACGGTGCTCTCGCCCACCTCTGTTCTGGAACAGCTCTGGCCCAGCGGTTTCTCACTCAAACTCAGGACCCCGGGCTCCCTGTGATTCCCTCAGGGAGGCCTTCCGTGAGTCCATCCATGCAACGCCTAGCGGTAGTGCCTCCATTTTGTTGTGGACTGCGTCCCATCGCTGCCTCCGTCTCCACACTGTGGTAAGTTCTCTGAGGCCAGGACCGCAGCCCTTTCGGTCATGTTTGCTCACTAGAGCATACAATATCCCCGGTACATGATGAACGTTACATAAATGTGCTTTGGGAGAGTGAAGGCATGAAGGAAAGAGTGAAGGAAGTATCTGGGCAGGGAGTGTTTCCTCAGTTCTAATGACATCTTTTCTCTGGCCAATTGGTCATTCTGGAATGCTTCCCCCTCCCCTGACACACCTAGACAGATAGACACACACACACACACACACACACACACACACACACACTCTCTCTCTCTCTCTCTCTCTCTCTCCATACTGCCAAACTGTGCAGTCTTTACTATGCATCAGTAATTCTGTCACCAAAACCTTCCAGTGGCTTCCCACTGCACCAAGGACAACAGCCACTTCCCACACAGAGGATTCCTCCCTGTTCCTGAGCTTCCTGCACCAAGTTCCCTGAATTGCTTCCTTCCTATTGAAAACAGTTCTGCTGTTCCCATCTCAAGATCCTGGTACTCTGGGGGAGGCTCCTCCCTCAGGTCTCTGCATGGTGCTCTCTTGTCTTGACCAGGTCTTAGTTCGTATGTCTCGGAGGGCATCTCCTAGAAGCTTCCAGGCAAACAAGCCTGACCCTTCATATCATCTTACTACCGCCACATTTCATCCACCACACTTATAACTGGCTGAAATTCCCCTCCATCGTTTTTGTTACGATGATTCATCACTCCGCCCTTTCTCTGCTGTAAGCTTCACGGGGACAAGGGTTTTTCCCACAGCATGAAGAAATTCCCTCAGCTGCCGTGCTCCAATCCTCCTCTGATGCAATGACAACATGTGAGAGTGGGGTCCCTGGCGGGGGGACTCTGGGACAGAGTGAAAGGGGGCGAGGGAGTTCACAAAGCCGGGTAAGACTTACGACAACGGTAAATTAGTGTTCAAAATGACTTGATGTCTCTTAGCCTAAACCAGCTTTCCAGGAATCATGCTGGAGTGGATTGTGCATCCGGGCAGTTCGCTTCCGGTTTATTCTAACTGGCATTCCCCAGCCTTATCCACAGCAGCAGGTGCTGTCTAAGAGGATACTACTAGTGTTTTCAAGTGCCTTCCTCAGTTTCACAAGAGTGATGCTAAAGGTGTACCCCCTCAACAATAAGTTGGGGGGGGAACGATTTACATCCAAGTCTCTTTTTCCAGAATGGTTTTGTTTCGCTTAAATTAGATCGCTCGGATTTTTTGTTGTCCATGGAGATAGACTCCAGAGAAAGAACTGGAGGCCCAGAGGAAGTAAAATGTCCATCTCATTTGGACCAGAATTTGGCATATGATATGGTCTTGCATAAGGGTCTTAATCCTCAAGGACAAGGAGTGGCTCACAAGACAAAGATGTTCTGGAAAAGACACATACCAATAAGGGATCAGCACAGGGAGAGGTTCGGGGCTGCCGAGGGGTTGGTGGATTTGGAAAAGGTACATTCTCAGACTAGCCGGGGAATGGCTAAGAAACAGGCTGTGTGGAGGAAGCCTGCCCGGGAGGCCGGATAGTAGAGGCAGGGCTAGAAAGCAAGTTTGGGATGAGATCACGACGGGCCTTTCACACAAATGCAAAAATGCTGTTTCTGGTCTGCAGTGACTATTGTGGAGAAGAAATCTAAGAACATTGAGATTTGTTTAGGTTTACAGAACAGCCAGAAAAATCACCTTAAGAAACAACATGAGTGCACTAGAAGTCAGTTGCCATGGTTCCCTGTTCACACGCCTTAACTCTTTAATCCTTAAGTAGCCTTCTGTGGTTTATTTTCATTTTACAGAGGAGGAAATTTGACTTACAGATGGTACCAACTTAAGTGGTGGAGCCAGAATAAAACTCGGCTGTCTGCTTTCAAATAGATAAATTTAACCACATAACTGTGTTGGCTGCTGTAATCGCTGCCTTGCAATAACGTCTAGAAGAAGGATTCTTTCTTTAGACAATGTCTCAAAAATAAATATGTTCAGGGGCGCCTGGGTGGTTCAGTCAGTTAAGCGTCCAACTTTAGCTCAGCTCATGATCTTGCCGTTCCCGAGTTCAAGCCCCGCGTCGGGCTCTGTGCTGACAGCTCAAAGCCTGGAGCCCAGATTCTGCGTCTCCCTCTCTCTCTGCCCCTCCCCCACTTGTGCTCGGTCTTTCTTCTCTCTCTCAAGTAAATAAACATTTAAAAAATTTAAAAAAATATGTTTAAAACAGTGTCCACAGCAGACTTTTGGCAATGACCGAAGACATTTTTGG
Source organism: Lynx canadensis (assembly GCF_007474595.2). Lineage (NCBI taxonomy): Eukaryota > Metazoa > Chordata > Mammalia > Carnivora > Felidae > Lynx > Lynx canadensis. The sequence goes on along the minus strand of NC_044303.2, from coordinate 231,279,248 downwards.
TTGTCACAACTGGAAGATGTTCCTGGCATCCAGTGGGGAGAGGCCAGGAATGCGGGTCAACATCCTACAGTGCACAAGAAAAAATTCTCCATCCCCGAACTGTCATTAGAGCCAGGGCTGAGAAACTCCGGTCCAAACATGAAGTGTGTCTGATCACTTGTGTTGAGCAAGCATGTTTTAAAGTCTTTTGCTCCTGGATTATTTTAGTAGAATGGACCCAGGATTTGGTACGAGAGTAGCTAGGAAAGCCTTCCAAACTTGAACATCTGGCTTTCTCCCTTCAAGTCCCTCACTGTTTGCTGGGCTTGGTTTCCATGGATCTAATGTGGCAAATAATACCACCTATTTCATGGGATATCTTTTGAAATGACACACGAGATAATGAACGTGAAAGTGGTTGGCAAGGTATTAGGAGCAATAGATAGATAGATACGAGCGACTCTTACCCTAAGCTTGCTCTAAAGGACATATGTATATATTTACAATATTTATGTAATGCCATTTAATTTTTTAAAAGTAACCTGTTACTGACGGGTTTATTGACATTAGAGCTGATACTGACACGAAAGAACGTAAGTGTAAAGAGAGACACTGCTTTAGCTTATACTAAAAATTCTGCCTGAAAATGTGCCACTTTGAAATGATTTGTTTTGCCCCCTACCCCCTCCAGAGGCAGAGGGCCATGGTGGGCAAAAGTTCTTTGGATGCAGTCAGAGTTGGTTCGAATCCTGTTCCACCCACCACGAACACTTTCTGCAGCCTTGGGCTCCTTCTGTCTGCGTCTGGTTTCCTGCTGAATTTCCACTGGCTGGCGTGCTCTTTGCTTTGAGTCCATCTTTCACAATGAGATAATAATTCCTACCCGGGAGTATTGGTGGGATGATCAGAAATAATATATACGAACCCCTTGGAGCAGTATCTGGCACGCAGTGTGGACCCTCGAGACGTGCCGGCTGTCGTATATAACTAGACGACGGAGTAAAGACTCAGAAATAAGAACCATCTACGGTTTTCTACCGGAGCGAACTCATGACTCTCATTTGTTACTGGGCTTCATTTTAGAAATGTTAATGGAACTGGAGAATATGCAAATGTAACCTTTTCTCCATTAAAACTTGTCACATAGACCAACAATATTGTGACAAAATTCTCACTCTTATATGGACTATCTGAGTTGCTAAAATTATAAGCGCTCAGCTCAGAGCTAAATAGCAAAACAGTCTGAAATCCGTTACTATGTTATGCTGGCACAGAAACCGGAGAGTTGATGTGCCGTCACAAGATTTTATCACGTTTACTTCTGCGTTGTAACGGGCCTCAGGGCCAGAGTCTCTGGGAACTCAAAATTTGACTTTCAGCAAAGCTTCACGTCAGAGACACCTTGCTTACTTTGATTCTTTATGTTGGAGGGACACTGCCCACTTTGCAGCCTCAGTGGTTTCAGTGGGGCAGGGCTACATGGACATTACTTAAAAACGTGAAAATCGGGGCGCCTGGGTGGCGCAGTCGGTTAAGCGTCCGACTTCAGCTCACGTCACGATCTCGCAGTCCGTGAGTTCCAGCCCCACGTCGGGCTCTGGGCTGATGGCTCGGAGCCTGGAGCCTGCTTCCGATTCTGTGTCTCCCTCTCTCTCTGCCCCTCCCCCATTCATGCTCTGTCTCTCTCTGTCTCAAAAATAAATAAAACGTTAAAAAAAATTAAAAAAAAAACCGTGAAAATCTCCACCTCTTTAAACTTCTGAACTATAACCAGAAGTTGTATTTTTTAATGTTTACTTATTTTGAGAGACAGAGAGAGAGACCGAGTGCAAGCAGGTGAGGGGCAGAGAGAGAGGGAGACACAGAATCCGAAGCAGACTCCGGGCTCTGAGCTGTCAGCACAGAGCTCGACGCGGGGATTGAACCCAAGGACAGTGAGATCAGAGCCGAAGTTGGCCGCTTAACCGACTGAGCCACCCAGGCACCCCCTAACTAAAGGTTTTAAAGAGCACATCGGCTTTAACTTTGGCATCTAGAGCCATGAGGTGAGCTGTTTTGTTTCTGATGTGGTCTTGTTAATAAGGTTGGCGGTGCAGACGTGGTGGTCATAAGAACGTTAGATAGGTGGATATTTTTATGACGAAACGGAAGCATTTTAATTCTTGTTGACGGACGAGATCTTATCCAATGAGAAACATATGGAAGCATTCGTGTCTTGGTCCTCATTCCTGGATATTTTGTAGCCCAAACCAGAAGCTGCCCTACGTGGCTTATCACATTTAGAAAACAAATCCTTGCTTTCAGAGAAACAGCAGCATTGGAATTATGACTGTCTAGCAAACAAGTTCAACTGTTTTCATTTGTAGAAAGAAATGGCTCTCTCCAAGCTTTACATTTTGGGAAAATGTAATTACCCAAACTGCATCAGTAGCATTAACGCACTGACCCATGATTTCTTGGCCTGTCTTCCGACGTGTTCAGCTCACAGGGACCCGACGCTGTCAAGGACCACCAGCCAGCTCTTCCCTCCTGGGGACGATCCTCATCTTATCTTAAATCTGCATTATTAATTACACCCTCTCTTTTCACAAAATGCTGAGGCAACTCGCACAGACAGATCGTCTATGACGATACGATAAATGAAACATCAAGTACAAAAAAGAGGGGGGTTTCAAATGTTATGAGCGTAAGGTCGACGTACTTGCTTGTTTCAAATTGGACCCTTTCCTTACCAGTAGCCCTGCCCTCTCAGCAGAGAAACTAATTCGGGTAGAAAATGAGTCATTCCTGTTAGTTAAATGAAAGCACAGAATCCCACCACTTCCTGCACTGGGAAATCAGGAAGGAAGAATCTGGAACTCTCTATACTTGTCCCAAGATCCATGGCTGGTCTCTAGTTAGGATCCCTCTGGTGGGCTGAATAATGTCCCCAAAGGTATCCCTCCAACCTGTAAATGTTACCTTATTTGACAAAATGTACTTTGTACATAAGAAGAAGGAGGCATACCACTGAAATAAGATGCTACCCTCTGGTGGGCTGAATAATGTCCCCAAAGGTATCCCTCCAACCTGTAAATGTTACCTTATTTGACAAAATGTACTTTGTACATAAGAAGAAGGAGGCATACCACTGAAATAAGATGCTATATTGTTGTCTTTGAAGACGCGGGAAGGGGCCATGAGCCAAGAAATGTAAGGAATGCAGCTCTAGAAGCTGGAACAGACAAGTACAAGGATTTTCTCCTAAAACTTCTGGGGGCAGCATGGCCGTACTGACACGTCGATGATAGCCCAGTGAACCTGACTGCAGACTTCTGGCCTTCAGAACTACAGGAGAGTAAATCTGTGTTATTGAAAGTCATCCACTTTGCGTCCATTTGTTATAACAGCCGCAGGAAACAAATGCACATATGGCCTTTTTAAGCTGACAAAAGACCATCCCGCTGGCGAGACTCCGAGGAGGTGGAGGGAGCTGCTTGGACTATCCTAAGAGTCACCACCTCTAACTCATGCCTCTGAGAACCCACCCTGTGATCGCTGGTCACGAGGTCGACTCCTCCAGCGATTTACTCTGACTTACCAACCCGCTCGTTTGTCTATTTGAAACACCCGCCTCTCTAACCTGCGGCCTTCGCCTCTCACTGCATCCCTGCAGGCCGCCTGACTTCCTGCTTTGGCAGATTCAGCTATAAACCACTCACTCCCCCAGCCAATGTTCACGGAGTGACCACTGTGCCTTCTAGCCACTGGAAATTCAGTACCGAACGCAGCAAAAGTTCCTGTAGCAGGGAGCTGCTTCCTAACGGTGGTTGGCAATTCGTTATCAAGAGAGCAAAGTGCATTATTCGTCCGTGTTAAGCGTGTGCTGGGTTGAATGGTGTCCCCTCAAAAATTAATGTCCACTTGGGACCTCAGAACATAACCTTATTTGAAATATGGTCTTTACAGGATATAATTAAGGACAAAGATGAGATCCTCCTCTTCCTGGATGAGGACAGGCCCTAAATCCTATGGCCGTGTCCTCATAAGACACACAAAAGGACACAGAGAGACACAGGGAGGAGGGCAGGGAGAGAGGCAGGGAGAGGCAGGGAGAGGCAGAGGCAGGGAGAGAGGCATGGACGGTTTCTCCTTTAGAGCTTCTGGAAGGAACCCACTCTGCTGACACCTTCACTTGACTTCCGATCTCCTGAACTGTTAGAGAATAAATTCCTGTTGTTTTAAGCAACCTCGTTTGTTGTATTTTGTTACAGCAGCCACAGGAAACGAATACAGGTGTAATGGGAAAATAAAACAGACATAGGCAACACGAGTGTGTGTGTGTGTGTGTGTGTGTGTGTGTGTGTACATGCACATAGACGTGCTGTACAGGGGTTGTTACTGTAAACTCTGTGGCTATGGAAGACCTCCCGGAGAAGGTGACCCTGGAGCATAGACCTAAAGGTGGTGCATGGTGGAAGGAATGTTCCTGAAAGGGAGAACAGCGCTAAGACCCTGAAGAGGAATGTGCTTAATTAGCACGTCAGGCAAGAGGGGAGAAGGCCAGTAAGGGAAGTGGCGTGGGTCCTGGGGCCATGTGGAGAGAGGCAGTAAGGCCCCAGATCACACAGGATTCGTCAGTCCTGGCAGGTCTCTGGCTTCTGCTCTGAGAGAGACCAGAGACACTGGCATGTTGTGGTCCGATTCGCGTTTTTGGAGAATCGCTTTGACAGTGGTTACATGGGTGTATACATCTGTCAACACTCAGAAACTGCAGCCTAAAACAGTGCATTTATTGTATATAAATCATACTTTGATGGAGCTGTGTTTACGAAAGGTCCCTCTGGTGCAGGGCTGAGACTCTCTAGGGTGCGGATGGAGCAGGAGAGAGTTTAGTGGCTCGTGTGGGGGGCCCTGGCGAGGCTGCTGGTGCTGGGCAGTGGGGGGGTGGGGATACACGCTGGGGACGGGGCCGGGTGCACACGGAGTGTGAAGGCAAGAGCCGGCCCTTCTCCCCTCCTCTGCTCACGTGAACTGGTGACTCCTGTGGCCTCGTCCGTCACGCCCTGCCCGGGGACCACAGGGCAGACTGGCCAGGCTAGGACCCACTTTTGGGGACTGGCATCTATTACTCCAGAACGAGGAGGGACACTTTCGACTAGCAAGTTTTCTACTGGCTGCTGAAGCGGAGAATCGGAAACAGCAAAATCGTGAGAAAACTGCTCATTTCCCAAACTATTACAGGTGATGGGTGCCTTAAGTAAATCTTAGCCAAGCAAAGGGCTTTTTCTTGGAGTCCAACTTATTGGGAATCAAGGCGGGGGGGGGGGGGATAATGTAAAATGATTGGCAAGAGTTCATGCTGCTATTTACCATTTTTAATCTCATGTATTTTAAGTACCAGTGAATTTCTGCTTCTACCAAGGGCTTAAATATCCTAAAAGTCCATTAGATTGCAAATAATGTTATCAATTATATGGTAATACCTATTCAGTCTCAATAAAATGTAGAATACTCGCTTTTATCTATTAATACAACTAGACATTTTCAATAAAATAGGTTCCACAAGGAAAAATCAACTTCATACACATAGGCGTTTAGTTGCCCTGGAAATTCTAACAGGCTGTCTTTGGTGGTAATAGCCCAAGGGAACAAAGGACAAATAGTACCCATAAACGTTTCCGTGTAAGCCATAATGACTTTATGGAAAATGTTTATATTCTATGACTATGTACCCATTTTAAAATTAACAGTCCGTGATGCTTCCTAGAAAAATCTGGACCTGTGCACCTCCAGTGGGAACAGAAGGAAGGATCTGACACCCAAGACCCATGAGAGGAGGGCATGATTGTAGGATGTTAGAGCAATAGTTTTTACTCTGTCAGTATCGGCAGAGATCAGGGTTCTGCCTCACATTTATTTATTTATTTTAAATTTTTTTTTAACGTTTATTTTTTTTTTTGAGACAGAGAGAGACAGAGCATGAACGGGGGAGGGTCAGAGAGAGAGGGAGTCACAGAATCTAAAACAGACTCCAGGCTCCGAGCTATCAGCACAGAGCCTGACACGAGGCTCGAACCCACAGACTGTGAGATCGTGACCTGAGCCGAAGTCCGACCCTTAACTGACTGAGCCACCCAGGTGCCCCCTGCCTCCCGTTTAGATTAGGTATTTGAGAAAAAGCCACAAAGGTCTTGCTCACCCTCAGAAAGTTTTACTATATGTGTATTAAAGGAAACTTAATATTAAATACTATTAAAAATGGCCTAGCAATATACTGCGTGTAAATTATAGAATGGAGAGTGCTTTCTTATAAACTAAATAACGATATCATCTGACAGTTCTCTGTGAAAAGAATCTTTAAAAAAGAGCTTTTAATGATTCTGTTTCTGAAAACTTCCGAACCTCTCCGAAAACCAAAATGACACGGGTAAATGCATTCTAGAAGAACCCATCTCCAAAGATTGCGTGCTGGTCTCCATGTTTCTGGAAGCAAGAACCTGTCCCACGGCACCTGTCACGTTGTCTTTAGAATGTAAGTTGTGAGTACAGGCTCGAGGGTTGATTGCTACGCAGAGTCCACGGTGGCCATCTAGTGATATCCACTGTTGACCTTGGTCCTGGGAATGTTGCTAGCATGTTTCGCACATAAGATTCCATGTCTGTCACCTCATTTTAGTTCTTCAAAGAAGGACAACTCAATGTATTTCAGATAACACCGAACAGAGAGACTCCCTTTAAGGAAAATCTTACAGAATCGAAACGAAATTTAGTCTAGAAGAGGCACCAAATGAGAAAGATGTTTGAAGGCATTCTTTAAAATGAGTAACAAATCCTCTGAAAATAGCACCCACGCATGGTCTCCTTCCAGGAGTGTTTGAGAGGCCTTTTTATGAACCAGGAGAAGTTCTAGGTCCTGCGGATACGCATATTGAGTCCTGACCTCAAACCACTTATACTTTAGCAGAGAAGACAACTATAAATAAGCAATGACTGTACGCTGAAGATATTAAAGAAATGCCACACCTGCATTTAAAGACCATCTGGTTGCCTCTTTCCTTTTCAGTAATGCTGGATTCAAATCCATCCAAAGGACGGCAGAAATAATTACTGTTAACATTATGAAATAATTATACCATCATGAAAAATCATAATAGTGACTTAGTATTTCCAGAATTTGTATATATGCATTTTGATGGGTTTTCTTCATATTTTAGGATGGGAGGGCACTTCAGCTAGCATTTCCCATGTTTATTGTGTAGACTGAGAAACCCAGGTCAGATTGTTTAGTGACCTGACCAAGGTCACAGGTAAGTTAGTGCATGGAACCTGGTGGTCAATTGTTAAGGTTCAAAGCTTATTCAAAGTTACATTCGGCCAAGATATCTCCTCCCTAAGTCTGTTCCGCAATGCACACACACTCTAGTTCCAAACCTTGGTTTGTGCCTCTGAACTGTAGTAGGCAATAATGTTGGAGAAGAATTACCTAATTGAAAAAGCATGTTGTGTAAGAAGTAAAAAAAAAAAACAACACTTATTCTATCTGTGTTAGGGATTAATTTCCTGATAAGCATGGGGCCATGTGCTATAAGAAGGTGGTATTCAGGGAGGGTAAACTTTTTTTAATTAAAGATATTATTTTTTAAGCAATCTACACGCAAATGTGGGGCTCAGACTCACAGTCCCAAGATTAAGAGTCACATGATCTACAAACTGAGCCAGCCAGGTGCCCCAGGAAGGGTAAACTTTAAAAAGCATGTTGCTAGACATGTCAATGTAATCCAACCAAGCCTATCAGGATCGCATCTGTGGTTGGCTCTTATTGGCTCTAACAAAAGAACCCTCACCTCAGGATTGCAGAGTAGTTCAATAAGATGATGTTAAAGCAGACTTATAGCATCTGGGCTTGTGTTAGGGGCTTTGGAGGAAGGTCTGGTTCTGGATTGGCTGCTGCCGGGATGTAACTCGGTATCTTAAAGATTCTTAAAGATCTAGAAGGAGGGAAGACTACAGCAAGGCTCAAACTGTGATTGGTAAAGAAAGAGCAGTCATCAAATCAGCTTGGACAGGTGGCTGTTTCCATCAGTTTTGTGATTTGCCAGTTTTCAGACATGACTACGGAGGGGTCTTGATTTTGTCTTGATCCATCATCGTCAGGGTGGCCTTGCGTGATGCTGATGGTCTGTGAAATTGCTTATGCTCAAAAGAACACCAGGCTCTCCTCTTGTCTTTCTTGGCCCCCAGGGCTGGGGCTGCCCCATTAGGGGAGATCCAGGGGATACCAGAAAGGGAAGGGTAGGTGCCAGAGATCAATGTTCCATTCTGTGTCTGGAGAAGTGGCTCGCTGGGGGGTTGAAGTGGTGTTGTTAAGCTCTGTCAACATGATATCAGAATCACGAATGAGAAGAGAAGAGAAGAGAAGAGAAGAGAAGAGAAGAGAAGAGAAGATGCTTTGTCCCCATGAAGCCACATTCTGTCTACCTCTTTGTTTTTTTGTATACTTGGCTGGTTATTTTAAAATCTCAGAGACAGCCAATCTGACCCTCGAATATAAGTACTGATGAATGACTTTAGGGTTTACATCTTCCTGCATTTTTCTGCTATTATTCTTACTGAAACGCATCAGGAATGGGAGGAAAGCTTTTGGGTGTTGTTGCTCTTTAGCTGCTAGAAAAGGAAAAAAAAAAAAAAAAACAAGCAAAGAACTATAAACAGTTGTTAGTGCCTACATCAGAAAACAACCCAAACACACCTAGCTAGGTTTGTTTCCATTTGCCCTTAAAGGAAGTATAAAGAAGCTATGAATACTTGAGCCAAGCCTTAATACTAGAAAAAGAGAACTACAGTGTCCAAGTGGCCATTCATAATTATTTCTCATTACTAGACATTAAATGTAAAAGAATTCCATGTGAAGACATTTTCTTTTATCCTACTTCACATTACTTGTTGGTCTGGATTTTTCTAAATATAAAATGTGGAAGATACATATGTGTGTATATATATAATATATACATTATTGATATATATATATCATATCATTATATATTATAATTATACATAATATATATATATATAATGATACATATATCCCTCATTTTGAGTAAGGTAACCAACAATGGATATTTATTAGTAATCCCTGTAATCCCTGCAGATCATCAGTGAAAGGGGTACAGACAGGCCAGCTGTATACCATTATCCTGGAAGATTCCATATCTGTACAACTGAATGTATTAGTAAGCTTCTTTTTAAAGTGCCATCATAAAAAAAGAAGGTATTCATTTCCAGATAACAGTGTCCCATTACCTTTAATTTCTACCCATTGATAAAGACTTAGACTCGGCTTTTATTACCTCTAGGTCCGCCTAACTCTCAGAATGGCTGTGATTAATTTGAAAATTAATTGAAAAGTTTGCAATGAGTTTAAAGATATTTTCTATTATTGCTGCCATAGACCTTTCAAATTTAAAACGGGCAGGATGGCCGACAGGGCTCATGGAATACATTTGATTACCAGAGAAAAGAGCAAATGGCAGATAAGAATAGTTTTACTTATGCAAATAATAAAAGCACACATTTCTTTTATCTTTTTCACTAATTAAGAATTATGATTTCTTCATTAAGCATTTCTTTATTCACTAGAAGAACGGTTTAAGTTCCATGCACAGCTGTGAAATGAAGCCACAAGGAAACAAATCACTTGGATCTTAAAGAATGCTAATTTAATATCTAATTGTTTGAACCCATTTGTTTTTTTTTGTGGGAAGTGACTGGGCAGAGCCGACTTTATATAACTGCAGAGGTTTCCAATTTTAATGGCACACGGGGTCCTCTGTCACTTCTTCATGGTGTCCCTGGGCCAAAAGAATTGCCCGACACCTCCATTTATTAAGGAACTCGGTGCGAATAACTTCAGAGTTGTCTATGTCCTAAGAAGCTAGCACCTTTGGGGTGTGGCTCTGCTTCTCCAACCTCGGACTCAGACACTGCTGCCTCCTGTTCCTCTCGCGCTGATTTTCACATGATGCTTGCTTCCCGTGACAGAAATTTCTGAACATCCACATCTGCAAGTTTATGACATCATCAAAAGGAATATGACACAACCGAATTCTGAAACTGAACCAACTCAAGTTCATGCTTCTCCTGGTGTCCGAAGGATGTTTTGTTTCCCTTGAAAACTTAAACTATCCTGAGGAGCCCCTCTGAGTTTGCTGCGTCGTCCTGGGGCACCTTGGAACATGGTTGGCGAACAGCGGTAAAGGAATGGTCCTTCCCATCGCTGTGATCTAAACCTCAATAAAGAATTTTTGCATAATGAACAATTCTTGGGGGAAGGGGAGATGATACGTATTGGAATAGAAAGTTTATCTTGCAAGATTTAAATTTAGAATTTCAATGAAGTGACGCAGTAGTTACGTTCAATGAGCATAAACGCTTGTCATTTGGGAAAATGTTTTTACTCTTTTGTAACAGTTTTTCCTTTTGTAAATGTTTTCAAATGCATTATTTAAAGACTTTTAAAGACACAAATCACAGAATTCCTTAATGGTTTGCTATGTATTTAAAAAAACGCTTACAACAGCATTTGGGGAAGATACCAACATTTAAATTTGTCATCTGTCTTTCTATTTTATACCTTAACAAGAGTATAGTACAACAGGACGCAATGCTCATGAAAAAAATACTGCTTTGGTGGCATGGATGTTACTGAGAACATTTATATTCAGCATGCCCTTCACCGTCTGAAATTATCGTTGAAGTTTTCATTCTTGAACTTGATTTTGAGAGACCTCCTTCACACCCATTTCCAGTCTTTTCTCCAGGGCTTTGTTGGGCTCTATGGACTCAGACTGCAGAAAAGGAGGTCACGTGAGAAAACACGAGCGCCACAGAAAGCAAATGAGCTCAGCAAACTGAAGACCGCTCTCAGATAAACAGGTACTCTTTCTAGGCACTCTTTCTAGATTTAATTGCACTGGAGTGATCAGAGATTGTATGGAGGTAACACTTCATCCACTACCTCTAGAGGCAATTATAGATTTCTTAATCAGGGAGAATATCTCCTTACATAGTAGGACTTGACTATAAGCCCTGACATGACTTTTGTTTGCACAAGAAGTCAACGTACTGAGAGCTCCCGTTTACTGAGTGAGTCCTGTGTGCTAGCAACTGCTCTGGGTACCTTACCCACTCCACACCACGTTCCCATCAGAGTGGCACCATCAGAACCCCGATTTTATCCACGCAGCAGCGATGGCACAGAAAAGCTTTAGCAACTTGCCTGAGATCCCAGAGACGACCAAGCCATGGAGCCAGAATTACAACTTAGGTGGCCCCACCCTCCTGACCAAGATGCCGCACTAACCAAACAGTTTTCATTTTCATTTTTACAAACAACCAGAAGTTGGAATGCATGTCTGTCTCTCGGTACACAGACATTAGAAGAAGGCAAAATTCATTTAATTCAGGACTACCGCCACGTCTGTTATGTATTTTTCAATGGCAACTGCTTTCTGTTTTTATATCAAGACTTGTATAATTTTTTTTTAATTTTTTCTTTTAACGTTTATTTATTTTTGAGATAGAGAGAGACAGAGCATGAATGGGGGAGGGTCAGAGAGAGGGAGACACAGAATCGGAAACAGGCTCCAGGCTCTGAGCTGTCAGCACAGAGCCCGACGTGGGGCTCGAACTCACGGACCGCGAGATCATGACCTGAGCCAAAGTCGGACGCCCAACCGACTGAGCCACCCAGGCGCCCCGGGACTTGTATAATTTTTAAATTATCAGTAACACACACACAGACATTTTATGCCATTGACTTTTGTAAAGCAAAACATTTTATGTTTAAGCAAAGTCCATTTACAACTTCAGGCAACCTCACTGTAAGGGTTCCAGGACCCAGAGTCAGGTGGTGGAACAGAAAAGGAAAGGTCTTACCCAGAGAAAGATAAATGCTCTCAACCATTTTTTTTAATGTTTATTTATTTATTTTGAAAGAGAGAGAGAGAGAACGTGCATGAGGCTGCATGTGGAAGCAGGGAAGGGGCCGAGAGAGAGGGAGAGAGAGAATCCCAAGCAGTCTCCACTTGGTCAGCAGCACAGAGCCCTGGGTGGGGCTCGATCCCATAAACCACAAGATCAGAGCCCAAAATCAAGAGTCCAATGGCCCACTGACTGAACCACCCAGGCTCCCCTCAACAAGTTCTTAAACACAATCCCTTTCTTTTCTTTCATGACCTGGTCTCTAAATTGTACTTGGTCCCACCCTGGGCCCACTCCTCCAAATTCCTTCCAAATTAGTTATGTTCTGCATTTCTCTGGCTTTTGCAAGTCACATGGGATTCATTCAGTTAATGACTACGATGTCAAATACAGTGAGCTATCTGGAGGTTTATGTCCATAAAGATTTATGCCGTTTGAGGTATAATAAATAATACTTTCCAGGCATAAAACATTTCCTAATTTGTACTATTCTACTACCCTTTGTGTTTTCCTGTTTTAAGTTTTCCATAGGGATTGGTCATGCCAATCAAAATCTGCTGGTTGGAATTCAAGACAGATATTTTCTTTAAACAAGGTCTGATATAAAATACTTATCTTTCTGTGTCTTCAGTATATTCATTTATTTGTATTTACTGGCATATTATCTTGTCCCAAAACGATTTAGTATTTTCCACCAAAATCCCCTAAAATGACCAATAAAATGCCCTCCAATTAGTGGATTCAGAAAATGACACATGTATAAACCTAGTAAGCTAAAATCTTGACTGGGTTTGGAAAATTTACATAAAGCATCCAACTTTAATACACAGAGTGATAAACCTTAGTAGTTGCTCAATAAACATTAGTGGTCGATTAAGTCTCCTTCCCCATGACCCTGGGAGGTAGGGCTTATCATTAGCTCTACTTTATAGATAAGGAGACTGAGGTTCAGAGAGCTTGAGAGACTTGCCCTTTTTTTAAATTAAATTAATTTATTTATTTGGAGAGAAAGAGAGGGAACGCAAGCAAGGAGGGGCAGAGAGAGAGGGAGAGACAGAACCCCAAGCAGGCTCTGCGCTGTTAGTGCAGTCTGACTTGGGGCTTGAGCTCATGAACCATGAGGTCATGACCTGAGCCAATATCAAGAATCAGACCCTTAACTGACCGAGCCACCCGGGGGCCCTCCCAATTTGTTGAAAGGAAGCCTGAGAACCACCTTGGGCTTCGATGAGCCGATAGCCTGTGCTTGCTGCATGAAGCAGGGCCCGCCCCATTTAGAGCTGTGGTCCTCAGGGCTGGTTACGGGAGGTGGAATTTGTGTGGGCACAAGGGAGGAATAAGGACATAGTGCAAAGGACACTGTCCTCTTCGGCATAACAGAACCAAACACGCTCGAATTTTCTCATGCTCTTCAGGGAGTGTTTGACTTCCATTTGAACAAGCATCAGAGGTCTGGACTGTGCTCAGAGGCAGAATCTCCAGGAAGGTTTTTATCCACTAGGGTCACGGGAAGTGTGTATTTCCTCAGGTTATGAGAACATTCAGATTCATTCTATGTAGGTGGATACAAAAATAAGAAAGCAGAAGACTTGGTCTAGATTTTTTTTTTAACTTCAAGTAGAAGTGTGTAAGACGTGTAAAATATTTGCTGAGTTAGGAAAAGCAGGCATCATCCCCCTTTGCAGGTTTGAGAAGTAATCCTGATTGGTTGAAATAGGACACACATTTTGATAGTCCGGACACAAACTGCAGAAGGCACTAAGTTTCGGTGAGAAACAATGTCAATTCAGCTGAGTATCTTCATTTCCCAGAGTAGAGTCAAGTGGCTTAGGTAGTGTTGTTACTTAAAATTTGTATTCTGGACGATGCCAGAGCTACACGTTTGTGGATAAGTTTTAAACACCTTTTCTTCACCCCTTACTCTACATGTGTAGAAAAACTCACTGAGTTTTTCTCAATATGCCTTGACCGATTTATGTTCTGAGTCTCTGAAATATCTGAGGTTTCAGGTTTACTGCCTATTGCGTGATTTAATACATCCTTGATGGTTAAACAGAAGGGGGAGAGTCCTGAATTAGCAAAGAGGGGGGAAGGGACGAAAGGAAACTTTACTTTATGGAGAATGAGCCATCCCAACTGCAGCAAGGACTCCCAGCCTCCTTCCTGCTACATCTGGGTCTCCTGTTCTTATTTTAGAACATCTTTCCCAGAAAGGAGAATTTGTATTTGCAGGTTTCGCACACAACCCAGCCAGAACTTTAGGCAGGAAGTGTGTGACAAAGAATCCTCTTTGGATCCCGGCATTTTTCATGTTTGTTTAGCAGTTGGGGATGTATCAAGTATTTTTGGCAAAAGACCCTTAGAACTAAAATCACCCTATTCTCACGAAAGAAAATTCAATCTTGTCTCATTTTCTCTGAAATGCAAAATCCACAGAGTTGCCGTGAACATCGAGATTACCCAATCTTGCAGGATGCTGATGAAAGGAAGGACAGGCGTTGTCACCTTGGAGGAACACAAATATTTATGAGGGATTGCTCCTTCAAGAGCTATTGGGAAAAAAATAACCCTGCAAAGAAAAGAATGATATCTAAGCTCCTCCCCGTCTCTCTCCACGCCGCATGCCATCAGACAAGAGAACTGTAAATTCATTTTCCAAAGCAGTCCCGTGGCTGGAGCCATGGGCCTCAGACTCATTATCTCTTGCTATGAAAACTGTGGTATTTCCTAATGGGCTCTCTGCAGCCTGGAAAAATCCCCACCCCCAGTTTATCCCGCACACCAACACTGCTGCGAGGCTTCTCAAGCAAACCAGAACATCTTACTGACCTTCTGGAAACTCTCCACCTGCACTCTGTCACTCACGGCCCTGTGCTCCAGAAGGGCCCCGTACGTCGGCCCCTGCCTGCCTCTTCCCGCTGCACCGTGTGCAGGTCCCTGCATGGGCCTGGCAGTCTCCCTTCCTCCATTACTAACGTGGGCCATTTCCCTTCTGCTGGGAAATGCTAATCTGCTCGAGAATTAAGACCTGCAAAAGCTCTTTCCTGATGACAAAATATCCACAGGTGATACTGGTACGTTAACACAGATACTTAAGATATCATCTGTGGGTCACAGCACTCCGGAGACGACACTGCCTAGTCCTTGACACTACGGACCTTTCTCAGGCTTCTTTTGTGGCAGGCACGCAGAATCTGTAGCGCTTGTCCCACTGAAATTTTACACTTATCTTCTTGATGGGTTCATGCCGCTTTTCTCCAGTGGGGAAGTAAACTCCAGGGAGCAGGGGTCACGTCATGTTGAACTCATTGTATTGCCCCTGGTGGCTACCACGCTGGCTTATATACAGTCAGGTGCACAGTGAACGAATGAAATTAGGCCAGGATAAAAACATCTCAGAGACAAAAACAATACCGACCATAGGATGCAATACTGTATACGCAAATATCATGTAAGTGCTAACTTAATGGTTACCTACTCGCTCCCCTAGAATGCCTCCCTGACCTCATTTATTCGCTCATTTGTTCACTGAGTTTTTCTTGAATGTCAGTGAAGTATAGTGAATCACGTACGATCCCTGGCCCTACAAGCTTCCATCTGGGAGGCTGAGGGTGAAGCTAAGGGGAAGAAGACACATGAGTAAGGCAGAGTTTTTGAACCTTGGGACTGTGGATATTCTGGATAATTCTTGGTTGGAAAAAGGGGGTGGGTTTCCTAAAATTGTAAGATGTTTAGGGACATCTCCAACCTCTAACGACTAGTCACCAATAGCATCCCCTGCCAGTTGTGCCAACCCAAAATGTGCCAGATATTGCTAAGTAACCCCAGGGGGGTAGGGGGCCAAATCACACCCCTGTTGAGAACTACTGGTTTACGGAATATTGCTGACGGTGCCCGACAGAGATCACAGGCAATGAAGCGTCTTTGCTCGTATCATAGAGGCCTCTGTTGACTCTGTTCCTGCTGATGATGCCGTCAAAAGGCAGAGCAGACTTCCTGTACTGGATGCTAGTGAGTTCTGGTCTGGAACGGTGAGCATGAAGGAAAGAGTGGAGAGGACGCGTAGTGGTCACCTCTTGGTAAGATTCCTGTAAGTTGGTTCACCTAAGCGAATGAACAGCTGTCAGCCCAGCCTGAGCCACGGAGGACCACATGTGACCAGTTGGTGGGCAGAGTGGGGACATTCCGGGAGTTCGTTAGCCACCCTGGTGGGAGCCTGCTGGCTGACAGGCCCTCTATGGCACGTCATGCCTCCTTAGTGCTCCATAAAACTGTGGCGAGAACTGATGACTATTTGATGCTGGTTCCTTACACGTAACTCTGCAGTCTGAGCACATATTTGCAAGGAGACGTATCTGGGAATCCCTGTACTAAATAACTCTTCGCACGTATTTTAACATCTTCGTCATTCTCCTATTACCCTGCCAGACGCTCTTCTGTCAAGGAAGAGAGCTGGGGTAGTATTTTCAGTCGTTATATTCCTGGGGTGAGTAATGCTTTTCCACTGATCTGGTGTCTCAATCAAACTTAGATTTCACTGAAAGATGCTTCCAGAGCTGTTTCCACCAGCCCCGTGACGGCAGGAAGCCAGCCTCATACCTCAGGCTTAATAGATTTCCTCTAATAAACCCCAGACATCAGAGCAGCGCAAAACCCTTCCCATCAGGGAATCCGGCGTATGCTTCAGTGTAACGAGGTCCACAGGCGACAGGCACGGGGGCTGGAGAGCTGGCAAAGCTGAGAGCATGTGGACCCCGCTCTCCTCTTCCTTCTCCCCAGAAACACACTGGCTTCCATCTGGTCGCCCAAAAACCCTTCACAACATTAACTTGCGCACAACAAGCAAATACTCAGGCACCAGTTGGGTAGGCACATTATTCAAGGTCACACAGGAAATTCTTCAAGAAGCTGAAAATGACCTGCATGTTCCAATCCCTCCTCCCAGGCAAGGGAATCTGTTCACTGCTAATTCCTTATGTAAATAAAATGACCCAATCGTGGTAAGTTTCACTTTGTCTGCTCTTTTCACTTTCGCGTGCACACACACGATGTGTGTGTTGTGTTTTTTTTTTTTTTTTTTTTTTTTTTCCAATTGAAGACTTTACAAAAACCATTAAGCTGTTCCCTCAGCTTTGGAGCAGGTCACTGCATCTGAGATACGGAATGTAGTAGAACAAGGAGGAAAGTCTGCATTATGATCCTGACAAAGAGCAGTCATGCTTCTAAAGTTTGGTAAATAAAAACATTTAAAAAAACCAAGAGTTTTAGGTTGTATTTAAAAGTCTTCATATTTTTTTCAAATTTTTAAATGTTTATTTATCTTAGAGAGAGAGAGAGAGACAGGGCACAAGCAGGGGAGGGGCAGAGAGAGAGGGAGACACAGAATCAGAAGCAGGACCCAGGCTCTGAGCTAACTGTCAGCACAGAGCCCAACACGGGGCTCGAACCCACGAACCATGAAACCATGACCTGAGCCAAAGTCAGACGTTCGACCCACTGAGCCACCCAGGTGCCCCAAAAGCCTTCCTATTTTTATATTTCATAAAGTTTTGCCCAAGGTGTACGTAAACAGAAACATTCTGTGCATTCTCTGCAATCTTTTCATTCGTTTTGTTGTTGTTGTTGTTGTTGTTGTTGTTTTGCTTCCGATTTCCCTCTGCATACAGAAGATCTGCCAAGGAGAAGATTCTTGCGCCTCTCTCCTGTCCTTCATGTATCACCACTATATGAACCAGTGTGTCCTTTTTATAGACACCGTGATGTCAACCTGGCTTGGCGACAGTACCCAGTTATTGAATCAAACACTAACCTAAGCGCTGCGTTGAAGGTACTGTGTCGATGTTGTGGACGTGGACAACTGGTTGACCTTAAGTCAACTTAAGATTACCTTTCATAGGAGGTGGGCCTCATCCAATCAGACGAAAGCCCATAAGAAGAAATCTGAGGTTTCCAAAAGAAATTCTCAGAGCAGCCGTGTCAACCCCTGCCTGAGATTCTAGCCTACAAGCCTGTCCTACAGATTTAAGACTTGCTAATCCCCACAATCACAAGACAATTTCTGAAAATCTCTCTTCTTAGTGTGCATATATATATATATATATATGTATATGTAGAGGCACGTATATACACACACATACACCTACACGCAAACTGACATATACAAATGTAATGTACGTATAGTGTATGTTATGTATATAAAGTGTATATTTAGGATAGAACAGAAAGAAACGAGAAACTAAGAATCCTCTATCTAAGCTCTCGAACGGTGGCTGTATTTGATACAGCAGCAAGGCAAAGAGGCTGCCAGTTCCTTCCCCGCCCTGTCCTCACCTCCACTTCTCACACCGAGAGGAGGGGTCCCTCTCCACGAATCTGGCTGGGCTAAGTGATTTGTCTGCACTAACACAACAGGGCTCTGAGGCCAGGTCGTAGGAAGCCTCGCAGCTTCCAGTTTGGTCTTGTGGGATGTTCGCTCTTAGCCGGTCCCTCTCGGATCCCGGCCCCTGCGCCGTGAGACGCCCAAGCCGCACGGCGTGGGCGTCCCGGTCAGGCGCCCAGCCGAGCTTCCAGATGGCAGCCAGCGTCAACCGCGTGCGTGAGAGTGTGCCACCGCGGGGGCCGAAGGCCAGCTGCACACACCGCCTCACAACGGGCCTCCTTGGCATCGGGCTTATTTGAGCTGCTCATTTTTGAGGAACTGCAGACACAGGAGAAGCTCTGAAAACAGAGTGGCAGTCACCCTTTCCTAAGGGAAATGTACATTTCTAAGGGCCGTTTCTATTTGTGAGTCTCCCTCTCTGGACGGGGAAGACAGGAGGACTCTGTCACCAGGAATTTATCGATGGAGAAGACCGGGACTTAACCCGCATCACAGACCTCATCCTTATTCAGCATGTCTTTCCTGATGACCGCCCCCCCACACCTGCCAAGCTCTGCTCCCCACACCTATCATCTCTCCTTGTCTTCAACTGAAGGTGGTACGCGAGGCTGGGGGCGTGGGTCATCTCGGGGAGTTAGTTTCCCTGGGTCTCTCCCATGTGTGCATGAGTATGCGAGTTAATTTTCGTATATGTGCTGCGGAAGCGAGCGTGGAATCTACGCGTTAACAAACTTGTTCTTCTCTTGTGAATCTATATTTTGGGGCACCTGGGTGGCTCAGTCAGTTAAGCATCCGACTCTTGAGGTCTTGATCTCACAGTTTATGAGTTCGAACCCTGTGAGGGATTCTGTGCAGACAGCGCGGAGCCTGCTTTGGATTCTGGGTCTCCCTTTCTCTCTGTCCCTCCCCCACTCATTCTCTCTCTCTCTCTCTCAAAATAAATAAACTTAAAAAAAATCTATCTTTTATTACAGGGTGGGAGGGGTGTGGCAGCCAATAACTCAGAAGGACAAACGGGACATTATTTTTTCTCCCCTACAACGTCCAGTTCTGTGTGGCCATTATACACCCCATGAGGGCACCCAGGTGAGGACTACCCAGCTAAGGCCAGTTTACCAGGGGACCAAGACACTAGGATGCATTACAGTTGGAAGCCACTACTTTTCGAGGCGATCACTGGGCGTTGTGCGGGAACAGGTAACTAACTCCGGCATGTGGGAACTGCTTCTGTTACGTTGTTCTCAGGCACCTGCCTTTGTTTCAACCAAGGATACTCTTCACACTAATTATTGAAAACACGGGTCCAAGAATTTTGAAACTATTGAGAGAACCCAATGTGTCCAAATGATGCAGTGACTTTGTTAAATTCTTTCCCAGCAGACGGGAAAAGGTCTCAGAGGAACCATGCTGAGACAGTCTGTTGTTAGGAACCCCCAAGACGGTGCTGAATGGCTGCAGCCCGTCTGTGTCAAGACTGTGGGCCTAGTGGGGGGCTCATCTCAGATGCTTCTTCACCAATATTTTAAAAGGAGCAGCACATTGTACTGCATATTTAAAAATCTTCCTGTATATTATGATGCTCTAACATCTCAAACCACCTTTCTGGTTGGAGAGAGACTGCTCCTTCATGGGTGGGTGGGGGCGAGATATTTCTTATAGAAAGCAAAGGGCGGGGAGCCTGGGTGGCTCAGTCAGGGAGGTGTCCAACTCTCGATTTTGGTTCAGGTCATGATCTCATGGTTCATGGGTTCAAGTCCCACATCGGGCTGTGTGCTGACAGCGTGAAGCCTGCTTGGGGGATTCTCTCTTCCTCTTTCTCTGCCCCTGCCCTGCTTGGGCTCTTTCTCTCTCTCTCAAAAAAGAAATAAACATGAGAGAGAGAGAGAGAGAGAGAGAGAGAGAGAGAGAGAGAGAGAGAGAAGGGCCAATCCTGCAGCATGTCTTGGATATGCAAGCCAACCATTTCAGGCTCAAACCTCCTCTAGCTGGGCTGTCCACCCCAGGATATTAATTTCAAGCCAGTATTCCTTTACTTCATCATCCCAGGGCCAGGTACCAGGCAGCTAGAGGCTTAGAGCCCCTGGAATTGTTCAAACCAGCCAGCCCTAACCTGCTCACCCAGTCGTGCTTAACTTTCTCACATAAACCGTAATAACGGTGTCACAAAAAACCCCACAGCTCCAAAATGGAGCTGAATACTTAACCTAAGTGTAGTTTTGACCTCCCCCAGAAATGTGGTCTTAACCGGTAGGAGGAATTTCTGGCCAGCACCAATGAGGTCATGGGTCACATGAGCCCCCTCTATCCTCCAAGGGAAGATGAGGTCATCCACCCTTTAATAAGACCCCCCCCCCCAAACTGCCCCACAGGGAAGTTGACCTTGCCTAAAGCAATCCTTTCTTTTCTTCGGCTTACTGTCTTACCCCGTTTCTGCCTATAAAATCCTCCCATCTGTACAGCTCCTGGGAGCTCCTTTCCATATGCTGGGGTGTTGGGGGGGGGTTCTGCCCAAGTCATGAATTGTTTAATAAAGCCAATTTAATCTTTGAATTCAGTCAGTTACATTTCATTTCCTAACAAAGGCCATGGCTAAGTGCTACCCTCCTCCCGGCTTCTGCCTCCCGGCCACTCTGCTTTCTCCCTCGTGGCCTTGCACGGTGAGCTGGGGCCTCTTGTCCCCAGGACCTGTGAGCAAAATAAACGTTGTTTTCCTGAGCCTCAGCTCTGTCTCCTCTTGTAGCCACGTCTGACTGATATCTCATAAAAGAATACAAAACACGCACTGTTTTAAGCCAGTTAGAAACTGTCCTAAAAAACAGAGACATTGCAAATACTGCTTCGCTCATACGTGTCGCTCAAAGGCACTTTGCTGCACTGGGCTGGTTCGTGGAAGTTGACGTGGCCCTTCCTTGAGAGATGCGTCTAATATTTGCTGCCTGCAGTGATGCAGCTAGGAGTGAAGAGTAAACAACAAAGACCCGAATCAGAAGATACAGAGCAGGTATGCAAATGTGTTTTCAACCGGCTCCCTCCAGCAGAAGCTACAAGTACAAAGTGATACTTCCGGTAGTTAGATCTCTTTGGAAGGTGTGGTCCGTAAGATGCTATTAAATGACAAGCTACCGCTGTAACGTATAAAATAATGACACGTGTTTTAAAACTGTTATTTCTTCTAATGGATCTAATTTAACACCTAATATAAGAAAAATAAGAAAATATATTTATATATATCTAAGAAATAGATTCATATATATTATATATGAATATAAATATGTATAAATATAATATAAATATAAATGCATATATATATCTAAGAAATATAATACATCTAATATAAAAAAAGAGGCTTAAAAAAGACAAGGTCTTCAGTGAAAACCCCAGAAGAATCAATACCATAATTTCTTTGAAATAGAAAAATATTTTCAAATGTCATGTAATGTGGATTTTTACTATGTAAAAAGGGGACAGTCAAAAATCTGAAAAAGACAAAGGTGACAAGTAAGGATTATTATGTTACAGGTGACTGTTAGGGTAGTAACATGAAATTTGGTGTTATTAGAAAGTGTAACAGATGAGTTAGCAGGCCTTTATCTGTGTAAAAGTTACTAAATTAATTCTGACGTTTCTCTCACTGAAACCGGCCCAAGACCAGGACTCTGAATATTTTAACTGTCATTGGCTCATGTATCCGGAGGGTCGGGTCTTGCTCTGTATGCAAGTTGACGGGAGGAGGGGTGGACATTTCCACTACGACACCAGCCACAGTCACGCATGTATGTGCTCAAACTTTACCTGGGCCCAGAAGGGACTCAAGGTGGCTTCCTTCTCTCTGACGAAAAATTTTAAAATTAATTAAAATGGGGGCTCCAGATGCGCCTGGGTGGCTCAGTCGATTGAGCGTCCGACTTCGGCTCAGGTCACGATCTGACAGCTCCTGAGCTCGAGACCCGCGTCGGGCTCTGTGCTGATGGCTCAGAGCCTGGAGCCTGCTTCGGATTCTGTGTGTGTCTCTCTCTCAATAATAAATAAACATTAAAAAAATTTTTTAAATAAAATTAGGGCTCCAAATATAGAGGCAAAATGGCGCATTGCACATTAGAAATAGGGTCACAGGTGTGGGGGTCTCTCCTGGCCTTTTATGTACATATCCAGGCCGGCTCTCTTGGCTTTGTCCTGAAGTAGGAAGAGGGATGGGCTTGAGCTTCTTTGCATTCTGGGACCTCCTTCCACCAGAACCCGCTGACAGAAAACTCTGTGATCTGTTGCACGCGGACACTGTGCTGGTAAGCTACCTGTGTCCTCCCGGGTGGTTTGAAATGGAGACTGACAAATACCTCGTTATAAAATCCAAGAACTCTCCCAAGGACAGAATCACTTAGCATTTTTATTTGGCTTCCCATCTCAGACATTAAAGCCGCCTCTTAGGGTCCCAGGGAACAAACCACGGACCATGTGTTCCTCCATCTCTGGACAGCAGGACTCCCTGGGGGCAAATCCTCTGGGCTCCTTGGGCCCTGAGGCAGATGTAGAAAGGTGGGAACCTGCCGCGGGCTTTGGCCTTTCCAACCCACCACTAGCACTGGTAAGGGAGAAAGAAAGGGAAAGCCTGGTATCCCCTGGGTTTTGTAGCTTTATGGGCAAGCGAATGGACCCACAATGTTCCTTCCTGAAAGTCAACTTGAAATTCAAATACTAGGATTACATGCCGTAAAGCAACTCAGTGACTACCCAGTCATTGTAGACAACTACTTAAAATAAAAAAAAAAACTAGGTCCAAGGCCTAAATTAACCAAGAAATTAGGTGTTCGAATGGATCCCATGTGTAAGCTACTCTGATCAATTGCATCTGCGAAAGACACCCAGGTTCACAGGTACATTTGACATTCATGGGCTGGGTTTCTCAATTCCTCCTCTATTCCTTTCAACAACACAGATTTTAGAAAAACTGTTCCTTGAAAACAGACCTTCCCGTCAGAGTCATTTAATCCATGTGCATAAGGCCTGCCGTGCTCCAGAAGGCATTTGTGACCTAACATTTCAGAGGCGAAAGAAACGTGGGTACGGCCATGCAGTCCAACTGTCACCTGCTACGGGAACCCAGATTGTAGAATAATTTCAGTATGTGCGCATGACCAGAGAGGCCACCTTCCGCTTCAGGATGACCACTGTGAATTTTCTTTTGAACCCTGGCCCCACATCTGCATCTCAACCCATCTGGCTTTGTTCCTGGCTTCTGATACCTTACACGATATCTAAAATCACTTTTCTATGATGTCCGAGTTAGTATCTAAAACTGAACAATCAAGGGGCGCCTGGGTGGCTCAGTCGGTTGAGCGTCCGACTTCAGCTCAGGTCACGATCTCGCAGTCCGTGAGTTCGAGCCCCGCGTCGGGCTCTGGGCTGAGGGCTCAGAGCCTGGAGCCTGCTTCCGATTCTGTGTCTCCCTCTCTCTCTCTGCCCCTCCCCCGTTCATGCTCTGTCTCTCTCTGTCTCAAAAATAAATAAATGTTAAAAAAAAAAATAAAACTGATCAAAAAAAAAAAAAAAGAATGGTTACAGAATACTATGGCCAGAAAACAGAGTATTCACAGTTATTAAAAATTATGTTTAAACAATATATGTAATAACATGGAAAGGCACTAATAAAATGATACTCACTGAAAAATAAAACCCGAGATACAAATCTCTACAGGAAATATGACCACAATGTGCATGTACGTGCATTGTACGTGAAGGAGGGTAAGGGGCGATGAGAGACAAGAGAGAGAAAGAATGGACAAGGAAACAGAGAATTTAAAAGACCAAGAAAATAAATGAACGTGTCAAGAGTATTACCGATGATGGCATCACGAGTTGTTTCTAAAATATTCTTGTACGGGGCGCCTGGGTGGTGCAGTCGGTTAACCGTCCGACTTCAGCCAGGTCACGATCTCACGGCCCGTGAGTTCGAGCCCCGCGTCAGGCTCTGGGCTGATGGCTCAGAGCCTGGAGCCTGTTTCCGATTCTGTGTCTCCCTCTCTCTCTACCCCTCCCCCGTTCATGCTCTGTCTCTCTCTGTCCCAAAAATAAATAAACGTTGAAAAAAAAATTAAAAAAATAAAATAAAATAAAATATTCTTGTACTTTCCAATATGAGCCTTGAATCCAGATCTTTATAATTATTGCGTGCCTCTGTCTTCAACCCCTCCACACTCTTCGTATGTATTTTATCTTTTCTCGGAACACACTTCGGTGTGTGCACCTGCCTCTTTCAGGGACTGCCAGCCTCTGGACACAGCGTCCCAGGTGGGGTGGGACTAGCTCAGGTGGGCTGGGTAAGGTCCCCCTTGCCCTGGACAGGGTCTGTCTATCCATCTGCCTGAATCCCATTCCCAATGGTGGCATGTCACCTGAAGCCTCAAGTTCACTTCGAAACAATACACATACACGTCCCTTTAAAAAATGTGTTGCTGATAGCATTTTGATCAGTCTTTTTTTTTTTTTTAACGTTTATTTATTTTTGAGACAGAGAGAGACAGAGCATGAACGGGGGAGGGGCAGAGAGAGAGGGAGACACAGAACCGGAAACAATTTCCAGGCTCTGAGCCATCAGCCCAGAGCCCGACACGGGGCTCGAACTCACAGACCGCGAGATCCTGACCTGAGCTGAAGTCGCACGCTTAACCGACTGAGCCACCCAGGCGCCCCTTGATCAGTCTTTTGATTCTTAGTTTCAGCCATTAAAATGATGGAGTGAAATACTTGTTGTAATCATTTGTTTTCATCTAAGATATATTCTAAAATACTAGAATAAGTGTCAATTTTCCAAAGGATAGTTACCTGACATTACAGGTTGATAATACTTGATATTACAATATTTGGGGTTCCCCCCAAAAATATATTTTTTGACAGGATATGTTGGTAACATACATTGACGTCTTAACCCCCAGAACCTATGAATGTGACCTTATTTGGGAATAAGGTCTTTTCAGATGTCCTACAATTATGAGGTCATGCTGGATTAGGCTGAGCTCTAATCCAGTGACCAGTGTCCTTAAAACAAGGCGAAATTTAGACTCAGAGATACTCACAGAGAGAAGACCGTGTGAAGACGGACCCAGGGAGACACTGTGACCACAGAGGCAGGGAAAATAGAGTGATATGTCTACAAGCCAAGAAATGCCAAAGACTGTAACCACTAG
This sequence comes from Lynx canadensis, assembly GCF_007474595.2. Taxonomy (NCBI): domain Eukaryota; kingdom Metazoa; phylum Chordata; class Mammalia; order Carnivora; family Felidae; genus Lynx; species Lynx canadensis. The sequence continues at coordinate 231,253,748 of NC_044303.2, read as the reverse complement.
ATGCTAAGAAGCAGCAAGGAAGGATCTTCCCCCAGAGCCCTTGGAGAAAGCTTGGCTCTGTTGTGACCTTGACCTTGGCTTTCTCGCTTTTGGAACTGTGGGAAAACAAACTTGTTGTTTTAAGCCACTAAATGGATGGTCATTTTTTATGGCAGCTCTAGGAAACTAATGCATTTTAAAAAGTGTCATGATATCTAATCTTAAAATCAGCCTCTGCTTAAATTATAAACGTAGTCTTGTCTTCAGAAAATACTTTTAAAGAAAATATTTTAGTTGTGATTAATGCGAAGGCTTATGCTACCCCATCTAATATCCCCTTTACAACTAATTTTCTAACAACAAAGTAACACTGGTTTTAATAAAATCATAATAATATTTAAAACTGTCCACAGATATTGAATGCTTGCAATGTGTCGAGCATTATGCTGGGAGCTTTATCTACATACTACGTTTGTATATGCACACACATTTATAGGCCTATGTTATATACGCGTGTGTTTTATATATGTTTTACGTACAAACACAAATTTAATATTCGAATCTAGGGATCAGCAAACCTTTTCTCTCAAGGGACAGAAGATAAATATTTTAGGCTTTGCTGGCCATATAGTCTCTGTTGCAACTACTCAATTCTGCCACTGTAGCTCAAAAGCAGCCATAGAGTAAACATTAAAAATGGGCGTGGCTATGTCCCAATAAAATTTTATTTGCAAAAGCATTTGGTGGGCCAGGTTTGGCTCATGGACTATGGTTTGCTGACTGGTGCTATCCCCCTTTGAGGAAATAATGATGGTTTCACTTAGTGCACAGGTGGGGGGGGGGCCAGAGGCTGGAGGTTTAACATCTTGTGCAAAGTCACACAGTTGGTATCAGGTAGCTCTAGGGTTCTGGCCTGGCACCAAATCTCCAGAAACCAGGGTTACAATCACTCAGTAATACCGTCTCATCCCACAGGCAAGAACAACTTCATGCTTTCCTCGAAAGAGTATGAATTAAATAACAAGCTTTAAGAAACTTTCTGCTACCAATACTATCTTGGCAAAACAAATGTCACAACATACTAGAAGCAACATTTCATTAAGTCAAAAAAGAAGTAGCTATACATGTTCTAAAGAACATTGCAGATAGGTTAGAAAAGATTTAGGAAGTTCCGAGGAAAATTCAGGGTTATTGATCGTTAGTGTCTCGAACAAACCACGTGTAAGAACACAACCATAATGTAAATGAGAAAAGAAAAAAGATGGAAATTGAAGGAATTGGAAAAGATCTGATGCACATCCCCACATTTCCATTCATTTTCTAGCTATAAAAAGCAATTAAAGGGTTTTTTTTTTTGAGGTTTCTTGGAAACACAGAAGAAAACAGTGAGGTGTGATGTCCCACAACACAGGCCCCCTCCTTTTACTGGACAGTCATGCCCTCTATAACGGACCTTTGAATTCTCAGTGCTTTGCTGGGTCTTTCATTTTCCAAACTCTCTGGTAGTGTGCAAGCGGGTGTCGAGCCATTTTGCTCAGAGGACTCGTGAACACTACGTTCTCGAAAATTCATTGAAAGGTCGCTCCACATCTTCTCTATGCTTACAAACAGCACCTGTCATTCAGCTGGTCCAGGTGGCACTGATCAATGGACACGGGAAACCCACCTTACTGATAGACTTTAGAAGTCGGTAGCTGAGAGGATTCAATGACTAACTTTTCCTTCGCATAAGCACAGCATCATGACCATATCTCTCAGGTTGTTAGAGTTGATAGCTTTGGAACAGAAGGCATATGACTACTACTTGAGCTTATTTTAATTCTAAGTAAAAAGAATTTATTTCCCAGAATACAGTTTTAGTTGAGTGTGGCAAATCACACTGGGACGATGGAGCTTCGCCTCATTTTTATAATTATCATAAATGCACACAAAAGCATAAATAAAGAATGAAGAATTAACTCCACAGATATACTTGGACGAGGGCATAAAGCTGCCGAGTGTTACTGCATTAACTCTCTGCTGTAATAAATGCCACAGACAAACAGAGTTAAATGGGTTAATTAGTCACCAGTGGCCATTTTAATTGTGGTATTGAAACTCTGAGACAGATGAGAGAAGAATTCTCATCACAGGGTTACCTGGGCTTTAATGGGAGAGTTGGACTGGGACAGCGGCATCTCTAAAACATCGCGTAACTGATCGCCTCTCTTCCTCTCCTTTACTTTTCATAATTAGCCGCACACTATTAAGTTAATGCGCATTTATCTACAACAATTCAATTCAGACTGCGAAGAATCTTTCTAGTCTATAATTACACTCCAGCTTAATTAGCATAATTTCCACTGCACATATTTTAATAAAGAAGCTGCCATTATGGGTTGGCTTCCCGTGTCGAAACTCTTCCCGGGAACATGGCAAGGAGAAACAAATGTCTCCTGCTCAGGAATCACCACGAATGCACCCAGAAGACCTGAAGTCTACTTTCCATGAATGAGGATGTTGGAAAGGGCACGCCTCCCAGGGAGGAGATCTCATGGAAGCTTCCACACCGCCATCGTCCATTGAGGGCATGAGCAGCAGGGCACTCAGCCTCCGTAATCACCGAGGACCAGGCGATGGGTCATTTGTGCCACGTGGTGCTGGGGTTTGGCCTCATTAGTCTATAAATTAGTCTGAGGTGTAAAACATCTTCACAGTTTACTTGGGATCTGTATCCCCAAGGGATGGCCATTTGAGTGCCTCAAATCCAGCCGCTACTAGGTGCCATCAGTTATTAACTGCCGCACACAATAAATGAGACCTTTTAGAGATTTTTATTAACTTGAAAGACCCTAAGCTACTTGGTTCCTCCTCCAATGCTCCCTTGTGGGAGACCAATTAACAATGAGAGAGAGCCATCCTACATGTCTGGCACGGAAATGGCAAATACTTAGTGTGATTTAATGGCACTAAACACATTTTGCAAGTATTGCAAATCTGTCCTAATAACAAAAATCATCTGATTCAAAGGAAAATCTTCAGTTCTAGTGGCCCATTATGTTTTGCATAAACATTTCACTATTGCGATGAATTTACGAAAAAGGGTTTGCCAATGTTTTTGTTTTAACATTTTAACCAAGCCCTTCATTGTTTCTATTTGTTATTCAGAAGAATGAGGAATTTTGCTCACTCTGAGTTGGCAACTTTTAAAGGTACAACATAGAGGGAGGGAGGCAAACCATAAGAGACTCTTAAATACAGAGAACAAACTGAGGGTGGATGGTGGTGGGGGACAGATGAAAATGGGTGATGGGCACTGAGGAGGGCACTTGTTGGGATGAGCACCGGGTGTGGTATGGAAGCAATGAACCATGGGAATCTACCCCAAGAGCACGCTATACACAGTCTATGTTAGCCAATTTGACAATAAATTATATTTTTAAAAAATTTAAAAAATAAAGGGAAGTGACAGCATCATACAAGGGACAAGACGATGAGCCTTGACAATGAGAAAGAATGAAATCTGGCCGTTTGCAGCAACATGGATGGAACTGGAGGGTATTATGCTAAGTGAAATAAGTCAATCAGAGAAAGACAGATATCATATGTTTTCACTCCTGTGTATCTTCAGAAATGTAACAGAAGACCATGGAGGAGGGGAAGGGGAAAAAAGTTACAGAGAGGGAGGGAGGCAAATCATAAGAGACTCTTAAGGACTGAGAACAAACTAAGGGTAGATGGGGTGTGGGGGGAGAGGGGAAATGGGTGATACGCAAGGAGGAGGGCACTTGTTGGGATGAGCACTGGGTGTGGTAAGGAAACCAATTTGACAATAAATTATATTTAAAAAAAAGAAGATGAGCCTTGAGGAAAGTGAGGAATGCCTGCTGTTGTGCAGAAAAATGTAAAAGAAGTAACCATGAAGGAAACAGGTGCATCAAACCGGTGGTGATGAAACCCAAGAAAACACTGCTTCTGATGTGCTCATGCCAATGGCAGGAGGTGGGATTCAGAGAAACTGTCTGAAGTGGGGGGTTTTACACATGCCTGACATCAGCATCTTTCTGGAAAGCCCAGGTATTCCATGAGACACAGGACGTGTCTCTTACCTCAAACATTTCTGTATTTCCTTTTCTCGAGGTATAACAGAAACTTAAAGCAAAGAAAGAAAGAAAGAAAGAAAGAGAGAGAGAAAGGAAGGAAGGAAGGAAGGAAGGAAGGAAGGAAGGAAGGAAGGAAGACTGAGCTTAGAGTCATTTCAGTAAGGTACCTAATTAATTCTCTCAATCACTGAAGGGACAACTTAACAATAACAATGAATGTATGTAAAGCATTATCACACTATTTACACCACATGGAATACAAAATACATAATGAAGGCTCATTTATATTGTCACAATATGTATTTGTTCCATACCATCAGTCTTCAACCATTTAGAGCTCATGAGTCTTGTGAATAGTTACTTAGGTTTGTACTTATTTCTTCAAAATTATGAGGTCTTTTCTTCAGAAATAGGGTTTCCATAACAGTGAACAATGTGCACCCCCACCCTTTTCGCGCTTTGGTGCTGTGGCCAAGCTTTATCAATAGTATTCTCACAGGTGTCTGAAGAGGTCTGGGATGTTAGTTAACAAGACAGACCTGTCTTCACTTCAATCATGGCACTCATGCTCCCTGTGTTCCTTTTCTTTCTTCTATCAAACCATTTCATTAAAAAAATACACCATAGCTATGAATGCGGCCTTTGAAGGCAGCCTGCCTTGGGTTGAGCTCAGGTCCTCTAACTTAATGGCTGCGAGACCCTGGGCAAGGGATAGGGACTTAGTTTGCTCACCTGCAAAATGGGGACACACCAGCATCTAGCCTACAGACACGCAGAGGAGTGAGGGAGGTATGGGAGGGAAAGGGCTTAGAACAATGTCCATCCCAGCAAGTGATGTGGATTCACTCACCTTTCCCTGTTCCCAAGACTTGAGAGATACAAGAAAGCAATTTTACAACACTTTGGGGGCCCTTAAATCTGAAAAATGTGAAATCTAGTCCGTGCTACAAGGGGAATGCTGGAAAAGTATTTTCTCCTACTTATTGATCTTGACCAAAATAGATAGTACACTGTTTCCTCACTTAAGAATTTCAACCTAAATTTGTGTTTTGTCCATACCATATACTCAACTGGGCCACAGCACATAGTATTGTCAGAGGGTCGAAAGAATGGATCTGGATTTGTATGTTTAATACAAAGAAACCGGTGTTCTGATCTCAACAAATACTACATGTACACGAAGGTCACAACATACGTTTGGCATAAATGTAAATACCTACAAAAAAGGGGTCTCTTTTTGAAATTGCTGCCAGAGTTCCTCTCTAGACTTGCAGTTTGGAACCCTGCAGAATGATTTTTACAGGAGTAAGCCCTCCCCCTCAGAAAACGCAGGACATCATCAATATTTACAAACACATAACATAAGCCAAAAGGCAGAAATGTTCAAAGGGAAGTCTACTTATGAACTACAGAATACAGAAATTCTACTAGTCGTTGTAAATTGTAGAACGTGGAGCCTTGGATCGCGTGATTAGGTTAATCTTGGGAATGTTAATCTCATAACAATTATTTTTCAAAAGCTGCCAAATTTGTAAAACACGGACATTCACACACATTATGTTTCACCACTTCTCAATTCCTAGTTACAAATTCCTCATGATGATGTTGAATAAAATTTGTATCTAAGCCCTCAGTTTCGAGTCCATCTTCGATTCATGTTGGAACTTACTAGAATTTGTTCCCACTAGCACAACTTCCCTAATATGGGGCTCTTTCTATTTTGCTCACAAACAAAAAGTACAATTATGGTAGGATTTTTGCCACTACATTATTTCTAAAGTTCTAGCAAGCAGCTACTAATTTATATACCCAGAGACCCACACAGTAAATAATGCATTTCTATGTAGTTAATATACATCAGCTAATAACAACTGTTGAGATACTACACAGAACAACAATGCAACTTGTCAGATATATTTCCGTATTTTTATTAAGTCCTCTCTTTGTGTACAAAGGAAAACAATATGGTAAAAAAAAAATTCCAGCCACTGTAATTTTGAACTGTGAGAATTCTCATGTTTTTGCAGTGTCAGATTTCTGGCTAGTTGGAATTTTATTCAACAGGGAGACAACAGATTATGTAATGCTCATAAAAAATACAGGATCCTTACTTCAACACAGGGTGCCATTTGAAATGGTATCAGAGAGGGATCAAGCTCTTTTCTCTCTGAATCGGTGTTTAACATTATACTTCTAGACTTTCCTTGGGTGGCATTATTGGATTATTGCAATCCAATCTTCAGCCTTGTTATTGCAAGAAAGCTTAAAATAGCAGATAAGAAACCTACAATAACCAGCAGATAGAAAAAGCTAACCAAATAATAGTCTGAGTGAATGCCATGTGGAACCAAACATAAAAATATTTATCTCCATTAAATTGCAGGATGCATTTGCAGGAAATAATCTACTAATTATAATGCTCCGATACTTGGCAATAAAATAAAAAGTATGTAGGGGCGCCTGGGTGGCTCAGGCAGGTAAGCATCTGAGTCTTGATTTCGGCTCAGGTCATGATCTCACGTTTCATGGGTTCGAGCCGCACCTCGGGCCCTGTGCTGACAGTGTGGAGCCTGCTTGGGATTCTCTCTCTCTCCCTCTCTGCCCCTCCTGTGCTTGTGCGTGTATTTTCTCTCTCAAAAATAAACTTAAAAAAATGAATATCTACAACAATACGAGGGACACGTGAATCACTGCTGTCACTATGACTTTAGCAACATTTTTCAAAAATTTTTAGCAATGAGCCACAACACGAAATATTTACACTGTAATTCAGTTCATACAGATCCAAGAGCAGACATAAATGAATGTATAATTAAGGGGGAAAGAAAGTTGTTCTCACTAAGGTAGATGCCATTTTATATTTAAAATTTTTTAATGTTTATTTTTGAGAGAGAGACACAGAGCGCAAGGGAGGGGCAGAGAAAGAGGGAGACACAGAATCTGAAGCAGGCTCCAGGCTCTGAGGGGTCAGCACATGGGCTTGAACCCATGAACCATGAGATCATGATCATGACCTGAGCCGAAGTCAGATGCTTAACTGACTAAGCCACCCAGGTGCCCCAAGGTAGCTGCCTTTTGATAGGTTACTTTCTTTTTTGTTCTACTTTACTCTGTTTTATTCCATTAAATTATTTTCAGAATACTGTTTTTCTTTTTCTTTCTTTCTTTCTTTCTTTCTTTCTTTCTTTCTTTCTTTCTTTCTGTAAAGAGAGAGAGAGCAGGGAAGAGGCAGAGAGAGGGAGAGAATCCCAAGCAGGCTCCACACTGTCAGTGCAGAGCCCAATGGGGGCTTTGAACCCCTGAGTTATAGGATCATGACCTGAACCGAAACCAAGAGTTGAATGCTTAACTGACTGAGCCACGTAGGTGCCCCAGAACACTGTTCTTGACCAACAAAAGTATTTTACTATCCACTAAGGCACCACTATCTGCAGTTTAAACAATTTTATATGTATATAATAAATTTACATACTTATACATATATGTACAATTATGTGTACACATACATATACACATATGTATATTCAAGTATATCTGTATATATTATTATAGTAAAGCTAGATAATCATGCATACCCACTTATCAAATATAAAATATCATATATAGAGTAGGAATTGTTTGACAATTTCACTAATAATTAGGTTTAAAGGCTAAAATTAGGCTGGGGGAAAAAGTTTTTTTTATTGTTTTCATTTTGTTTAAATTCCTGCGTTACTCAACATTTACCCTTTTTCCTTTCTCCACACTTACAATCTACTTTTCAGAGACACACGAAGATGATGAGGATAACAGTGATATTGATAATACTGTCTACTTCCATCTGGACACTCATGTCTGTTTTCAGGCGGGCCCATATTTTATATTCAAATGAAGAGGGGACAGTTGACTTAGATTATCCATGGGGAAGGGTCATGTTGTCCGTCTGAGCATCTCATGTCATCTGCAAATCTGGGTCCAATTACCAGTTGTGTCCCTACCAAGGGCAGGTTGAATGAGAAGTGAATGAAAGGCAAAAATATAGAGACGGAGTACAAAGACTTCATTCTAAGATATGGCCCATCCCACTCAACATAAGGAGAAAAGGACTTACTGGGAAGGAGACAAACTGTGTAAATACAACTGCCTAAGCTGTTTGCAGAATGCAACCTAAAATATTACAAAAATAATTTCCTTCACAGCTATAATTTCCATTTGCTAATAAAGATAAGTGGTTATAATTTTTAAAATACCAATTCCTGACAAATCCAGAGAGGGAGAATTTATATCATTTCTGCACTCAAATTTGTGCATTAGTTCAGAAAAACAGTTACAGCAACCGGAGATTATTTTCCAGACAGAAATACGTCATTTATTCATCTGATCTCTCACCATCTACAGTGGAAAACACCACTCCACAGACACTCAAAATATTTTATAGGCATCAATAATGACATAATTTATTTGCCAAAAGCTGGAGGTGTTTGCTAATGTTGTTTCTCTGCCAGCATCTAGGAGATTCTATTTTGTTTTTTTTTAATATGTTACTTTGGGAAAAGTAAATAGTTCTCAGTGTTTTGCATATATGTTTCCATTTTTTTAATGTTTATTTATTTATTTATTTATTTATCTATTTATTTATTTATTCTTGAGAAAGACAGAAACAGAGAGCGAGCAGGGGAGGGACACAGAGAGAGGGAGACACAGAATCCGAAGCAGGTTCCAGGCTCTGAGCTTTCAGCACAAGGCCCGATGTGGGGCTTGAACCCACAAACCATGAGATCATGACCTGAGCCGAAGTCGGACCTTAAATGACTGAGCCACCCAGGAGCCCCTGCATATATCTTAAAATATATCATAAAAATATATCTTAGGCTCACACATGCACACACACGCATACCCAAGTCTGGCACCCCTTTCCCAAAACAGCAAACCAAACCTTCCTTACTATGGTAATTGTTATTATTCATGGTATGCTATGCTATGCTGCCCTACTCATTCTTTTCAACGCTGGTCAAAATGCTCTAAACTGATTTTACTACACATTCATGGGTGGTCCCCAGCTGGAAAACAAAATTGGGCTAATCCAATCAGGCCATGGGCTTCTGAATTCTATCTACATGTCAGACAGAATGCATCTCATAAAAATATCATAGAAATTCATTTTAATCACTCAGACTGAAAGGGCTAGCTTACTAAAACATATGTAAGCAAAGAATCCACTTTTATATTTTACAGAAACATACTAGAACGATACTCATGAACACATAAAATCAACAGTGTTAGTTAGAGTAGGGTCAGTTCCTGGACCAAATCTGGGCTACCTCCTGCTTTTGTATGGCTTGTGAGGTAACAAATGGTTTCTAAAAATGGACATTTACAATAGATTTGATGGTAGAGAACACTAACTTTGAACCCAAATTAGGCAAAATGTTATCTTTCCTAAATAGCCTCATTCTTATTGAAAGACCTGTATTACGGGGCACCTGAGTGGCTCACTTGGTTAAGCGTTTGACTTCAGCTCAGGTCGTGATATCACAGCTCGTGGGTTCAAGCTCCCACATCGGGCTCTGTGCTGACCGCTTGGAGCCTGGAGCCTGCCTCGGATTCTGTGTCTCCCTCTCTCTCTCTCACCCCTCCCCTGCTCACACTACGTCTCTCAAAAATGAATGTTAAAAATTTTTTTTTTAAAAGAAAACCTGTATTACAAAACATTATTAACATTTTATTGTTATATTTTGGATTTCATTAATAATTATTTTGCAGTAGCTACATAATATTCACAGTTTGCCTTTTGGCCCGCAGAGCCTAAAACATTGACCACATACCCCTTTGCAGAAGGCTTGCCAACCCATGCATTCATGAAAGCATCATTTTTAAATGGCTGTAATTATTAATATGCACACCTGTCAACTCAGATAGTGACCTGGCTGCAACCTAACCACACAGGTGACGCAGGTGAGCACACAGCTGATATACACAGCAGGTGCATGCCTGACCACCTACGGGAGCCTCCCTCCTTGCTGCACGTGAAAAATTTTGTCCCCCTGATTCCAGGGGGGCCGTGCCCCTGAAGAGAAGTCCCTCTCTTTAGCCAAGGAAACTCAGAAGTCTTTGTTAAAAATAACTTGGCTTTCGGTTTCATTAGACGCCATAAGTTCAGTGGAAAAATGGGCTTTTCTCGATGAAACTGCTTCTCACCTAATTCCTGTGGTGGGATGGGAAGGTGCACAGAGCTATGGCAAGAGACTTCGCCTTAGTGAGCATCTCAGGAAAGGAAGTAGTTCCCAGCTATTCCGTTCTGCGGAACCGCGCTTTCGGGCACAGATAAACGGCCTATCACACCATCAAGCGTCTATGACATTTAACAAGTTCTCATTTGTTTTTACGTCGACACGAAGCATGGTTTAGCTCTCTGTGTATATTTTCCACCAGAAAAAGAAGTTCTACTCCATCCTGATGATACACAGTGAGTGTCCCTAAAACGATGTTTTGCCCTTTTGCGTACAAAGACTTTAAATTTTAGCATGGGAAAAAACACAATGTGAATGAATACATCGATTTTTCTGGGGAATATTTATGTTTCCTGCTTTTCATTTCTACCATGTCTTACCTTGACCGCTCCCGCTCATCCACCCTCCTTTCCCTGCTGACATGAATACTTCTCTCTAGAACATACTTAGCGACCCTTGAACGACAATTCCCACCAGTGTTCCTCACTGGCTCTCATGCTAACTAGGGGATGAGCCAAGGTTACCTTCCTGGTATATTTGTGATGGTTTTACTTATCCTCTAGACAGCAGGTTACACATTTATGGAAGTCATCCTTACTTTTTACAGGACATATATTAATCAAAGCCTTGTTCATAAAGCCTTTAGGTTAACGTGTGGCAATTTGTATGACTGGTTTGGACGCTTATTAAAATTTTTGTTCACTATATGTCAGCTTTAGCTATAAATAATATTTTCTTGCAAAACCACCACCTTATTAAATCCCCATTTCAGGTGAACACGTAGTGAAATAAATAACATTCATCAGTTAAAATGTTAGACAAGCCCAAGGTAGGAAAAAAAAACCATGTTCAATATCAAATTGCAAATGTATTTTCGAGTGTGATTAGAAAACAAATACGTGGAAGGAAATAAAACAATTTCCACAAAAAAACTGACAAAAACCCAACAGGAATATAGTATGTTAAGAATTCCCCTGAGATAAGATTTATCCAAGGTTTATTTAACTTGGTTTTGCCACATAGATTAAATAATATATGATCTATCTGGAAACAGATTACAAACTCAAATAATCAAGTCTAATAGTGATGATTGTTTTCTCCTTCAATAAATGTTTTGGCTCAGTTTTCCTCTTAAGCCTCTGATGGAAATGTTGTTTTTTCAGGCAAAGATGATTTTTGTCTAACAATGAGCTACATTTCAAGGACAAAGAATGAGGCAAAGCTAGAACCACAGATGTACAAGAAAATCTAAAATAAATAAATAAATAAATATTTCTTTGCCAACAGCTAATGCACACTTCAAAAACGCTTGTATAGTGGGAAAAAAAGTACATTTTGGGCTTAACCGGCATTGGTCCTTGCAGGGCGTTTCACCACCGTCAGCAACCTCACGGCGCAGGGCTGCAGGAGAGCAGAGGAGTCCAGCTATGCAAATAAATGTACACAGGGGGAGACAAGAGTAGGAGCAGGACTCCCTAGCTCGGCTTCATAAGCGCTGCTGCAAGTGCTTGAGGTATTAAATCCCTCCATTTAGCCCTCACACGACTCTATGAGGTAGGTGCTAAGATCATCCCCATTTTACAGATGGGTAAACCAAGGCACAAGAGCACGAGTAAGTGATCCAAGGTCATGCAGCTGGCAAGCAGCAGAGGTAAGATTCAAACCCTGGCTCTCATTTTTATTTTTATGTAACTTCTCCGCCCAATGTGGGGCTTGAACTCATGACCCTGAGATCAACTGCCACATGCTCCATCAGTTGAGCCAGCCAGGTGCCCCCAGACCTTGGCTCTTAATGTAGCACCCCCTCCTGACCAGTGCTCAGGATCCACAGAGGTTTGGCGGTAAAGCGAGAACAAGAGCCAGGCTTCTGACCCCCGCTCTGTTTTCACTCTGCAAGTGAGTGAGACGAGCGTACGGAGACAGCGATGGGACAGAAGCCCTGGGTTCAAATCCTGCCTCCATTGATTCTTAGCTGGGTGGTGGGCTTTCTTATGTACTTGTCTTGCTTCTCGGTCCCTTCAACTATAAGGCAGGTAAGATCCAATCCATCCACCTGCCTGGGTTGTTCTACAAACGAAGGAATTCCATTGATTCCAACAAAGAGTCCAGGGTTTTAATCAGGTTAGATGCTTCATGAACATCCTTTCCCTGCCTTACACCGCATATCTTAAACTTTTCTCTGTTCCCTGCTTATTCATAAACTCCTATAGCTCTATATTCACGGGAAACAATAATTTGAAACAACTCGAATTAAAGTTTGCCATGACTTCAAATTAATCATGATTCTATTTTGTGCCAATCCATGGGGGAATGCACTGAACAAAATGTATTTCTTCAAAAGACGTTTTACTAATTGTGTTTTCTAGTCGATTTAATGTCAGCAAGAGAAACATACAATTTGTAGACTGCTGAATATCTGATTTTAATTCCCAAGTCATCCATTACTTGCACATGATCTAAAAAATACAATTAAAGAATGGTCTCCACTGTTTCTCTGAAACGCAAAGCAACTTTATTTATATAATCATTTTAAGTGGCTTTCCAGGACGCAAAAGAATGATGAACCCCAAAACGAATCACGTCTCAAATTAGAAAACCACATGTAGGGAGGTGCAAAGGGGCCCCTAACATCTCTTTCGAAGTCCTCACCTCCAGTACCTGTGAATGTGACTTTATTTGAAACAGGGTCTTTGCACCTGTAATTACACTAAGGGTCTCAAGATGAAATCATCGTGAATCATCTTAGGACCTCGTTCCAAGGACTGTTGTTCTTATAAGGACATCATGTGTCTTCATGTGTCTCTTCTCCCCTGTGTCTTTGAAAAGCAGGGGAGAAGGCGCATAAAGATGAAGGGAGAACTCGGGATGGCATAACCACAAAACAAGGAATGCCGAGGCCAGCAGGAGCTGGAAGAGCGCCTGGTGGGAGGGAGGCCCCAGTGACACCTTGTTTTCAGATCTCTGGCCTCCAGAACGTGAGAGAAAAAACGCGTGACTCTAAGCCACAGATTTCACGGCAATTTGTTCTGGCGGATCTAGGAAATTAATACACTGTGTTTTTGAAGAGAAAGAGAAAAGCAAGGACCCAAATCCTCTTTCACGTACAGAACAGCTTCAAAGTGCCCCCCTTGCCTCGTGTTTTCTTTTCCAGACCAGTGAGAGAAAAGACTTAAAAACCAATGCTGAAAGCACAATCTGAGCACAACTCAAAAGAAGTTTGGGTTCTACGAGCATTATTTAAGAAAACGTAGGCCAACGATCCACTTTATCAAGAACAAACATGACTGTTTTTTTTTTTCTTTTTAGGTTTCATAATTTCCTTCTTTAAGGAACAGTAAACATTTGACTTAGAAAAGAAAACATTCTGAACCCATTTGTTAATTAACAACAACAACAGCAACATGGAAGAACTGCAGAAGAGCTTTCGTCCCCAAAACCACAGGGGGAAGCTTCCAGGCACTGCCAGAGGTGCGGTGAGGCCGCCCACCTGGGGGACGCCGGCTCCCAGGCACATCCTCTTTCTGAGTCACCGAACCCCCCAAAACTCTCCTCGCTCTCAGCAAAGCCCCACGTTCTCCTTTGTGCTGTGAAGCCACTGTCCTCACTTCTCTGTCCGCGTCTTTTGTCACCGACTTCGCCTCCACTCCAACACCTCTGTGCTGTGCCAGCATCTTCTCCGGGAGGCCCCGCATCCCACTCGGTGCTCCCTGTGAGCTCAGGGGTCTCTGTGCCACAGCCCCCGGACGTGTCCACCAGTGGCGACTCGCGGGCGACGTGCGAGCAGGTGCTTGTCCTCGGGTGTCATTCTACTCAACCTCTCGGCAGCACTGACGAGCTGCTCCCCCTACTCTCCAGTGTCCGCCCCCAAACTATTCTCATCTCCCTCCTGCCTCTGAGTGCTCACTGCGCCTCCTTCAAGGGCCGGTCTCCTTTCCGGTCACTCGTTCATTCATTCATTCACTCAATCATTCGACAAAAACTCGTGGAGGGCCTAGATGTGCCGGGCAGGGAGCGGAGAAAGAAGTCCTTCCCCCACGGGGCTTGCATTCTATGGGGAGGCGAGGGGTAGGAAGGGTAAAAGTACATTGGGTTGTCCTAAGTGCTAAAGGGGAGAAGAGCAGGGAAATGACATGGAACAGGAGTAGAAGCTAGTGTCCAGGGGGACTTTGACAGGGAGGTGACGTGGCAGAGACGTCATGGTTGCTGTCATGGGGGGGACGGGGGCAGGGACAGAGCTGAAGCCCGGGATCTGCACTCTTCGGTCACTGCGATACAGATGTGGTTACAGGGCAGGCGGGCACACAGGGAAATGGGTGCAGATGACAGCGAGGAGGCCGAGGACTGTGCCTGGGGCGTCCCGACATCGTCTCCCTTCTCCATAGGTGTCTCCATGTGGATTCGGGGGGTGGGGGGGCTCCTGCTCACAGGCCCCTTCTGTTTCCTGCACTGATTTTCTCTCACTCCTCGTCACATAAATAACGGCAGCCCAGGGGCTCATCCTGTCTCTCCCGTCCTCACCTTTACCCACTCGACGGCCCTCCCATCCCGTCCATGACTTCAGTCACACTAGGGTGCAGACTAAGGTGACGGATATAATTTGTTGTCAAAACGGGGACACCTCTGAGCCTGGATCGGGGGGATGGAGATGATACACTGGACTTGTCTTGGGCACAAGAGAACGTGCGGTCGCTTGACTCCACGTACAAACGCCTGTTGGTTCCATAGTGTCGTGCAGAGCTCCTCCTCCTCTTCCCGAGTTGGCTGCCTGAGCCTCTGTGCTTCTCCGCCCCATGTGACGTTTCCGGGCAAACTGCGGCTGTGACGTCTCCTCCAGAACTGTTCCTCTTACCGTCAGTATCTCCACCCATGACCACTCCAGACAGGCAGCGGCCAGGGCCTAGAGCCTACACGGACCCGTCAACGAAGGCTTCCACCTCCACCTGCAAAATACATCTGCAGTCTGACCACCCATTACTTCCACCCCTACTACACTGGCCCGGGGCCACCGTCATCGCTATCCCAGATACTGCGACAGCCTTCCTACTGGTCTTCCTGCGTTGGATCTTGCCCCTTGAATCTCCCTTCAAGAAAGCAGCTAGGGGCGCCTGGGTGGCTGAGTCAGTTAAGCGTCCGACTTCGGCTCAAGTCATCATCTTACAGTTTCTGAGTCTGAGCCCTGAATCAAATGATAATGCGGAGCCTGCTTGGGATTCTCTCTCTCTCCCTCTCTCTCCGCCCCTCTCTCACTAGTGTGAGCTCAATCTCTCTCTCTCAAAAATAAATAAACTTAAAAAAAAAAAAAAGAGGGGCGCCTGGGTGGCGCAGTCGGTTGAGCGTCCGACTTCAGCCAGGTCACGATCTCGCGGTCCGTGAGTTCGAGCCCCGCGTCGGGCTCTGGGCTGATGGCTCAGAGCCTGGAGCCTGTTTCCGATTCTGTGTCTCCCTCTCTCTCTGCCCCTCCCCCGTTCATGCTCTGTCTCTCTCTGTCCCAAAAATAAATAAACGTTGAAAAAAAAAAATTAAAAAAAAAAAAAAAAAAAGAAAGAAACGGGGTGCCTGGGTGGCTCAGTCGGTTGAGCATCCGACTTTGGCTCAGGTCATGGTCTCGCAGTTCGTGAGTTTGAGGCCCACGTCGGGCTCTATGCTGACCCCTCAGAGCTTGCAGCCTGCTTCAGATTCTGTGTCTCCCTCTCTTTCTCTCCGCCCCACCCCTGATTGTGCTCTGTCTCTCTCTGTCTTTCAAAACTGAATAAACATTTAAAAAAAAATTTTTAAAGCAAGCAAGCAAGCAAGCAAGCAGCTAGAACAATCCACCTCAGAGCTAAGTAAGATCCTGTCGCTCCTGTGCCCAACCTCTCTGATGCTTCCCCATCGCGCATGGATGAAGAGCCCAAGTCCATGCCTCAGCCACACTCAATTTAAAGTCTGATGCTTCCAAGGAGGTAATTAATTTCTGCTTTTCTCTTTCTCATCCGTACAAGCAGCATTCACTGTGGATTTCAGAATACTTACATTCCATCTGTATCTTACTGTAAATCAAAAGGAACACAGGCCAGCAAGGATTAATAGTGATCAATCCCCAAGCAGGCCAGATATCAATTAGTGTACTCCAGCTGCCGTAAAAAGTACCTCAGACTTGGTGACTTAAACACAGACATAATCTGTCCCAGTTCTGAAGGCTGGGAAGTCCAACATTAGGACTTGAGTCCTAATTGAGTTTTGGTGAGAGCTCTCTTCCTGGCTTACAGACAGCCGCCTTCCTGCCGTGACCTCACGTGGCAGAGAAAGGGAGAGAGAGCGTGCACTCTGGTGTCTCTTCCTCTTCTAAAGAGCACCTGTTCTACCAGACTGGGACTTCACCCTAATGATCTCCTTAAACCTAATCTGTTTAAAGGCTCTATCTCCAAATAGTCACTTGGACTATGTGGAGGGGGTTAGGGCCTCAACATATGAATTTGGGGAGGTAAAATTCAGTTCATAGCAACAGATTAAAGCGTCTACTTGCACATTTTTCTTATGCTCCCCACTGCAATCACCAAATGCTTTCAGTTGTGGCCTTCAGGGCTCTTCCTTCCCCCAGTTCTTCCCTGAAGATTTTACCCTGTCCTGCTCTGGAGACGATTAACCGGCCCAGTGTCTTCCTCCCATCCCCCAGCCCCCTCAATTGTGTATCTCCAACTCCCTGGACAAAACAGTGAGCAGCCAGGGAAGGGATGTGGATAGCAGTGGGTGGAGAAAGCCTCACTCTCTACCAAGGTGAAAACAGGTGCAACAGCTTGGCGTTGGCGAAAAAGCCATTGCAAAAGAAGAAAGAAAGCAGAAGCAAAAAATATATATACGTATCAGGATTTATCTTCTTTGAAATAGTAGGTAACGTGTTCACTACACACAAAATCATGAAGATAAATCAGAATTAGTGGACTTGTAGCTAGTCAACTATTAAAAAAAAACACCCAAAAACCAAAACCAAAAAAGAACCCTTCAAGAAAACAAAAACCAAACAAATGAAAAAACCAAACCGTATCAAACATTTTATCTTTTTGGCCTTGTAATAGTGGCTCTTTGCTCCTTGGGGAAATGTTTCCTTCACGTTTCACACATAATTACAGACGCTTAGTAAATTCCAGAGGACATAAGCTCAGTGGGTAAGAGGAAAGGTCATGCATGTTTACACTTCAGACTGAAAGAGGCCATGTTTCCGGAGAAGCTTTCATCAAATGTTCTTTTAATGCCTGACACTGTTACCCCATGAAAGATGTTACTGCTAGTGAAACCAGACGATCGTAGGACACGGTATTCTATGAAGCAACAGGAAATAATGGCCAAGAGCAAAAACTTGAAGGATTGTAAGAATAAAGTCAACTCTTGGAGATTGGGTCTGTTTTCCTAACGTGTAGATTAGTTTGCGAGGGCTGCCAGAACAAAATACCACGGACTGGGTGGCTTAACCAACAGATACTTGTTTTGTCACGGTTTTGGAGACTGGAAGTCTGAGATCAAGGTGTCAGCAAGGTTGGTTTCTTCTGAGACCTCTCTCCTTGGCTTGTAGATGGTCGACTTCTTGCTGTGCGCTCACATCGTCCTTCTGTGCATGCACATCCCTGTTGTCTCTCTTGTTTTCAAATATCCTCTTAAAAGGGTGCTAGTCATATTGGATTAGGACTTGCCTAATGGGTTAGTTAACATACAGTGCATATTGGTTTCAGGAGTAGAACCCAGTGATTCATCACTTACGTACGATACCCAGTGCTCATCACAACAAGTGCCTTCCTTAAAGCCCATCACCCTTTAGCACATCCATCCACCCACCTCCCCTCCAGCAACCCTCAGTTTGCTCTCTGTATTTATGGTTTCCCTCTCTCTCTCTCTGTTTTTATCTTATTTGTCCTTCCCTTCCCCTATGTTCACCTGGTTTGTTTCTTAAATTCCACATACGAGTGAAATCATTATATTTGTCTTTCTCTGACTGACTTCTTTCGCTTCACATAATACATTCTAGTTCCATCCATGTTGTTGCAAATGGTTAGACTTTATTCTTTATAACAGTTATAGGTTTGTAGCAAGATTGAGTAGAAGGTACAGAAGTTTCTATTCCCCCTGCCCTCACACATGTACAGCCACTACGGACTCTCCCACCAGAGTGATTCATTTGCTGCAAATGACAAACCCACATCGAGACACCATCACTGCCTAAAGTCCACAGTTTACGTTGGGGTTCACTCTTGCTTATGTACAATCCGTGGGTTTGGACAAATGTATAATTACATGCATTCACCATTATAGTGTTTAACAAAGTAGTTTCACTGCCCTAAAAATACTGGTTCGTAAAGGACCAAAGAAGGTATACTTAATAAGGGGACTTAAAAGGGTTGAGCATTGACACATCCTCCCACTACAAAGAGATTTTAGGGTTGGTACGGTCCAGAGAATCACATATCCCTTCGTAAAGCACTCTTTTAAAAAGTGGACCCGACTGGCTCCGAGATGATCGCTGTGGCCTCGGTTTACAGGGCACCAAGGACAGCCACTTGTGGTCAGCACTCGGACATTAGCACTGCTAAGGTGTGACTGTCGCGTGTTTCCTAGGCGTTAGGAATCAACATTGACTTAGGTCACCCAAGTGGATAGGATTTACATCTCTTCTTCGAATCAATTAATTGTGATAAGAATCAGGCTTTCACGAGTAAATTTAATCTTGCGTTGAATATTTATAGAATAATGAATCAGGAGTAAATCTCATACTTCCAAATTATTACTTTTTCATCTTTGTTACACAGGTTTACCTACAACCTTAACTAACAACGATCAATGTCCCTGCTACTGTGTCATCCGTATGTCAAATACATCTTTGCAGAAACCTTTTACTCATAACTCGGAAAACCATGTTAAATCTTGCCCCAATATAGTACTTCCTTTTCCTCACATCTTTTCAAGATCAAAGAGTGACCAATTAACACCCTACAGATGACCCAAAAAGCTTGCCTGATTAAATCCTCAAAAGCTCGCCTTAAAATCTTCCCCAAATGCTGTCCCCTTTACAACTGTTATTTGCTCTTTTACTACGCCCTTATTTTTAACCACTTGAGAAATTCTGAGCAATTTTTTTTTACATTTATTTATTTTTGAGAGACAGAGAGAGATAGAGAGAGACAGAGCACGAGCAGGGGTGGGGCAGAGAGAGAGGGAGACACAGAATCCAAAGCCGGTTCCAGGCTCTGAGCTGTCAGCACAGGGCCCAGTGCAGGGGCCCACAAACCATGAGATCATGACCTGAGCTGAAGTCAGATGCTTAACTGACTGAGCCCCCCAGGCCCCCCAGTGAGCAATTTTTAACCACACTGCTTAATCCAGTAGTTAACTTGTAGATGAATCCTGTCTTTTAAGTAAGATACAGTATGGATTTTGTCCCCTCCTGTACTGGAGCTGTAATAGCTTGTCCATGCCCAGCATACAAATAAAGAAAGTCTTGGTGTTGCCTTTGATGTGACGAGTGAAAGTCAACCAAAGAGTAGTACCTGCTTCCTGCCGTTGTAAATCCAGGACAAAAAAACAGAAGAAGGGACTTAATAAATTTGGAATTTAAAATAAGGAGACCAATTTAAAGAAATACATCTTAGGTTATTGAGTAATTTCTACAAAAGATAGAAAATAATTCAATCACATATAAAAAATTCAGTGCTGACTTGATTCCTTCCTTCCTCCCTCCTTCCCTTTCTTTCTTCTTTTCTCCCTCTCTCCCTTCCTTTCTTCCTTCCTTCCTTCATTTCCAAAGATCAAAATTTGGGGAGGGGCACAGGAAGAGAGAGAGAATCTCATGAGAGAATCCCAAGCAGGCTCCACACTTAATGTGAAGCCCTAGGCAGGGCTCGATCCCATGACCCTAGGATCATGACCTCAGCCGAAATCAAGAGTCGGATGCTCAACCGACTGGCGCCCCAGTACTGACTTGAATTATATAAAACTAAGGAAAATGAATCCCAGCTAAACTGGCGGTTCCACAACACTGGCCTCATGCATTTGTTCACCTCCTCCAATTAGCGTGGAATTGTGTTCCTTGTCCGATTCCCTTGCAGTGAAATTTTGGAAATGTTGGGTATTAGGACACTTCATCATAAAACTGTTCCTCTGATGTGGGGAATAAGCTTAGGAATTCCCTGAGCTTGTACCAATGGGTTAACAAGGCACAAAGAAATAGAAAGCCACAGGATGTAGGCATCCAAGATTAGCTAAAACAGATTAGGTAAACAGGGCAAAGGCCCCCAGTATAGGACAAAGATATCGGAATAGAAAAGCCTCAGGATGAAAGCATCAAAAATGAGGTAAACGATATTAGGTATTAAGGGTGGAAACGCCCCTAAACTTAGCACAATAGTAGAAAGCTGCTTTCACAGGAAGGAAGGACCAAAATAAGTAAACACGTAAATAGGACTTTAGACCACAGCAGGGCCAAGTTGCCCAGAATGGAGCTCATCAGCAAAAAGAAAGGCTTGTTGACCCTGAGGTAGCACGCTCTCTCTGTCTTATCCCCTAGGCTGGCTAAGAAAAACAGACGTGGCACCTCGTGCCTGCTGTAAACAACCATCTGCCAGGTGCCAGGATTCTGTCTTGTACTGACCCACACCCCTAACACCGCATATCTTCAAAACCCCCTTTCCCCCACGCCCATGAGTTAACGTTCAGGGTTTGTCTCTCTGTGCACGCCCGTCATGCTTGTAAAGCCTCCTGATCCTAATAAAAATGGAGCAAGGACCCGGACTCGGGGCTTTTGTCTCCTCCCGGGCATTGGCCTCTCTCGCGTTTCGATCCTGCGTCCACTCTCTTGCCGGACAAGAAAGAACTCCAGACCCAGAGTCTACGACACTCTAACGTGGAGGCGGTCACTTTGCAGGGAAAGCCCCGCAGGCTCCCAACACACAGCAGAGCGAAGTGCCGGGCCTGAGTCCCCCCTCTTCTCCCCCGTGGGCCATGTCTGTGAGGGACGCACGGGGCACTCTTGTGCCGTGGGAAGTCTTCAGGCCCACGGAGAGCACGTGGTACATGGCCTGCCCTCTGGGCTGTTTGATGGTCTGAAGCAGCACAGAGCTGTTAGCACCGAGCGCCCAGTGTGGGCCGTGGGGGCGTGGGCTGAGGGCGGTACGGGTCACGGGGGGGGGGGGGGTGGGCGGTCGGGGCGCCAGCGGCCGTGAGGTCACCCAGGGCAGGTCTCACTCTCAGGCTCCAGCCGACTAGCACACGTGTGTGCTCTCAGCGGGACCTCTGTCTCTCTCGCCGGCTGGGTGAGGTGAGGTGACAGCAGAAAGGAAAACGGGGCCGCCTTTATGTCACAAGCATTTGCGGACGGACAACGACTCTCCCTGGCGGAACCTGTAGTCAGGCTTCTCTGGGCCCTTTGTCAGGTAAGGCTTCACCTTGGCCCTTGTCCTGGCCGCCTCCACTTTGGGCAAGAAGCCTGCTGCCGGTTTGGAGGGAACGCCCCACCCTTGGATCGTACCTCGTCAAATTCCTCATCCCCACTGGCTCCCAGGTGAGACGGGAGCACGCTGGCTGCCCGGAGCAAGAATCCTGCCGATCAGTTAGGCAGCAGGGCCCCCTGCCCTAGGTGCGGCCTCTAGCCATCTGCCATCCCCTGGCCTCCTCAGCCCCAATCCCCACCAGTCTGGGCCGTGCTCAAAACTGAGCCCGGTTCCACACCCAGGCCTCTCTTCCCCTACTGCAATCGTTTCTGGATAAGGTCTGCTTTTATGGTTTGAACTGCAGTCCAACTCTGGTTCTCTGACAGACCCCAGTCTAAAAGTCATCCTGGAAAAGGGTGGAGGCAGGCCAAAGTTCAGGGTACCTCTGGCTCTCACCATATGCTCATTAAACACCCTCACAGGTACATCCTCCTTAGGCCACCCACCCCATCAGGGACGGACGCCTTCTCCCTGGCGGGTGGTCCTGCAGTTCCAGACTTCACTGGCTATCTCCTCCGAACTTCACAGTATTACTTTCAACAAGGAATTTTTGGGGCGCCTGGGCGGCTCAGTCATTTAAGCATCTGACTTTGGCTCACTCAGGTCATGATCTCACGGTCTGTGGGTTTGAGCCCCACATCCGGCTCTGTGCTGACAGCTCCGAGCCTGGAGCCTGCTTCCGATCCTGTGTCTCCCTCTCTCTCTCTGACCCACCCCCGCTTGTGCTCGGTCTCTCTGCTGCTCAAAAATGAATACGTGTTTGGGGCGCCTGGGTGGCGCAGTCGGTTGAGTGTCCGACTTCAGCCAGGTCACGATCTCGCGGTCCGTGAGTTCGAGCCCCGCGTCAGGCTCCGTGCTGACGGCTCGGAGCCTGGAACCTGCTTTGGAGTCTGTGTCTCCCTCTCTCTCTCTCTCTGCCCCTCCCCCACTCACACCCTGTCTCTCTCTGTCTCTCAAAAATGAATAAACGCTAAAAAATGAAACAAAATAAAAATCATTAAGGATACGCACCTTAATGTAAGCGTGTATAAGACAGCATAGGTGGATGTTGGTAAATGAGGATGCCACATCCTGAAGGCAAAAGTAATATTACAAATAAAGGAGGCAAAGATACTGAAAAAAAGAAGTGCTTTTCTAGCAAGTGATATTCATATGAAGAAAATAATAATAAAGTTAGATCCCTACCTCACACTATACCCAATAGTAAGTGCGCAATACATTAGAGAACAAATCTGAAGGGTTAAATCTTAACTATTCCAATAATAAAGGAGAATGACAGTATGAATTGAGCGTAGGGTATGATTCCTTTAAAAGAATATATAAAGGACAAAATTTGAATACACTGAAATTTAAAAGTTAAAAAATAACATAAAGAGATGCATCACAGATTGGCAGAATAGGTCACAATCTAGATAACATCAAGAATGCATAAATATCTTCTCTGTATATTAATAACAGCTTTCATTTTTTGAGCCAACCCCATTTGAGTACTTTAAATATATTAATTAATTAAGAAAATACAACACCTCTAACAAAGTAGGTAACTGTATTAGTCTTATTTTGAAGATTCAATGAAGCTACTGATAATAAAGATTAAATTTGAGCAATTTCATATGACTAGGACATGTGGGATCTTCTCCAGGTAGCCTGATTCCAGAGTCCTCACAAGTAATCCAACCGTAAAAGGGAAGGGGCTATAAACAGGTAGTTCACAGGCAACATGCTGAACACATGCTGAACTTCAGGGATAAAGTGAAACAACAGACCCATCAAGGTGGCAAAGATTTAAAAGGCTGACAACAGGAAGAGCTGGCTGTAAACTGAGAGCAGGAGTGAAAATTGGCACAACCATTTTAGACAACAAATAAAAGGTAACTCTTAAATTGGAAGATGAACGGCCCTCTGGTCCAGCAATTATAATGTCCCATATCCATCCAAGGACACACACAGAGGGCAGTCACTACTTGCTAAATATCCACTAAGAAGAGCATGGAAACCATCTGAATATCTATCAAAGAACAGAGAAATGCTCTGTGGTCTATGTATGCAATGGAATACTACAAAGCAGAAGGATGCATGAAATACGCATACACACATCCATGTGGATAAAGCTCAGGAACAATGCTGAATCAAAAAAGTAAGTTTCAGGTGGATCTATATCTACAACCATGTCCATTTCGATGTAATGCGGTGCTGTTATGGTTAATTTAATGGGTCAACTTGGCTAAGCCAGGATATTCAAAGATTTGGTCAAACATTATTCTAGATATTTCTGTGAAAGTATTCTTTTAGGTGAGATTAACGTTTAAGTCAGTAGACACTGAGTAAAGCAGATCGTTCTTCATAATGTGGGTGGGGCTCATCTAATCAGTAGAAGGCCTGAATTAAAAAGACTGACTTTTTGGGAAGAAGAGGGAATTCTGTCCACAGATTGCCTTCGGACTCAAAGTGCAGCTCTCTCCTGGGTCTCCAACCTACAAAATCCCCAGGCTGACCCTGCACATTTTGGTCTTGTCGCTGAAGATGTCAATGTTTAAAATGCACGAGGCAGTACACGGGCACACACACGTGTGAATGACACACATCGATCTGCATTTGACGGTGTCCTGCTTAACCATGAGTGTGCATAAAGACGGCGCTGTATGGAATGGTTTTTAAAAAAAAAAGTCACATTAAGATGAAAAAAGTGCGGGGGGACAGACTTGGACAATTCTGAGAGCTACCTTTAAAGTGAGTTTCATTTTTTAAGAAAGTGAATATGCTTCATCTTCTAGCACAAGAGGAGTCGATCTTCCTCAATTATAATTTGAATCACTGGACCAGTTCTGAAGACTATATAAAAGTGTTATATTAGAATAAAAACTCCACATCAGTCAGTTGATACAATAAATGCAAATTACCTATTTTCCCCAGGCTGTCATTTCTTTTATTTTTATTTTGTAACAGAAAATAATTTATATTCTGATGTGTATTAAAATTTACAATGTGTTTTTTCATTATGAATTAGAGAAAAATATGCTGTACTGGTTTCTGGACCGTGTCAGACATCATTCAGGTATGACAAATAATTCAATGCATTCTAAGTTATTATGCGACTGTAGGCAGATCCATGGCTGCAGGTGATTTCTCTTTTTGCATAAAATATCACACCAATATTTTAAGGTGATGTGGCACGGGGGCTGCCTGTTCTATATTTAAAGTCCTATGAGATCGGGATTCCAAAAGAAACACAAACACCAAATGACACTGATATATTGCAAATCATCTACATTCACATTCTTCTTTTTGTACAGAAACAGCTCATAAAATATCTTCTAGAGTGCCTTCAAGTAATGTCTTTAAAGATGACTTGGGAAAAACAATTGCTAATTAATTTTAACACCATGTCAATTATGTTAATAAAATTCTAATTAAAATCCTTGTGATGTAAATCAGTCTTTCTTTGTGTGTTGTGAGAGTGGTACGTGTGTTAGTTATTATACAGGCTAGCAGCCATCAGATACTTACCTCACTTTATGGCGAACCTATGCAGTGGGCTTGGTTGCGTACAGATCTTTTGACACACCTAGTTCTGCCTGCCATGAGCTCTGGACAAATTAATGGAGGTAGGACTAGTACTTAAGGTGCTACAGGGGTAAGCTAATCGATGTTCATTATGGAAATGAAACAGCCTGGAGGGCAGAATGGGACTGAAGGTTAGAACTACCTTGTTCAAAGGGAACAGGGAACAGAGGATGGGCAGTTTTGGACACTATCATATTTCAGGTTGATTACGTGTGCTTGCACAATGAAAACAAACATAAAACTTCAGCAGCATCTACGCTGTAAGCTTAGAAGGGTTACTTGGGGGGATATCAAGGATGCCGTGATTTGAGCTGCTGCTCAAAGTGGCAAAGTCCCTATTACTTGCCTGGCCCTGAGCCGGGGTCTGGGGACACCGCGAAATAAGACATAGACCCTTCCTTCCAGCAGGGTGCTGCCTGGCGGAGACAGCAAGGCAGGGATGGCCCTTGGGGAGCAGAGAAGTTAACGCCTGGCTTCGGGCTCCTAACCTGTCATCTTCACGGCGCAGGAAGAAAACAGAACGTGAAGAAGAAATGGCCCCTCAGAAAGAGAACCCTTATTTCGATGATCGGGTGTCCAGATGGATGGCAAAGTGCTTCTTTGTACACCCACAACAGAAATCAGTGCAAGGAGACATCAGCTTGTCATGAGTCCCAGGAAAACAGAGGTTAACTGGGGTAACAAAAATCCCCTGCCTCTCCATCATACACATACAATCAGTGAACCAATCTATGCCGAGAAAAGCGAGCTCTGGAAAAAGTCCACATGGCACCTATTTGCTTATAAATCTGAAAAGTCTATCATTAGGATTTCGCACCTCTGAATTCCACCAAGGGAAGAAGAAAACATTACAACCTAGCAGGTTCTAAGGCACTAAATCTTCCTACATGTATGAAATCACTTGTGTTTGAGCCCTCACTTCAGGAGGAGATAAGCCTGATATATGTGTGCTCTGGAGAACCCACCTGAATGGGGGCCTCTTCTGTATGAGGGACTGGGGCTCCCGGTGCTTTATCCTGCCTGCCAGCAGCATACTTAATTTCCAGGCTGCCTTCGCCAGCCACCGGATTCCTGAAGTGATCAGTTAGGCGAAGCTGGGGATGTAAATGAACCTTTATGTTCAGCATTCTTCAAAGAAAAACTAAATAATTCAAAGGAGATAGAAAGAATGGCTTTTCCGTGTAGAAAACAAATCATTCTCACTTGTAAATACAGTTTTCTATACTACAAAACAAGGGCCCTCAAGGGAATATCAGATAAATCGGTCTAACAAAAGAAGAACACGCCAAAAATTTTTAAAGCTGAAAGCTGTGATGGCGGCAGTATGGGGTGGTGGGAGGAACAGGCTTGTGTTAGGACTCAGGATCCTGATTCCACTCTGGCTGCTATTACTTCATGAGGTGGACGGCACCCGAGTCCCAGCTGTGTGGCAGACATGATGGGTGCCACAGGGGGCGGAGCATAAGCTTCCTGGTGCCGCATGGCTCCCTCCGATTTCAGCCTCTGCTCCACGGGACGTTTCCCTGTGAGCTCACATGAGCTCTTGAGTAGCTGCCATGATCTTGTAGCTTTCTGCCTAGGGCACCAAAGCCAGGCCAGTCCACCCGGCTACAAGGACACACAGTCCAGAAGTGCAGGAACTTAATGCTCCCCAGGCACCCTTCAGCCGCTGGAAGCTGGTCGTTAACAGATAGCAGCCACTCCCCACCCGCTACCCCCAACCCCGGACCACTGGGGCAGGCGCTGCTCATGCTACTGAGGAGCACTAGCACATCAACCCCTCAGTCCACACCGTCAGCAATGACCTTGATGGGGGACCTTTAGACTATTCTTTCCTCCTTTCTTGTCTCTCCCCCTGCTTTCTGGAATCGCCTCCAAATCCACGCCCAAATCCTTGTCTCAGGTTCTGTTATTAGGGGTCCAAACGTCGGGCAGGGCCAGAGAAGGGAGAACACCAAAGAATTTGTAAGGCTGCTTGGTGAAGGCAGGGTGGTCGCAGAGAAGAAAGAACAGGCCTGGCCCAGGAAGCAGGGTGAGGAGGGTGCTGGAGAAGAACAAGGGCCTGTGAGGGAAGAAGATGCCAGCCCGAAGGTGGTCAGGATTCACCGCGGGCTGAACACCAGCCTGGACTCCTGAGAACCCTGATGTTTCCCAAGCAGCTGAGTGGTCGGCTGACCAAAAGTCCACCGGGACTCTGGCCACAGCACCTGACCACCATTTTTTTCCCCACCACTTTTATTTTGCAACCTATGGTAAAAAGTACATTTTACTTGGTAGCTGGAGAACACTCGCGTGTATGCATCTACATATGTATATCACTATTTACTAGATACTGATTGGACACGTAAATGAAGAAAAAGACCATAAAACTTCGTTCTTCCTACATGTGATGCAATGTGACATCACCATTCTGCCATATGCTCTCTCTCGCAACACCATGTTTTACAAAACTGATTTCACAACCCTTACTTAGTAGGTTGCAATCTGCAGTTTGAAAATTACTAGTCTCAATGAGTCCTCACGGGAATTTGAAGAACTCCTACCTCCTCTCTGTGGCTCCCTGTCTTTCTCGGTACGATAATGGAGTGGACATGAATGAATGACGTGGAAGTTCTCCTGCCTCCCAGAGACTTTTACGATTCTGTGTCAAATTCATGATCAAATGTCAGATCACAGACTCCGTAGCCCATTACTCTTAGTAGCTAACGGAAGATGCAATATAAATAAAAAATTGTGTGTCGTGTTATTTCTTTGAGAAAATGTTTACTAAGATGTTGTGTACCCTTTTAGTAACATTACGCTTTCGTATTCAGAATTAGAATACAAATTAAAAGTCATAAAATAGTTGGGAAGACATAGCTTTCGTTCCATTTCTTCATCTCTTACATACTCGAGGCTTTTTGTCCCCCTTCAAATCATCAGTCCTGCTTCTGCCAACACATTCTTCTTGCTCTATTGCCCTGAAAGGAACCACATGTCTTCGTACTTAATGGTCCCCTTGTAGAGTTAAGGACAAGCCACCAGTCCCAGCTCCAGTCTGTTCCCCTTGACCGCAAGCTTTGGTAGGCTGCCCCCCCCCCCCGGGGGCCATGTCCCCGCCACACGTCACCGGCACGGGCCTCAGTAGATCCTTAAGCGGTCACTTCTTTAAGAGGCTCTGATGCCTCAAGATGAAACCTGTTTCATTCTTCTTAGCATCTGGA
The DNA here is from genome assembly GCF_007474595.2 of Lynx canadensis. Classification (NCBI taxonomy): domain Eukaryota; kingdom Metazoa; phylum Chordata; class Mammalia; order Carnivora; family Felidae; genus Lynx; species Lynx canadensis. The sequence goes on along the minus strand of NC_044303.2, from coordinate 231,225,258 downwards.
GCACCTAACACAGTACCTGACACAATCCTGCAAGAGACCATCAAATGTCCATGGCAGGTACAAAACATATTGCCTTCTTTATCTTTACTCCGATGGTTGTGGGTGCCCATACCCTGACCTCAGGCTCTGATGCTGTTTCTCAATGAAAGAGCCACTGTTTAGCAGCACAAAGGAAAACAGGCCACATGTCGTAACTAGGCTGCATATGGTATCTCGCCTTATCAAGTTAAATTTGGCCAAAGAAGAACAGTGGAGAACTGGGGAAGTGATCCGTGGTCTACTCACAACAGAGCAATTCCTCACCATCAGTGCAGTGTTCTGCACGAGCAGGGATGAATTCCCCCACAGATCAAATCCTCGGGCATTCTCCTGTATCAGTCAAAACCCTTTGGATGTAAGTGACAACAATACAAGAGGAAAAGGCAACAAGCAAACAGCAACAGCGTCTCCATCACAGCACGTGAGCGTGCGTAACAGAGGAGCGGGAAGGATCCCTGGGGTTCCTCTCTCCTGGGCCTGTCTCTGCTTCTCTCATCTCTCCCAAGGCCACGCTTGGCTCCCGCTCCTCACCCTTTACCTCCAGAGATAAATGAGGACCATTCTCTTGGGTTCCAAGCCAGGGAAGGGCTCTCAGGGGCTCCACCTGGGGCAGGTGCCAAATCCTGATGCAGTCACTGTTCCCGGAGTGTGGGATACTACGTTCGGTCACCTCTGGAAAATCACCAGAACCATGTGGCCTCAGAAAATGGCCACTCTCATTTAAAGTGCTTGGAGAGGGGTACCTGGGTGGCCCAGTCAGTTAAGCGGCCGACTTCGGCTCAGGTCACGATCTCGCGGTCCGTGGGTTCGAGTCCCGCGTCGGGCTCTGTGCTGACAGCTCGGAGGCTGAAGCCCGCTTCGGATTCTGTGTCTCCCTCTCTCTCTGCCCCTCCCCCGTTCATGCTCTCTCTCTCTCTGTCTCTCCCTCTCTCAAAAAAGAAATAAATCTAAAAATAAATAAGTAAACTGCATGGAGACAGTATGGAGAAATGTTATTTTCCAGAAGGAGAGGAGCTACTACTTTGGACACATAAACTGGGGGATGTCTCCTGTAAGCTCCTAGAGAATATCTCCATTTACACGTGGTTTCATAATATTAACTTGTAGCAATTTTCCCCCACTCAGGAGCAATGTTTCATTGCCACTGCGTAAGTAGCTTTAAGTAATTTAAATTTGCATCCTGTTTCTTAAAATACACACACACACACACACACACACACACACACACAGTAAAATCTTGGATTGCAAGTAACTTGTTCCATAAGTATTCCACAAGAGGAGCAAACATTTCCAATAAATTTTAACTCCATACGAACGACGTTTTGCAATACAAATAGTAGGTGATGCCAAACATCACATGATCACAGCTAAGCCAATGGTTCTTTTCTCTCTCTCTGTCTCTCTCTCTCCTTCGCTGCAGGCTTATAGGTGATCACCTCCCATGCTCAGGTGCTCGGTCTCAGGCTGCAGTATTGGACAGAAGGCGTGATTTTTCAGAACGTTGGAAGGTGCCCACCACTGGCAGTGGTGGATTGTTTGTCACTTCAGAGCACCTATGGACAGTCCTTTGCTTTTCCAGACAAGAGCGAGCTCAGGAATGCTTTGCTTCATTCTAGGCCATTGGATAGGTTCCTTGTTAAAGTTCGCGAAAAGAAAAAGATTCCATTGAGCCAACAGACAGCAGCAATTCTGTTAGTGACAGTGAAAGTAGGTCCCACGCGGTAACTCTCCTCTCTCTCGTCTCCCTCACAGTAGCCACAAAGGTTTTCAAAGGTAAGTGCAGGTTAATTTATTTTTCTTTATATTTTATATTTCATTTATTATTTTGTATTATATCGCAGTACTGTAATCACTTTTATATGAATATTTTTGGGTTGTGGCACGAATGATCTGAGTTTCCATTATTTCTCACGGGGAAATTTGCTTTGATATACAAGTGCTTTGGATTACGAGCATGTTTCCGGAACGAATTATGCTCACAAAGCAAAGTTTTACCGTATATATATTCCTCTTTTATTTTTTCAAAGGAAGTTCTATACCCAGTGTGGGACTTGAACTCACAATCTCAACCCAGAGATCAAGAACTGCATGCTCTACCCACGGAGCTGGCTGGGTGCCCCCTGCCTCTTAAACTATATTTTAAGCTATATGAGAACAAAGTAGGTTTTTAATTTAGTGTAGAGCTACGTATAAGCCACGTAACAGGGAGCTCGTTTCACAAGAAGAACCACACTTCACAAGAAGACACACGTGATTGTTTCTTCTCGGCACTTTCGATGTGTGGCTCACACGTTGACAGTGCATTCTGCACTCGCCCTCCATTTCAACAATAAAAATAATTGCTTGTCTTTCACCATTGCTATTTCCACCATGTTTTGATTCCTTTAAATAACTATCACTTTTATACTGAGAATGTTTGATCTATATGCGAATGACCTCGTATGAATAAATATCCCTAATTTCATGGTGTCAGATGAAGAAATAATCCTGAATGCGACCATCATTAACTTCGGGTAGGGCTCTTAAAACACTATAAAAGGATTACATAAAGGGATCTATTTCACTGAGAACATCTGTTTTACCCATTGTCAGCCCTTCTACATCATTTCTGAAGTTAACCTCGTGCTTTGGTCTGAGTCTCATGCTCAGATCCCTCTTTTACATTAAGAGCAATCAAAATCTGAGACCTTTTAAAAAGATCCTTGTGGTTTCAACAGAAGGTAACATTGGTTGTTTCTTTAACTTAATATAGCAAAGCAGGATACACTGGGCCCCTAACAAGGGACGTGGGACGGCAGCTGGTTTGGTGAAGTTTAATTAAACTGTTGATTTTTAGCAGAATCTTAGGGAATTAACATCTCACCTCCAGTCGAGTCTTGACAGATTAAGATACTGGGGGGAGAGAAGCAGGACACTTGCAGGGAAGCGAAGAGAAAGTATCTGGTATTAACCACCCGCGGGGAATGGCGATGGTTCCTGGCGGATGTCAAGTGCTCTCCTGCCACTATGTCACTGCCCCTGAGCCACGTTCACCTCGGGATTCCGCCACGGACACCCTCTGCCAACTGGGACGAGCCGTCTAACCCCGAGAGCCACTTCTTCCCACAGATCATTTCCCCTCTGAATCCCCCTTTATTTATTTGTTTTCTCAGTAATACCACACTTTCCCATTGTCCTAGGCTACACATTTTGTCGTGAATTGTTTGTGTTGTTTCCACATACCGTCCCGATTTCCTCCATGGGGTTTTTCTCCTATTCCCTGGCCCCAAGTTTTAGCCTTCTTGCGGGTGAAGTTCGTCATCCTGTGCGTTCCCTGTGAAGGTGCCCACCACTCTGTTCCCCAAGTATTTCCACATTCGTCTCCCTAAAGCACGGCCTAGCACCTGCCGGTTTTCAGCTCAAAGCCCCCAGTAGCTTCCCACTGCTTTCAGGAAAAACAAATATTCAACTTGAAAAAAGCCTGGTCCTCCTCCACCTGGTTCCAACCCGTCTCTCCAGATGAATCTCTGCAGTTCCCTTGCGGCTGCTGTGAAACCACAGTATTCACTTTGCTCCAAAAGCATCTCTAGTTTTACGACTTGTCAGCTTGCCAAACCTCCTGAACACCGATAACTTGGAACAAAAATGACCTGAAAACCTGGTACACGATAGTCAGTTGATAAATGTCCGTGGGATGAATGAGAGCATGTGTATGTAACATACAGACAAAACATTTTATTTTCTGGTGATTTTGGCAAAACTGTACCTTAAGCCCACGTTTCTCCCCAGGTCTGAGTTTACAATCGTTACATGATATGCCACCCAGATATACAAAATTTCCCTAAGTTAAAAAAAAAAAAAAAACCAGTCACACCCTGACTCCTGCTCCCCGACACCCCCAGCACAGACCCTGCCCCCCTTCTGCAGTTTCCACCTCGGTTCAGTTCACGGCAGCAGTCGACAAAACCAGAAACCTGGGAGTTAGTTTCAACTTCTCCTGCGCACCATTTAAGAGTCATCTGCATTGCAATATACCAACAAAACAACAATACCAAGATCTCACATTTATGGAGGGTTTGCTAAACATTATGGGCTGAACTGGATCATTCCCAAATGCATATGTTTAAGTCCTAACCCCTAATACTTCAGATTGCGCCCTTATCAGAAACAGAGACGCTGCAAAAACCAGTTAAGATGAGGTCATCCTGGAGTAGGACGGGCCCCTCACCCAGTGTGACTGGCTGGGGTCCCTATAATAATGGGGCAGTTATTCCTTTGTACAGAAGGAAAGAGACATCATGTCTGTAATTTCCTTAAATAACTTCTAAGACATATAGGAGAAACTCAAGGGATGTGCTAAGTGGAGTTCGTATGTCTGTAAATCACGTGCGAGGCATGTTGGCCATTAATAAAGGAAGTAGAGCCTGAAAGAACATAATGGCGTGGTTACGCACAGATGTACGTGTGGGGAGAATCCCTGGGGTTTGGCTGCCACAAGCCGAGGGGCTACCAGAAGCTACCTGAGACACCTGTGGCAGATGCTCCCCGAGTACCTTCAGCTGACTCCTTGACCGCAGACTTCCAGCCCCCAGAACTGTGAGACATTATATTTCTATTGGACAAGGCCACTCAGTTTGTGATCCTTAGCTTGGCTCTGGAAGCTCCAGCGAACTAATACATGAAGTGCCGGCCAAGGGGCCAACACCCTTTTCAGACCTGCACTCATTTACCGCTTGCAGTAGCCACGGAGTCATCTAGAGTTATTCATACAGATGTTACCCCTTTTTATTTTTATTGACTTAAAAATCTTTTTTTTTTTTTTGAGAGAGAGAGAGAGAGAGAGAGAGAGAGAGAGTAAAGGAAGAGGAACAGAGAGAGAGGGAGACACAGAATCCGAAAACGGCACCAGGCTCCATGCTGTCAGCACAGAGCCCGACACGGAGCTCGAACTCACAACTGTGAGATCATGACCTGAGCTGAAGTCGGACACTTAACCGACTGAGCCACCCAGGGGCCCCAGATATTACCCCATTTTAAAGCTGTGGAAACAAAGCCTTAAAAAATTAAGTACGTAGTGTGAGGTCACTCAGAGAATAAACGGCACAAACCAAAATGGCTGTGATTTCAAAACCCAAGTTCATAACCACTCTCTTCCTGTCGTCTGGAGGGCCTGTCCTGACACTTTTCCAGGCTGGGACAAGGTTACACAGGTGGCCCTCACATGACACCAGTGTGCTATGCTGTAGAGTTTAAGATATTCATTAACGCACTCCATGGAAAGAGAAACTTGAATAAAATAATTCATTGCACTTTAGACAAGACTATGCTTACAAAAAGTCCCAGAGGACCTTATTTTTATCTAATTTATCAGATGTGTTATTTAAAATAAAATGACTCATAAACCAATCTAACATGCCTGGCTACACATTTCGTAGTATTTATTTTATAATGCAAACAAAGTATTACTATTGCTCAAAGGAATTAAAATTGTAGCATCGCACAGTGCACAAATAAAAATTAAATCCTGAAAACATTTCAAAGTTTGTATTTATTCTTAATAAGTGTGCAACTGAGTGAAAAAGCAACCAACAGCTTAAACATTTCCTTGCTATTCAAAGAGAGGAATTATGTAAACTGAGCACAGAACATAACTGCAGCTTTCTTGAAGCATTTAGCATAGGTAAACACTATTCAAAGAAGTGTGTGCTCTTTCTAAAAAGAAAAAAGAGTATTTCCCAGGGCAGCATTGTGAGTTGTGCTATAAAATCGTCCTTGTACCCAAAGCGGTCACTGATCCAGCACAGACCAGGGCTAATCCGAAGCCATGGTTCTTAAAGTTTGGCCCAGGAACCCGGGGACTCCTTCTGGCATCTGCACGGTTAAGACTATTTCCATAGTGACACTAAAATGTTGTTTGCCCTTTCAGTTTTGTTGACATTGGCATCGAGGCTATGGAATCAGTGTGTTAGCAGGAATCAGGAGAGTGATACCACACTGTTCTCGTAGCCATGACATTCTTCATTGTCACACGCTCACAGTTGAAAAAAAAAGAAAGAAAAGAAGAAAGAAGAAAGGGCCAGTTCCAATTAAGAATGTCCTTGACACAGCAGTCAAAATTATTAATTTTATTAAATCTTGATCCTCGATTGCACATCTTTTTAATATTCTGGGTGATAAAATGGAAAACACACATGAGGCACTTCCACCTGCCATGGTCTGTCCTGGAAAAGCACTTTCGTGGGTGTTGAGTTGTGAAATGAACTAGCCTCCTTTTTCACGGGGCACTAATTTCACGTGAAAGACTGACAAACTACAGTCATATTGAGTCTTGGGTATCGGCGGGCATTCTCCTATGGACAACAAGAAACACAGGGAGCTTCTCACTTTAAGTGGAATAACTGGCAGTATGCGATGCCAGTGAGAAAGTTTCAACTTTCATGAAAAATGAGAGGATGGGAAAATTTGAATTTAAAAATCTCTTGGTACTTGAAGACTTTCTGATGGGATTGTTGGTAGCCCCAACAAATAGGACTATAAAATGAATATAAAAATGTATCCTACATGATATATCCGCGTTTAGAATATCTGCATAATTCTCCACAGTATATGCCAACGGCACACGAGGGTAAAAGACCTTGCAAAGCACTCAAAATGTATCCAAGACAGAGCAAGGGATTTTCAGCAACACGTTACAAAAAGTTCACTGCTAAAATTTACGTTGTTTATTTCAAGTGGACTTGTTTTATTTAATGTTTATTTACTTGAGAGAGAGAGAGAGAGAGAGAGAGAGCAAGGGAGGGACAGAGAGAGAGAGGGAGACACAGAATCCGAAGCAGGCTCCAGGCTCCTAGCTGTCAGCACAGAGCCCGATGTGCGGCTTGAACTCACCAATGCAAGATCATGACCTGAGCCGAAGTCAGACGCTTAACTGAGCCATCCAGGTGCCCCTCAACTAAACTTTAAGAAACTACAACTTACAGGGTTTTGTGTGGTTTAAAATAATATCCACAATTATCTAAAGAGCTATGCAAATACTCATTTTCCGACTACATATCTGTGTGAGGCCAGATTTTCTTCATATACATCAAAATATTTTACAAGCTGAACAAAGAAGCAGATATGGGAATGTAGTTGTCTTCCATTAAGCTAGACATTTGAGATTTGCAAATTATAAAAGAATGCTGTATTTGGAAAGCTAGTCATTTTATTTTTATTATTGTAATTGAAATATATTTGACATACAATATTTCGTTAGTTTCAGTTGTGTGACTTAGTGATCGGATAAGTTGATACTTCATTCAATGCTATGCTCACAAGTGTAGCTACCATCAAAATAGTTATTATTATTTATTATTATTTTTTGAAGCTTATTTATTTTGAGAGAGACAGAGACAGCACGAGTGGAGGAGGGGCAGAGAGAGAGGGAGACAGAATCCCAGGCAGGCTCCACACTGTCAGCATGGAGCCCGAGGTGGGGCTTGAACCCACAATACTGTGAGATCATGACCTGACCTGAAACTAAGAGTTGGACACTTAACCAACTGAGCCACCCAGGCACCCCCAAAACTATTACCTTAAATGAAAGATTTATATCAATATGTAATGGGTTTATTATGACTTTAAAAGTAATTCTTTTTAAGTTTATTTATTCATTGAGGGAGGGAGGGAGAGAGAAAGAGAGAGAGAGTGTGTGTGCACATGAGCAGGGGAGGGGCAGAGAGAGAGAGAGAGAGAGAGAGAGAGAGAGAGAAAGAATATCCCAAACAGGCTCCTTGCGATCAGTGCAAAGCCTGACACAGGGCTTGATCTCATGACCCGAGCCAATATCAACAACTGGATGCTTAACCAACTGAGCCACCCAGGCGCTCCATGACTTTAAAAGTAATTCTTAATGAATATATTAAATTAAATATTGAAGCACATTTCAATTTTAATCTCTGATACAATAAATATAAGTAGATGTAACTCACAGTCAGAAGCTCTGAGTCCTTCTGTAACAGATAAGCATGTGAAGGGAGGGTAGGAAACCAACAAGTCTGAGAACCAATGCCTCCGAGGATTTGAGTGGGACGGGTGGGGATGAGGAAATGATGGGCCAGAGGGGCCATGAGTTTGGATTTTATCCCAGGACACAAATTTATTCCACCTTCCATTGTCTAACAAACTTCCCAAGGATCCTTCCCAAGGATTCTTTGTTATTCTCACCTCAAAATTCACATTGATAATTGAGAAGAAATGAACATTCCATTGTCCTAATGTTGAAATGCCAATTAGCACCTTATACACCGGGCAGGTTAACTAAGAAAACACAACAGCAGTGAACACGGCCCTGCAACGTCCCCTTTCTTTACTTTCTCCAGATGACACCACATTTCAAAGGTAGCAAATTTTACATAAGGGACTATTTACTACTGTAACTGCACCCAGACAGCAAAACTTCATGCGTTACCACAGGCATGACAATTTGTAAATTATAATAAAATCCTCAGGAAACGATGGCTGTCTTTTGTTTCACAATTAGATGCCAAAGCTTGGAAATTAATGTGTAAGTCTGGAACGTAAAATTCCTTTTCTCCTAAAGTCTTCATGCTTTGCTTTAAAAAGTGTCTAAATAATTGGATTACCTCTCATTTAGTTATGTCTCTCATCAAGCTAGTCCTATTAATTCTATGATCCTGGTTTCTGGCAATCATATCTACAAACATGTTCCTGAAAAGGAACTTTTCAACTGCTTATGCATTATTGGCACAGTCAGTGAAGATGTGCTTCAGGGCATGGTCTACAACCTTGAACCCAAACTCCACTATAATATGCATTACATATGCATCTGTGCCCCAGGTTTCTTAGCTGTGCAATGGGGCTAATGGTATGTTGTACTGTGTTTTGCTAGAATTAAAACAAGCTGTATTTGGTGAACACTCTAGAACAGTGTTTGATCACTCACTATAAAATACTTGGTAAATGTATTTTCTTGGGTCATCTTCCCATTACCAGTGCACAGAAACTCTTGTGGTACAAATGCAAAAACGCTCACCCTGGATGTGAGGTGGGGAGTCTCTTCACGAATTGTTTTATCAGTGAACAAAATCATAGCGATGCATGTAAGCCAGCTCCCAGTCAACTCTTTAGATTGTCTTTCTACTTGTCTCTTTTCTTAACTTTAGCATCTCTAGTTGAATCTTGAACAATGTTGGGGATAGAGGTGCCAACCTCTCCACAGTTGAAAATTCATGCATAGATTTACTTAGTTACTAACAGCCTACTGTTGACTGGAAGCCTTACTGATCACATAAACAATCAATTAACACATGTTTTGTATGTTATATGTATCATACACTATATTCTTACAATAAAGTAAGCTAGAGAAAATGTTATTGAGAAAAATCAAAAGGAGAATTCACTTACAGTCCTTACAGTAAACACTTACTGTGTTTATTGAAAAACAAGTCTGCCTATCAATGGACCCGCACAGTTTTGCCCACGTGGTTCAAAGGCCAGCATGTATTTTGTTTCATTACCAGTTGCTAGGGGTTGAACTTTTCTGCACTCTTTTGTCTAAATGTACCATTTCAATGTTCAACTTGGGAAAGCTTCACTCCCCAAAGTGTATGTATCATTTGCAAGCACATTCCAAGCTCTTTTTCATAGATTTGCTTTCAACGAGCTAAGGCCTCCATACTGTCACCCTCATTTTGCAGTTGAAGGAAACGAGACTCAGCACGGTGAAGTCACAAAGCTTTAAGTAGCCGAGCTGAGACAGAACTTGAGTGTTTTTACTCCCAATTCCACAGAAGCCAAGGAAGCATGTTGTGTCCACTGTGCATGTGACATTCAATTTTGAGTGGATGTCTCGACTTTCACCTGGCAGTCTCAGCCCTGCCCCACTCTCTGCTCTGCCTCTCCTTTCCTGAGTGGCCACACCTCCTGCCCCACCTGCCCAAGGGGTCAGACTTGAAGAGGGAGAGCAGGGAGGGAGGGGGTCTGGTCTGTAGCACATTCTTCCCTTGAGGTGAGAGAGCATAAAAGATGCTGGTGGGGCACGAAGAAAAAACAATGAACAGGACCTCACATCTCAGTACGTGTGCCTCCCACACCTGCTCCTTTGTCTAGCATCCAGTGAACAGAAGCAGCTTTGGTCCAGCTGAGACTGGAGGAGCCAAAATGAACTGGGAGAAAAACACAACAGATTCCTCATTGTGTGGTTCCAAGCCTACATGGGGACCGTGGACCATGAAGGGTTCACATCTTTAAGAAACTTAGGGCAAACAACCATGAATGGCTTGGTTTTAAAGGAATTTCTCCAACGTTATGATTGTTCCTTCTTTTTGCTCTTCTTCAACACCTCAAAAAGAATAACGCACTGTTTGTTTTCTGAAGATTCATTGAGACAAAGGAAATCATAAACCCTTAGTCTTTGCTCAGCACTACAGTAAAGGACAGTGTGCAGGCAGACCGTACATTTTTTATATTAAAATGTAAAAGTTTTTACAAAAATTGTCTAAAATGTACATTTTTTAATATTAAAACCACATACATGTCCACTGGAAGCCCTGCCATTTTTTGCCCCCCACAGCCCAGGGGAAAAAAGGATTCCCTTCTTTGGAAATTCAACTGTCCTAGATTTTCTCATCATCTCTCTATGGGAACGACACTTCTCCTGGAACACGTTGACCCGTAACTGACCTGTTGTGTTCTCTTCTGCCTTGGTTTCAACTCGAACGACTGAACGTGTCCTCGGGCAAACTGGTCACAACGGAGGAGGGCAGGGAATGTCCCACTCGAACGTGGGAACTGGATCCTCAGAGCACTTGGTGCGGGGAGTTGCGTGGGAATCTGATCGTTGTTGAATCTGAAATCCACACTAAATTTGCTTTCCTAGGTTTGTGTGTCTGGCTTTTTGCTTTGTAATTAGTTGGGCATCTATTTTTCGTGGTTTTGGGGAAAAAAAAAACATTTCCCCAAAGGCTGGCCGATCTCCTCTGTCCCGAGGGATTGAAGGGGGGGGGGGCTGTACTTCTCAGGGTAAGTGATGCACTCCTAGTGGCCGGGTATGACTGTCACCCCTAATCAGAGGGAAAACCACAGGCACAGGGAAAGATCGGCGTGTTGTTCCCACAGAGCCTTCCCCTACCTGGAGATGGTTGTTCTCACCCTGGGGCTCCCCTTGGCTGAAATCCTGATGTACGTGTGCTTATGTCAATGAAAAAGGGGCTGTTTTCGTACACCCCACAATCCACCCCTTCTGCTTCTTATTGAAATCGGGCCACAGGAGAGACAGGGACGGTGCACAGCCTTCTTGGGGCAGCACTGGACGCGCACAGTAAATCTGTCAATGCTAAATGTGGGGACAAGAAGCTCCCCAGCTTCAGGATACCCAGGAGGGGCAGCAGAGGGAAGAAAAAGACTCCCCAGGTGTCCCCAGTGATTCTCCAGCTGCTCTCTACTGACGGAGAGAAAGATCAGGCTAAAGGGTCACCACGCCAGCACAACTGTGCCCTCTGCATCCCAGCTGTGGGAAGCTGCCTCGAGCTGTTGCTAGCAGCAGGGTGGAAAATCAGGGAAAATGATTTTCCTGGGCAAATGGAGGAGGTAAAAATGCCCAGCTTATGTCACCTGCTTCATGAGGCGTCAGCTGGCAAGTTTCAACAGTGTAGAAAGGAGTCAGGAAGGCCATTCCAGATGCCCTTTCTCTCCAGAAACCCCCATCCTTCCTCCTCTCTGCCCATGTGCCCAAAGGAGTCCTCCTTACGTGTCCACACCTGCAGGGGGAGCCACTTTGAATGTGCTGTCTGAATCACTCAATCTTTAGCGGGTGGTGCATGTTACTATGTTTCTGGGTTTCATGTGTGTCTTTTCTCTTCAAGACTGGGAACATCTCGAAGCCATGGGGATGCTACAGAAACTTCCTTTCTCTCCCATGCAATGCTTGGGATAGTTCCTAGCGGTTAGCAGGTTTTCAAAAATATAGCCGACCTGAACTTAACTTCAGTTTGGTATTAGAGGTATAAATTGGGACTGGCATGGGTAAAAAGACTACAGATATTCTTATGATGGAGTTACGTCCTGATAAATGCATCATAAAGTGAAAACACTGTAAGTTGAAAATATGTTTAATACACCCACCGTACCGGCCGCCATAGACTAGCCCAGCCTACCTTAAACATTCTTAGGACACTTACATCAACCTTATATTAGTTTGGCAAAAGTCCTCTAGCAGAAAGCCGATTTTACAATAAAGCGTTGGCTATCTCATGTCATTTATTGGATGCTGAACTGGACCCAAACAACAGAGCGGTGGTATGGGGAGGGAAGGTCAGTGCATGGGCCGCTGACACTTCGTGATCGCGTGGCTGACCAGAGGCTATGGTTTTCTCCATGGCCCAGCATCACGAGACAGGATCGTCCTGCATGGTGCAAACCCGGGAAATGATCCAAATTCAAAATCTGAAGTATTGTACTTCTGAATGGGGTAATGCTTTCATATCGTCATGAAGTCAAAAACGCGTGAGTCAAACCCCTGTAAGTTGGGGATGGTCTGTATTCTTCTTGACCTCAGGATATAGTTAGTTCCTAATGATTCACTCTTGTGGGTACAATTTTCTCTGGAAACCCAGGAGGGTCAGCCCAGCATGGTGGCTATGGGTGTGAGCTCGGGAAGCAGATGGCCTCAGTGAGTTCCAGAACTCATCCCACTAGCTTCGTGGCCCTGGGAAAGTCACTCATCGGCTGGATCCTCAGTTTCCTCCTTCTAGAAAACATGGGTGATAAAATTACTCCTGCTGATGGGCTGGTGGGAGGACCGGGTGATATAATAGAGGCAAACTGCTGAAAGGGATGCCGGGGCAAGTAAGCCTTCAATGGATGCTAGCCATTAGTGTGTACCTGCTGGCCGCAATACAGACATTAGCCATTAGTGTGTACCTGCTGGCTGCAATACAGTGACTGCCAGTCCTCACTTAGGAACACGCTCCAAGGTAAAGCTTTTCTCCTGATGTCTCTTAGTTTCCATCAAGAGGGCATAGGTGGCAATGGGACCAATCTGGCTTCACATTCTCTTTCTAACTGGCACAGAAATGTCCGGTTACTCAGGGGTTCTTGCATCTCACTGTTCTTTCTAGAATGGGGATAATGGGGGAGGCACCTGAGTGGCTCAGTCAGTTAAGTGTCTAACTCGATTGTGGCTTAGGTCACGATCTCACCATTGGTGCCACAGAGCCCTGCATCAGGCTCCTCCTTCACTGCTTGGGATTCTCTTTCTCTTCTCTCTGTCTGCCTCTCCTACATGCGCACGCACACACTCTCCTCTCACTATAAATAACCTTTAAAAAATAAAATAAAATAAAATAAAATAAAATAAAATAAAATAAAATAAATAAAATAAGATAAAGTAAAATAAAATAGAATAAAATAAAAATAAAATAAAAATAAGTAAAATAAAATAAAGTAAAATAGAATAAAATAGAATAGAATAAAAATAAATAAAACAGAGTAAAATAGAGTAAAATAAAAAAATAAAATAAAATAAAATAAAATAAAATAAAATAAAATAAAATAAAATAAAATAAAATAGGGATGGAGTGCCTGGGTGGCTCAGTCGGTTGGGTGCCTGACTTCGGCTCAGGTCATGATCTCAAGGTTCATGTTTGAGCCCCTCATCAGGCTCTGCAGTGACAGAGCAGAGTCTGCTTGGGATTCTCTCCCTCTCTCTGACCCTTCCACACCCTCTCTCAAAATAAAGAAACTTAAATGAATAAATAAATAAAACGGGGATAACGGGACCTGACCTTCTGATTGTTGAGGATTAATGCTTTATGAAGACACTGTGAAATGCTGAACAAGCACTTTTAGGTTTTGTGCGTACTGGCCTTCCTCCCACGGGCACATGTGTGCACACACACAAATGCCCCCTGCACACCGCCACCTCCTGGCCACAGCAGGCTTGTCTGGCCTCTCTACTCCCTCCAGGTTGCTCAGCAAGTACATTTCCATCCCCAGATAGATCTCGGATTTGGGGGATCTAAACGTATATAATAATTTTGGGCCCCTCTATAAAAAACGTAAGCCTGCAAACACAAAATTAGGCTTTAGAAAGGGATATTTATGTACAATGAGAACCGTGGCAAGGAGCAGTGGTGGGAGGGGGGGCGTTCCTCACAAGACAGGGGCTGGAGTTTCAGCTCTAAAACTACCCCTCATCCCTTGTCAATAGGAATGTATCCCCATTTTTTCCAACCCCCGCCCCTGTCAGTTCTGCCCTTGGCAGGTGAATTTGTCTCTTCCTGTCCACTGAGGTCAGAAATCAGAGCCTTTCCCTCTTTTCCCACATGTTTTGCACATCCAGCCATTCTCTCCATCTGCTGGATGTCTCCTCTGTGCATTTCCCACCAGCGCAAACTCAGTGAGGATAAGAGCTGAGGTCAGGAACCCCTGTATCCCCAGTTCCTTGCCTCATGCAGAGGCTGTGTTTGCCGAGCGAATGAATGAATGAATGAATGAATGTGTCTCAGCATTCCTTGCTCTCAGCCACCAGTCAGCAGTCAGAAGTCCTACCAGCATCTCTGGTCCCCGTGTTTGCTTTCCCTGATCGCCTCCCTCCCTCCCTCACGTCTTTGCTCCCTTTCAGAGCTGGTGTTTTGACACACGGATGTAGCTCTTACAATACAGACAAGACATTCTGAGCACCTTTCAAACACTAACTACCTTCATCTTCAAAACCGCCCAGTGGGGCAGGTACCATCATTACCATCCCGACCTGACAGATTAGGAACCCAGCACACCCAACATGTAAGTGGATGCCCTGGGATCATGCAGCAAGGGAGGAACAAAGCCAGGATGCGATCACAGGATCTATTTCCCCTTCGTGCATTCTGGCACCTGTGCTTGGCCCCTTCTCCCTCCTTGGCTCCCTCCTTCCTTCCAGAATGGAGGCTGGTAGTTCCAGCTCTCAGGCTAATACTGTATTAGCTTCTCCTGTATGTCCCCTGTGTCACCTACCTGCACATACTCCCTCAGGGAAGGTCTCATGTGCCCTCAAGGACTAGGCCACTCATTTATCGCACCCTATTGAATTACTTGTTTGTGATTTATGCCTCTCTCTCATGCTCAGTGGCCTCTCTTCTACCCTCCCTTCTTCCACAAAGGTTCCTATCTGCCACGAGCTGGGTACAGACTTTTGGGATAGAGATACCGCAGACCGTCCCACATCAACGAAAAGCACATACGCCTTGTGCACAAACTATGGTAAGTGTCAAGAAGGAAAGATTAAGGATGCCAGGTGTCTTTTAACAAACAATCCAGTTTAGATGGGCGGGTGGTGGTGAGGGTCAGGAACATGGTTCTCCTGCGTACGCCTGAGAGACCAGTAGGGTTGGCCAAGTGAGGCAGAGGGAATCCTAAGAAAATCTAAGGCAGAGGACTGTGCCCGTGGGAAGGCCTTCAGGTGCACACATGGTGGCCCCCGGGGCTGGCCCACAAAGCAGAAGTAGTAGGAGTAAATGACACGGGGGTGACAGGAGAGCCAGGAAGGCTAGGTAAGATGCCATCTGATAGGGTGTTTTTGTGAAGACGTCAGACCTGATCTTAGATGTAACGGGAAGACAATGATGGTCTGCATGGGGGAAGGGCATGCTGACTTCCACACCTGAAAAATAAATCCAAGTAAAACCTTGGATTGCAAGCACCTTGCTCCGCGAGTGTTCTGCAAGATGAGCAAACCTTTCTAATAAATTTTAACTTGATGAACGAGCGAGATCTTAAAATACGAGTAGTACGTGACGCCGTGTCACATGGGCACAACTGAGCCAACGGTTCTTGAAATTCGCTTTGATTTACAAGTGCTGTGGATTACAAGCATGTTTCCAGAACAAACTGTGCTCTCAAACATGGGTCTTACTGTACTCTGTTGTGAGAAGAATGAGATGAGCCCAGAAGTGCTCGCAGCTAGGAGACTCGTGGTGGGACAGGCAGGGGTGATGCCAGCTGGCGTGGAGCTGCCGTTGACCATGGACGGAAGCATGGAGGGGAGACGTGAGCAAACGATGACTCTTAATCAATAGGTGCACGTAAATTAAAGAATGGCCTCTGCTTCATCTCCTACTTCTTCTATCCATCCTGCTCGATTTCTACTTCTAATATGTGGCTGATCTCACCCTGCCTGCAAGATAACACCCAAATTTCCCAGAAGGATGATCTCTCAAACCTCAGCAATGTCTTCCAACTTCCCTGTCCTTCCCTGTCACGGCCATGCCACAGTTAGTTAAGTAGCAGTGCTGAAAGTCACGCCATCTTTCTCGCTTCATGTCTGGGGCTGTACCCCCCCTCTTATCCTTCAAAGTCTACTCACCCTTCCAGGCTTGGTGGAAATGTCGGTTCGGTAGCCATTCTGATCCCCCAGTCTCCTCTTTCCTCCATCAGAATATTTTCTCAGGAGTATATAAACTGATTAAGTAAGGCACTGGGACATTGGAACCAGTCCCATAGAATTAGTGTGGGAACACACTGCATATAGTTATCATATTATCTCTATATTTGTTTCTGGCCTCATTTTCTGCAACAGATCAGAGGCTGAATCTATGTTCCATCAGATGTTGTTAGGGCATCTTTCAGGAAGACTATTAGGGAAATAGGCTCCTTGGGCAAGCATGGAGTGGATTCAGGGGTGTCTGTTTTCCTATAGCCATTTTCTAATTGAAAATGTACCAGCACCATCATATCATCTATTGGATTAAGAATCAAGCTATTTGTCATTCAGTTGCCTTGGAAACAGAAAGAATTTAGCTTTCTTGATCTGCTATCTGTTCAGAAGGCACAGGCTCACCTTGGGCCCCATGAGGCAAGGCGCGGCGATCTTTAAAACGGATGGGTGTGCTTTCATATCCACATGTAGGCACAGGACTGCTCGGTGCTCTGATCTTTTACCATGTTGCTGAGTCAAAATGCCAAAATACCTCAAAGGTTTTGGCTTACATTGTGCCAAATGAAAGGCACAGAGAACCAAGTCAGATCTTCCATTCATACTATCCAATCTTCTGTCCATAGTGACAACGTCCACATTCTGCCTGCAAACAGAAGACTGCGACCTTCACTGGGGACAGACAGAGCTTCCCTTTTCTAGGTCACTCAAGGAGAAGGCTCATGGTCTGAGCGTGCAGCTCTCCTGTGCAGCCTGGAAGCAGAGTTTTGGCCAATGTTCTGGGACTGATGTGACTGTTCTCCCCAGAGAAGACCACTGGCTAGTTAAATGAGGCTACTCTGCTCAGTGTGATCTTGAAACTGCTTTCCCCTTCCTTCCTTCCTTCCTTCCTTCCTTCCTTCCTTCCTTCCGAGAGAGTGCACATGTGTGCATGAGGGAAAGAGGCAGAGAGAGAGAGAGAGAGAGAGAGAGAGAGAGAGAGAGAGAGGGAATGAAACTTAAGCAGGCTCCTTGCTCAGTGCAGAGCCCAACGAGGGGCTCGATGTCACATCCGTGAGATCATGACCTGAGCCCAAATCAAGAGTCAGATGCTTAACCGACTGAGCCACCCAGGCGCCCCACAAAGCTTCTTTTCTGAACTACTTCCATAGTCATTCATCAGTCCCCAAGGTCAAATTAGTCTTTACGGCTATAGTAATTCTTTCCACATCCTACACTCAGAAGTGTTTTTCTGCCTTTTTTCTCTGCTTTTGAGTTGGTAACAAAGTGAGAGATCAGAGGCCTAGGCCCTTGATCATACCCAAACCACAAATGGGTGTGTGTGTGTACGTGTGCCTGTGCGTGTGCGCATGTGGCTGTGTGTGTGTGTGTGTGTGTGTGTGTGTGTATTTGGCATGCATGTGTGTGTTCGTGGCCGTGGAACACAAAGCAAAGGGAATCGCTGGTGGAGGTGCCCTGCTGGAAGGAAAACCCTCTTACTCCCAGCATGAGACAGACCACAGGAGACCCACTTCTTTGACTGATGTGTTGTCCAAAAAAAAAAAAAAAAAAAAGAAAGAAAAAGAGAAAGAAAAGAAAAAGAATAAGAAAGAAAGAGGAGGGACCAAGGGGCCAAAAGGAGCTCAACTAGTTAAGTACTGCCTATAGTTTTAAATACGTTCTCACTGATAAAAATCGCATAATATTAATTCATTGTTTAATGAAACCATTTTATGCTCATTTTAACTAGAGCTCACCAAACAATTTTCTGGGGGAAAAAAATCATGATTCCATAGAAGACATCAGTGGTTTGGTTTGCTTATACAATGTGTGAATTAGAGGAGATTTTTCAGAATAAAGAAAATGTATTCCTTTTTTTTTTTTTTTTTTTTCAACGTTTATTTATTTTTGGGACAGAGAGAGACAGAGCATGAACGGGGGAGGGGCAGAGAGAGAGGGAGACACAGAATCGGAAACAGGCTCCAGGCTCTGAGCCATCAGCCCAGAGCCCGACGCGGGGCTCGAACTCACGGACCGCGAGATCGTGACCTGGCTGAAGTCGGACGCTTAACCGACTGCGCCACCCAGGCGCCCCGAAAATGTATTCCTTTTAAGTACATTCATTACACTGGATTCATAGTGCTGCCTATTAAAAGCCTTGCTTTAATTACTGTACAGATGTGTAATTAGTGTTTTAAATTGTATGCCTAAGCAACATTACCTTCTGTTTAGATTACAATCACATCTTCTTTTTTTAAGAAAGCTGTCAATCGATTTCATTTGCAAACCCGCTCGTAACTTATCACATCTTGGTTTAGAAGCAGGGGTCAGCAAAGGTGCTTTACAGTGCCAGGCAGTAAATATCTTAGGTTTTGCAAGATCGTCTCTCACAATTACTCCTTCCTCTGTTGTAGTGCAGCGGAAGCCAGGGACAATACGTAAACAAATGAGCGCGGCCTGTGTTACAATAAAACTTTATTTAAAAGACAGGTTGTGGGCTGGAACTATAGTTTGCCAAACCTGATATAGGGCATGTGTGTTCTCTTCTCCCCAGGATCCATTAATTACAAACTTAAAATCAGGGAATGACTGCATGCAATGTGAAATCTATGTTACTTTTTGAAAACGTGTGTTGTGTTGGTCTGGCTCTTACTTTGGAAACAGGTGTAGCTTCATTCAAGACGAAAGTAATCGGAAGTAATTAACACGGATGAAAATCCAGGTAGCATTTGTAATTGCTCAGATCTTTCCATTTGGAGGTACCAGTCTGTTCGGATCTCTCTTCATTGACCAACATTTGAGCCCTTCCAATGGGCTAGGTCCCATGGTGGGGAGTGGCTGGATCAAAATAAATCAAACTAACTCCCAATGGGGTTCCTACCCTCGTGGAGTCCAAATGCTTTCAGTTCTTTGCTCACTGCAACACCAGCACTAAGCCGGGCCTGGTGCCTAGTAGGTGTTCAAAGAATCTTTGCTGATTGACTGAACTGCCATACCACGTTTGACACATCTAATGTGAATCCTTATCTTCCCCTCAAACTTAATTTCTCCTCTGCCTTCATTGCTTCTATTTATAACATTGTTTTCTGAGGTTTAAAACCCCAAAGTCATCTTTTGTGACAGCTCATGGATCCAACCCTTCACTCCATCCTACACGTTATAATCACTGTAATCTTCCTACAACTCAGTTCTGATTCTGTCAATCCTCGCTCAGAACACCTGGGGAGTCAGCTTTTGGTCTCAAAGACAAAGTCCGATGCTCTGCGATGTGGAATTCATCCATGGGGCCCACACTTCCCTGTCCTCTCTGTCTGACTTTCCCCTGTGACTGGTCCCAGCAGGGTCCCTCTCATGCCGCTCATACCCTGTGAGACACACACGCACGCGTGCGCGCACACGCACACACACACACACACTCAAGTCCTCCCACCCTACACTACCTTGGAGAACTTGCCTTTTTCACATACTTGGAGCTTTTTCTAAGTGAATTTCTGCCTGGCATTTTATCCTTCCAGACCAACTTCATCTCCATTTCAAGACACGGCGACAATCAACTTCACCCCCACCTCCGCAGCGGAGAGTGGAGGGCCCTGACAGCGCCTGAGGTCTACAGCTCGGTCATCCTTATCACGTCCCTACAGCCGCAGGCTGACGTCTACACACTGTTGATCGCTGGTGCAGAAATGTGACTGCTTTTTGTCTCCAAACAAACTCCCGTTTGTCCCTGAGCTTCTCCTGGCTGGGCCTGAGACTTTTTTTCCATCCTGTTCAGAGTCCAGTGCTTCTCTTGTCAGAGGCAATTCTGTCCCCAAGAGGAAAATCCTCATGCTGTTCAGAGCATCTTCACCCTGGGCAGGTCGTGGGTCACTGGCAGGAAGCAGGGCTAGCGTCTCGCTGGCCTCAGTGAACTCCACGGTGTTCAGGTCAAGGGCAGTAGAAGGCGCTAGCAACAATGTCCACACCGCCCTCGGCCTTCCCGGTCCTGAGACCCTCGTCCAGGCCGCCGAAACTCTGGGCCCTTCTGCAGGCATCCTGTGGAAACATCTGGAATTCCCGCAGGCCGAGGGGAAGTGGAGGCTCCTTGGTGCCATGCTGCTTTCCTACTCAACGGCTTGGGTCTTCCCAGAATTCCACATGGGAGCAGCCACCAACCCCTCTCTGGGGTTTTCAAGTCTCAACTCCTCCCCACCTTGGATGAAACTCAAGGGTGGGGCCTCCCGGGCACTTTCATGGGTTTCCAGCAAACCCCAGACTCGTCCTCTCTGAATTTTTCAACTTGCTGATTCCTGCTTGACCTTTTAAACTTCTTTTGAAAATTCAGGAAATCTGTTCTTGGGTTCTCTCTGGATTTCTTGCCTGCTCTCTCTGATCTGCCTTCCAGCTGTGGTTTGGGGACCCCCTGCGTCTTCTTTGCTCCCCTGCATCGCAGCCTGGCTTTCTAAAAGCAAAGAATCTTGCGGGCATACCCAAATCCACTAACCACGTTTAAATGTCAGTTTGAAACTTAAGGCCAAGCAACGATCTCCTGGGTCTGGGTTCCTTCTCCCCTTGAAGGAACAAATGTCTAGGCTGTAATGTGGGAGGAGGCAAACCAGCATGGCTGACAGGGTGGCCAAAGTGCAAGAGGTGACGTCCACTTAAATTTGCATTTCAGATAAACAGTGGATCAATTTTAGTATAAGCATCCCCCACACAGTGTATGGATCACACTGTACTTAATACAATTGATTGTTTATCTGAAATTTGAATTTACCTAGATGTCATGTATTTTAATGTACTAATACAAATAATTATTAATTCTAATTTCCCAGTTTTTCAGGTTGGTTGCAGTCATAATGAGCACCCAAAGTAAAAACAGGCATCTCTAGTAGCTGAATATTCACCAGGAATGAAATACGTCAGTGTAATGTTTCCAAAATTACGGTCCTCTTAGATACCACACTGAAATATGAAAAGTAGAGAAGATAAAGGGATGATCCCATATAGCAATCTCTTTAATAGAGGAGTACAGCTTTTTGCTATCATTTTACTAGCTTAAAGATACAATTTAGAGATTAGTGGAGAGCTTACATTATTTTATACTCCATTATTCTAAAATATTAATTTATGAATAATCACACACATTATGCTAGCTTTCATAGCAAAAATTGCTACCGAGGAAGTTTTTACTTTAGAATTCTCATTGTTAGCACAACCTAGAAGAGTAACTGAGAAATTATAATTAATGCTATTTTCATTTAAAAGTACTTTTTTAATATAAAAGGGGCAACCTGGGTGGCTCAGTCACGTAGGCGCCTGACTCGCGGGTTTGGTTCAGGTCATGATCTCACGGTTCATGAGTTCGAGCCCCGCATCACACAGCACAGTCTGCTTGGGATTCTCTCCCTCTCTCTCTCTCTGCCCCTCCCCTGCCCTCACCATCTCTCTCTCTCTTTCCCAAAAATAAAGAAAAGTATTTTTAACATACAAATATATGAAGATACATATTTATATGAAACAGAAAATTCAGGGAGGAATAGATTCTTGTAGCTGAGCAATGGCAAACAAATACACAGCTTTTCGACTTTTCCTTTTTCCACATTGTTCTCCAGTCTGTGCACCCCCATGCTCCTTGATCACCCAGCTTCCTAGGCCCCCTTCCCACGCTCAACTGGGAACCTGGCTTTTCTTCCCAGTGAGAGAACAAAGGCGGTCTCTCTGTTCAACAGATTTTCCAAGCCTCCTCCGTCTGCACCCATCTACTCTGCCTTTTCTTCTATTAAAACGAATAAAGTGTCCCACTTTCCTTTGATTCCACTGGATCCATCCTTTCTCCCATATGCAAGAACCACACCTACAACTACCCTCTCTCTTTCTCCTGCACTGCTCATGTTTAATCCTTCCCCAATGTTAAAACATGCTGTGAAATCTCTTATCTGTCATAAAACACAGCAAGAAAACACACACACTCAGACACACAAACATCCTCTTGACCCCACACCTCCCTCCAGATACTGTCCCACTTTCCTTTCTGTGCCCTCGTTTAGAGCAAAATCCCTATAAAGATAATAATGTCAATAATTACAGCAAACACCTACATAATGCCAGGCAGTGTCTTAAGTGTTTTGTGTATATTAATTATTCCATGCAGAAATCCTAGAATTCATAATAATAAAGCAAAGGCTGTTATTATCCTCATTTTATATTTGACCAAACTGGACCACAAAGAGGTGAAGGTCACGCCAGCAGGACCCAGATGAGCTGAGGTCTGCACCAAGATAGCTCACACCCTCTCACTGAACACGGTACCGCCTCCCTGAGTTGTATCTTTACTTGATATCTGTGTTCCTCATCTATATTTTGGTGAATCAAGGAAAGCAGAGTTTTAGCATCTCCGGCCACCCCTGTGGGACAAAATCAAATGGTTGGTTGTAGATCTCTCATCACACTGGTCCCGCCAGCAGCCCACGGCATTCAGGATTACTTCCTCTCTACTTTCTTCTCTTGCCTTCCAGAACCCAGCACTCTCCTGGGTCTCCTGACTTCACTCTGGGCACCTCCTCAGTTTCCTTGGTTGTATTCTCTTTTCCTCAAAGCCTCCACAAGCTGTGAGGGCTCCTGTGCGTGTTCTCTTGCTTGCCACGAAAGTCTGGTCTCTTGGGATTTACATGCTGATGATGCCCAGAGTTTTCTCTCCCGGTCCAACCCCTGACCTCCAATTCCCCATCTCTACTTGGATGAAAAGTAGTATCTCAAAATGGACAAGGCCTGGGGCGCCTGGGTGGCGCAGTCGGTTAAGCGTCCGACTTCAGCCAGGTCACGATCTCGCGGTCCGGGAGTTCGAGCCCCGCGTCGGGCTCTGGGCTGACGGCTCGGAGCCTGGAGCCTGTTTCCGATTCTGTGTCTCCCTCTCTGTCTGCCCCTCCCCCGTTCATGCTCTGTCTCTCTCTGTCCCAAAGATAAATAAACGTTGAAAAAAAATTAAAAAAAAAAAAAAAACAAAAAAAAAACCAAAATGGACAAGGCCTGCTTCCGCTATCCTTTCCCCCTGCCTCCCAATCTGCATTCTCTCCTGGGATTTCCCATCTCAGCCAACAGAGCTTTTTTTCTTCTTGGTCACTCAGGACAAAAACCGCTCCAGTTGTCCTTGCCTCCTCCCCAAAGGCAATTCACCGCCAAATGCTATGGGTTCCACCTTCAAAACACTTCAGTTCACGTACGGCAACCAGGTTTGTGCCCCAGGACTCTTGTACCTCCAGTCCCTCCGGCTCAAAGACTCTTCTCCCAGATACCTGCCAAATGACACCACCTCCTAGTTTTTTAAGTTTATTTATTTATTTTGAGAGAGACAGAGAGCAAGCAGGGGAGGGGCAGAGACAGAGAGAGAGAGACAGAGAGAGAGAGAGAGAGAATCCTAAGCTGACAGCAAGGAACACAATGCGGGGCTTGAACTCATGAACCATAAGACCATGACCTGAGCCGAAATCAAATCAGACACTTAACTGACTAAGCCACCCAGGCACCTCAGACATCACCTCCACCTGGTATTTGGGCCTCTATTCAAATGTGCAAAGGAATGCTTTCCCCTACCACCGTGTGTAAAGCAGCCTTCCTCTTCATTCTCAGTCTCCTTATTGCGGTTTAGTTCCTTCCGAACATTCTATCTACTGGTATTTCTTTGTTTAACGTCATTTTCCCCTGGCGCTACGTAAGCTCCCACGCAACAGAAACTGTCCATTTTCCATACCCGGGGCCATGCCCGGTCCACGGTTGACGCTTGATAAGCATCCTTCCGATAAAGAAAGTGACATACCTACACCGTGACTTCACTTCACAAATCACAGTTGTAAGGACGCGCAGAATAGATCTTTGTAAATTAAAACGTGTTTTCAACGGACGTGCTATGTAAAAGCAGTGCCGTGAAATCATCTGCCAGTTATTTCTGTGTGCAGCACAGAGTGCGTCCGCGGCTCTATTTGATTTTTCGTTACTTGGAGTTTCTTCAATGGGCGATCGCGCTATTTTGGGAGATCGCGGTTTACTCCAACCCGGACAGCGTGTCCACTCCACCGTCAGGCTCACAACCAGAAGCCACACGCGCCCACACACTGACCTGATACCAGACCACCAGCCACACTTGAAAAGACATGCACGGTTCCACGTGGGCTTTCCATTCAAGCCCCCGGGTCACAGGGCGTCATCCGCTTGCAAGAGAAGCAAACTTCCAGAGGAAGCCAAATTAACGTTCACATATGACATTTTACGTAACTCTTTTTTCTTCAGTTCTGGGAAGCCAAGTTGACAGGCTTTGGCAGGAAAAGAGTTTTGGGGGAATAATCATATATTTCACGTTTGGTCACAGGGGAAGAGTCTCTTCAGCTTCTGTTGGTTTGCTTTTCGCTATTTGTTTTTCTTTATCTAAATATTGTTGCCCTCGGGTAAACCGGTGACTGAGTTATGACTTTAAGAAACCTTTGTGGGCGAAAAATCGTATGTAACACTGAACGTTTAATCAGCCGAAGGACTGGGACGGAAAAGTATCTCAAAGCGGAACTAAAAAAGGCACTCTTGGATCCCCCAAATTCTGAAAAGTGACATCAGTTCTGTTCTGAGGACGAAAGAAACAGAATTTAACATAGTTTTATGCAATCTATTTTTCAGCCTGATAAAATGAAGATAGCTCCTAAATCCTACGCAGTAAATTGCACCTTCTGTGGGAAAATTCCCATATACTATCCCTTTTTTGTCGCCCATAAGTGCAGGGATCGGCAATGCATCCCAAACGTCAGTTTTCTTACCTTCCTAATACATGTAACATAAAAATAAATGATAACGGACCCACCACGAAGAAAAAGAGAATTAAAACAGTCTGAGCTGCCAGAAATTGGGTAATATTTTTAAAATCGTGATTTTCGGGGCGCCTGGGTGGCGCAGTCGGTTAAGCGTCCGACTTCAGCCAGGTCACGATCTCGCGGTCCGTGAGTTCGAGCCCCGCGTCGGGCTCTGGGCTGATGGCTCAGAGCCTGGAGCCTGTTTCCGATTCTGTGTCTCCCTCTCTCTCTGCCCCTCCCCCGTTCATGCTCTGTCTCTCTCTGTCCCAAACATAAATAAACGTTGAAAAAAATTTAAAAAAAAAAAATCGTGATTTTCTACAATGTTATGTTGCTGCATTAAAAATGTATTTACTCCTCCATTTTGTCACTCGCAGGCACCACGTCTGATTAAAAAAAAAAAACTTTTATCAAATCAGGATTACACTTTACACGAGGTCCGCTTTCTTCTACACCCTGGATACTGGTTGGCCTGTCATCTGGGTTCACCTCTGTGCTTTGCCCAGGGCCCAGCGGCAACCGGACACGGCTTTAGAGGCTTAAGCAACAGTGGTCAGGCCGGAGACAAGCAGCCGCGAGTTACTGCTAACATTACAACCTCTTCTGTCATGCCCACACCTGCTTCCATTTAAGAAAATCCTGTAATCACTGCACAAAAGACATCCAAAATTAGGGCTTTATCAACACAAGACATTTTGATAATAATGTAATAAAAATGTAAAGTTGGCATTGTGAGAAGCTCCTAAAACCTGGAAAGGAATACAGTTGAAAGAGAAATGATGGGAAACATGAGGTATCAGACTGCCTTATTTCAAAGATGGTACAGAAATCCAGACCACACGCACGTGCGCACGCGCGCACACACACACACAGCACTGGCCAGTATGCGGTCACTGATCAAGAGATTCCAAACATGGAAGGTTGGCTCATGGCACTGTCCTCCCACAACTGATCCCAAAGCAGAAGCCAGCTTCCTCTGTCCACCGCCATTTTTCCGCACCCCCTGTGGCCTTGGTTTGAGATACAAGAAATCAAATCTTGCATCCAGCTCCAAGCCCTTCTGAGCTCAGGCTCACACGCTGCGCCCCCTTGTGGTGTCCTTTCCTGCCCCTCCCCTCCACACACCTGCATCTCCCACAATGGATAACTTTTGCTCTCTACCTGTATCTTTTCTTCTCGCACGAAACTCATCGTGAACCTGACTTAGGAAATGCCCTTCCTCACGCAGTCAGCTCTAGGGGGTCTTCCCCACTTCCTGTTCTCATTAAAGCTTTTGCTCAGACTCCCATGGAATCCCTGCTTAGCGTTCTCAGAGCATATGTATTACAGGACCGAAACCGTGGATCTCTCACTTCCCACAGACATCCCAAAGTTTCTTGAAGATGTGGCCAGATCTTACTTATCTCTGTAATTTTAATGTTGTCTCAGTATTCGCTGCAGAGAATCTCTTGACATAATGAAGGCAGAGTTGCATAATAATATTATATAATAAGCACTTGTGAATTGCCTCCAAAAAGATCTGTGACAGACATAAATGCGTCATCCCACATGAGAGTTTCATTGAAGTGGCATTTGTGTATGTATAAAAGCAGCAAAGTTACACTGGGGTGATTAACGTTTTCAATATTTTATGCAACTGCTCAATGGTATGTACTTTGAGTGGCCTCTTGAATGTATTTACTACGTGAGCTCTTTTCATTTTGACAGCTATAGGATAAAAAGGTATTTTATGATAAGCAGGAGACTTAGAAGTGTGTACGGTAAAAAAAAAACCCACAAAATTTATATTCCAAGTCAAAATAAATTTCTATCAAAGTATGAGTGTTCTTCTTTGGCTGGTAGTAAAGCATATGTATGTACTTTTTTAAGTGAGTTAAATACTTTCAAACGGGCTCATATGTGTACCTACTCTGAGTAGGGAGATACCTGCATTAAGAAAAGGCTACAGAGTATCCTGCTGAAATACTTGCAGTTAGAAATTAAAGGAAAAAAGTTACACAGTCTTCATGCGTCAACAATTTGTGTCCCTGGTGTAGTTAACTTCAGGGATATGTGAGACACCGTTTTAGCACGTGTGGTTTATTTCTGATTTCTTTTTTCACACACTCTCTTAAATTCAAAGCTTTGAGAAAGTCAATAAGTCACATGATCCATGAAGACAAAGTAGTAAGACAGGCAACCGATGACTGTGCCATCAGAAAGAAGCAGGCAACAGGTAGCTCACTATGCTTACCCCTTCTTCCACGTGGCACCATTCTGAAAGGAGCTATTTTTTTCTAACATTGTATTTCTTTTGAAAGAGAGAGAGCAGAGGTGCAGGGAGCTGGGAAGGGGCAGAGAGAGAGGAGAGAGAGAATCTGTGCTGCCAGTGCAGAGCCCGACTTGGGGCTCCATCTCACAAACCGTGACATCCTGACGTGAGCCAAAATCAAGAGTTGGATGCTCAACCAGCTGAGCCACCCAGGCACCCCCTGAAAGGATTTAGACTGAATCTGCCCTCCCTGTGTTTGAACTTACTCTACAGAAAGAAAACATCCTGGCAACTTACTAAGAGCCACCAATAAGGCTCATGGTTGACACCTTCATATCATGTGGTTCATCCAAATACTTCATGCTGTATGTTTACTTTTTCCTTATCTTTAAGATAGTTTTAAAAGACGTTAGATAATAAAGAAAATTCTCTTTAGATTCAAATATTTTAAAACAACCACTCAGTGTCTCTTCTGTACTAGAAATAACTGTTTCACAAAGGTCTCTCTTGTCAGCTCCGATGCGAAGGATGTGATTTTTTTAAGGTCCTCTCAAACTTTCCATGCCTGGAAAACCACGGTGAGTTTCTAGAAGAGAATCGGAGTTTCTGTGCACTATTCTATTGTTAAAAGTATAAATGTTGTCAATTAGACGGTTAATGAAAGTGATGTAAAAAAAGATGCTATAAAGTCACCTGTACGATTAGTAAATGGACTCAGACAGTGGCAGGAAATAGGTTCTTAGAGGAGACAGTGGTAGTTTAATAGACTCTTGAACACCTAAACTAGGTAATCACTAGTTTCATGCCTTCTTTATCCTAACATAAAAAACTTTTTCAAGGGCTTTTTTGGAAAGAAATGTATGGCATCTTTATGAACACCCCCTAATGTCTGAATCAAATAGCTTCATTAAAAACCTAAATTACATTAGTTTGTCATCACTCAATCTCAGTAAAAATACGATGGTTTTTATTGGTCCCTATTTTTAATGTGCTGGCCAACATTCTTAAAATATGTTCCTGATTTTTTTTTCCCTAAAAGATTAATCTCAAGCATGTTGGTCTCTCATCTCTGGAATCAAACTATCGAACTGTGTGTGTCTGTGTGTGTGTGTGTGTGTGTGTGTGTGTGTGTGTGTGTGTGTGTGTCTAAAAACAGCATTTGCTAAGTCTTTACTCAACTGGAACACCTTTCACACTTCTTCAAGATTTCTCAAATCCTGTAGGCCCTGGATTTTTCTCTTTCCTTTGCCTTCCTTCCATTAGACACATTGCAGATGTAGGCAGACCCTCCAGGGGGAGCACAGAGAGAGGCAAACGAGATTATACTTGAAATTGGAAGGATGATTTGAATCTTCCAGAAGTAAAAAAAGGAAGGAACATTTTGGCTGAGAGAAGAGCATGTAGAAAAGCCACTCTATAAAGGGCACGTCATCTCACATGATGGCACTATATTGGTCCGCATGGCAGACAGGATACAGGAGCAAGGTGGGGGACAGGGTTAGAAACTTGGTGTGCATAGTTTTATTTTGGAGTGGGGATTAATTCTGTAGGTGACCAAGCATGAGCAGAAGCTACCAAGAAGGGGAATGCCATGGTCAAGTTAATTTTGAAGATGGTGTTTTTGGCAGCAGGGGGGAAGACGCCTCAAACTGAGTGAGATGGGTTGAGTGGGACCAGGTAAATGATGACAAGGGTCTACTTTAAGGGAAAGGCAGTGGGGGTGGACCAGGAATTCTAAGATATTTCAGAGATAAACCTGATGGCCAACATGGTCATTTGTGAGGAGGACGCGGCGGAAGACGACACCGAGGTTTTTAGCTTAGGAATTGGAAGGCTACCTAGGGTGCAGACTCAAGGAAGCAGAACAGATTTAGCATCTTTAGAGATAAAATAAGATGCTTTCAAGGTGCCTGCAACAATTATCCAGTAAGTGCAAACATGGCCATCAGGAGAGGAGTCTGGCTTTGGGGATAGAAGCTGGCAGATGGGCCACGGGCAGGTAAGCACATGGCAACACAGAATCCTGACCAGCAAGAAACAAGATCCTCACCAAGGATGGGGTTCTAAGGAAGGAAAGGGAACCACCCCAGCAGAGTAAGCACCTTGTCTTAGGAGTGTTGAGCTGTGGTGTTGTGTTTTCAAGGTGTGGCTGAGGCCCAGGGAAGCATGCCATCATCTGGTTATTAGAAGTAGGGGATACGATGGAAATTAGCAACGCAGAAAAGGCCAGGTCCTAGGTGACTGGTGGACCAGCAGGATGCCGGGTCCTTGGAAAGTGAGCAGCGTTGTCTTAGTCATTTTCTGACTTTGGTCTAGATTGACTATAGCACTGGTGGAAAACCAAACCTCCCGGTATGGGCCCCTGGGGCTCTGGACAAGCCCAGGGGACTCTTTTTGTATGCTGATGTGCTGAATACAAGAGTGATCCAAGAGAACAATAAAGACTAATGCCTGACCCATTTTATAGGTAACCTTCCCCATTAGGCCGAAATCCTAAAGGGTAACACTAACATGCTCACATATACTAATACGTGCAGGTAATACTACCTGCTCGGCAGAACTTTGCCAAGTCACAGCCTGCTTGTCATTCTCTACCACTTGAAACTGAGTAGGGAAAACTTTGAAGGGCGTATATTAAAAAGTCATCACGTGCTCTGTTCTGTTGCTGAAACTTACCAAAGAGACTTTTCCCATCAATTGCAATGATCATGCAAAGAAAGCCTTTTCTCTATTGGCATTAACGATCTAGAAGTATTTGAGGATATTTCCCTATGCTTCCCTTTTTTCGCATAATGATGAGAAAACTCAAATGGAGCCTATCCTAACAGGGCTGGGGGCACATCAGGTTACTGGCAGGGGAGAATTCTGGCTTTCTTGAAAAGATGAAATGCCCTCGGCTTCTCAGCCTGACGGCAGTCTGTCACTGCTGTGCCCGCAGAGAGGGTAACAGGACGGGCGCAGTATAGTTGGTCCATTGTTTAAAAAGAACTCCAGACACCCTCATTTGCTGTGTATTAACTGAAAGAAACCATTTGTTTTGTGGCTAAAATAAGTTTGCTTCTGAAATTTGCTAAGAAACGGGTGCTGATTTCTCAGAAAACTCAAGGCCAACTTTAATTTTTCCAGCTTTCAACCTAACACATGATCCTTTTTTTCTAAGGAGTGAAAGCCTTAAATGGAAATCAAAGTCTGAAGCACAAGAACTAACCCTCTTTGCCTGAACTGGTGTTTAACAAGAGCCGCCACTATGCATTTCCTTTCTTCTGACAAACTGGTTCAAAGGTCAAGCCTAATGGAAGTCTTCAGAAGTTTTATTTTCCTTTGGAGGCTTAATGAAAGCCTCAGAGTCTGACCCAATAAAATTTAGATTGTGAAGTAGCCTCAGTTGTTGAATGAGCCTCTGTGGTTTTTCCCTTTAAAGTAACCATCTATCGGAGATTAAAAGACGGTGCCTTGAGATTTCATTGAAATAACACATAAACACATCCACACTACACATACATCCTGGCATGCTTTATTTCCTCTGACCATAGAGATCTATTAATTGTTTCTTTTGTTTGGAGTTATTTTGGCTGTTGGTCGTACACAAACTGTTCAAAACCTAGGATTATTAATGCATACAAAATGTGACAGACTGTTATTAAACATAAAATGCAATTTTACTGGAAACACATCCCTTAATGAAATGGATGTGGATGTCTACGGCCATACCACCCTGAACGCGCCCGATCTCGTCTGAAATGGATGTGGAATTTTAAAAACTAGTTTATGAATCCACAAATGAATATTTGTTTTATGTTTGTTTGTTTATTTATTTATTTATTTTAGAGAAAGAGAGAGCATGAGCAGGGAGGGGCAGAGAGAGAGAGAGAGAGAGAGAGAGAGAGAGAATCACAAGCAGGCTCTGTGCTGTCAGCACCAAATCCAACGTGGGGCTCAAACTCATGAACCTTGACATCATGACCTGAGCCTAAACCAGGAGTCAGACGCTCAACCAACTGAGCCACCCAGGCACCCCAAGAAATGAATATTTTTTGCTAGAATGAGATAGGTCAGTACCAATCTTTCTATTTTTGGCTTTTAGAGATACAAGTATGGAGAAACTTTGTTCATGTAAATAAGCAGCAAGGCTCTGAATGAGTGGGGGGCTGGCCTTTATTTGTAAAGAAGGTGATGAGAAACCATGAGAGGGAGAGTGGAAAGGAGAATGGGTGAAGAGCAGATAGGTGTTGGCAAAGGTGAGCGTCTTGAAATGGGTTGGAATGCTCAGTGACCCTCACCCCAAGGACAGTCCACCTCAGCTCAAAAGCCAGGGGCCCAGACTTTGGGGAAACAACTCCTATTCCAAAGCTCAGAAAGCATCATGACAAGAGAGAAGAAACTACTACTGCCTTCCAGGTGAGTCTCTTTCTCCTCCATCCCAAGGGCTCCAATTTGCTGTGTGGCCCCACCCTCCGGACCCCCACACTCTCTCACAGCTTAGCCCCAGATTCTCCATTGGGGGTGCGACCTCTGCGTAAGAAATACGAAGGCCTTTTCTTAATGAGACATAATGAAAGTGGTTGGACAACATGGAGCTTCTGATCAGGGCTCCTGAAACGTTACTGTGACATGCATCACTGAGGCATCTTGTTAACGTGAAGATTCTGGCCAATAGGTCTGGGGTTCTGCATTTCTAAGAGCAGCACACTGCAATGTGATACCGAGGGGCAGGCGCTTTGGCTGAAGAGAATGGTCTTACGTCAGTCCCCACGCTGGAGAGGTGTGCAGCACCCAGTGGACTGAGGGCGTGCCCACTGGGTTTGTAAGGAGCACTCACAAGGCACCATCCGGGCTGTTACTGGCTCACGACAGAGCATGAAGGGACTATGTCCTTGTTGAGGGGTCACAGGCTAGAGAAAGGGATGATGCTATCTACTGAAGTTAGGGAGACTAGATGTGGCTGAGTAGTGCGTCAGATCAAATGGAGGCCACGGGCAAAGAGAGGGGAAAGAATAAATCTCCAAGCAAGTCTGAGTAATTGTGGCACGATCCATTCAGAAGACCTCAGCTAGCTGAGACAGGCTCAGTAGGAGAAAAAAGAGACATGGGGGTGTGGCTACGGTTCGTGAAGGGGAAGGAATGTTGGTTATCCTTGAAAGACAAACTGAGATTTTTGTTTTTAGCATTTTAGAGGGAACGGCATCATCTCATAAACTCCAATACTCAGATAATAAACAACGAGAAAACTATCTCTCTAAGACGAGCAGCTGAAAACAATCCATGAGACAATGTGATGTAAGAGTCATGTCACATCTCGTACTTTGGATGTGGTGGTTAAATGAATAAAGTCAGTCTATATATTTTGACAGAAAGGCTCATCAAGACACATTATGTGAATAAAAGAAAGTTGCAGAATAACACAGGTGTAGTGCAATTACTGTAAAAATAAAAAATAAAGGGAACAGATACTGTGGGGGAACTGTAAGAAGAAAATGGTATCTTCATAAATCTATACTGCAACATTTTGAAAAGCGAGTTTACATTTTGCTGATCACATTATCAACTGTAGACCTAAATTCAGACTTTTGATGAGATAAAATTCTAAGCCTGCAAAAGTCAAATGATCCTAGTGCCTTATTATGCCACCAATGCCACAAGATAATAAAAAGCACATTCGCAAGGTCAAATATGATTGGCATCTTAATTCACAGCTTGGTTTCTAACTTCTGCAATAAACTGGATGCGGTATTTGCGAGAAGTTTCTCACTACATATTAGTGATGCAGACCTTAACGTGCACAGAAATCATCTTGGTGTCTTATTAAAATGCAGAGTCCCCTTCAGTACATGCACTTCTAACCATCACCCATGTCCTGGAACACACTTTGGACAGCAAGGCTCCAGAGAAGGTGCTAGAAAGTTTAAGTTCTGGTTATTCTAGCGTTGGTAATGTTTTAAATACGAAGATATATTTTAATATAAAATTCCAAATGGGGTAGACTGAACATTTCAATGGTTGGAAAACTGAAGGCATGAAACAGAAAAGACAGTGATTCTTAATCTGTAGCAATGACTCCCATTTCCATAAGCGGGTATGTCCAATTCATCAAAGCACTAGTGATTTATTACATTATGTGGATTTATTCATACTTTTCATGATTTATGTGCAAAACTAGTAAAACTCTTTTGAATCCCATTCTCTATAACCTACACAAACCTTTTCAAATTTACAGAAGATAAATACACATTTGTTGACTTTCAAGTTATACTTTAAACACTACACAAGGGGCACCTGGGTGGCTCAGTCGGTTAAGCATCCGACTTCAGCTCAGGTCACGATCTCGAGGTCCTGTGAGTTTGAGCCCCGCATCGGGCTCTGGGCTGACCGCTCAGAGCCTGGAGCCTGTTTCCGATTCTGTGTCTCCCTCTCTCTCTGTCCCTCCCCCGTTCATGCTCTGTCTCTCTCTGTCCCAAAAATAAATAAACGTTAAAAAAAATTAAAAAAAAAATAAACACTATACAAAATTCATCTCCATTAAAGGTACACCTCTATGGGGAAAATGATTGGCCAGCTGGACTTTGGGCTGAGAGCAGCTATTACACCCCCTAGGCCCTCCTTCGAGGACATACATGTGTAGATGATTGTAGAATCCCACCACAGCTAATGCCACTGGAATTCCCACTGACCCACAGGGAGCCCTGCCTGGAAGGGCGACGTCATCTGCCGCTGAGCTCTGTCCAGCAAGTTTTATCTTGAACACCCACTTGTGGCTCCAAACACAGCTTTTTGCATTAGTCCACTTGGACTAAGAATTTATCTTCTCACAGTTCTGGAAACTAGAAATCTAAGATAAGGTGTCAGCAGGTTTCGTTTCTCCCAAGGCTTCCCTCTTCTTGGCTTGCAGATGGTACCTTCTCACTCTGTCCTCACATGGTCCTTTCTCTTATAAGGACACCGGTCTTACTGGATTAGGGCCCTACCATGATGGCCTCATTTTAACTTAACCACCTCTTTAATATGCCTCTCTCTCCAGTATGGTTATATTCAGAGATACTGCGGGGTTGGGATTTCAACATTTGAATTTCAGGGGACACCCACTTCAGCCCCAAACAACTTTCTTGAGCGAGTTTGAATTCAAGGCACTGCACCGTGACATACAATTGGAGACAGATGCGGACAGAAGACAGGCAGAAGCCGGGTCATTAGCAGCCCTGGCAGTCAGTGCTAAGAGACAAGAAGGAGAAGAGAAAAGAGGTCGAGGGGAAGCGGGGACAGGGAAGAAAAGACCCCACACCGCAAAGCTCTGCATGAGGGCCCAGCAGACTTCTCAGCGCCCTGCTCAGAGTTCCTGCCATGGCCCCAAAGCAGCTTCTGTATCCATGGCCGTGATCTGTTTTTCAATGAGACCTGCCTGGCTGGGGCTGCTGAAACAGCTTCCTGTCTCTTCCATACCCCTCTGGAAACTTACAACAAGCTCCTATTGACTGAGATAACCAGGAGTGCATTTTTATTCGTTGCAATTTGTAAGTTCTCATCGCAGCGAAGGAGCTAATGTCGCATATTACATACAAGCGCTTCAGGAGACAGTATGGGCTTGAATGATAGGAACGTTCCACACTGATGTACGTAAGGGTCCTGTTATATGTTGCAAGCTTTGCCTTTTTTTTATTAAAGCAACAGCATGGGATCATCAAACAGGAAATCCTCTCCTTTCTAATGGACAAAAGTGAAAATTTATAGTCATTAAGGGTTGGCAGTTACTTACACAGAGCAGGTCCAGCCGGTGTGTGTGTGTGTGTGTGTGTGTGTGTGTGTGTGTGTGTGGTTGCGTGTGTATGTACCAACACTGCTCAGCAGACACGCCCCGCGTTTGTGTTCCTGATGGTCACTTCTACAATATTAACAATATCGCCTGTTCCTTTCAAACTGATTTATAGCAAATTTCAATCTGTTAATGTTTTAGTAACCTTCAAAACAAAGCACAGCAAACACATTGTAAGGCCCCCTGCAGAAACATTTCAGTTTATCTAAAAGAGCCCATGTTTTATATTTCCTCTTTAATGTCAGAAGCACTTTTATTGCAGTATAGATGTTAATTGCCACTTATCTTAATGAGTTCTTTTCTAATATAAAATAGCCTGGCTTGAAATATAGCAGACTTCTTTGTCAAGGAGAGATAGGGACAGGAATACTATTGGTTCCTGGGAGAAACGGGATGCTTTTTCCCTGCCTGTTTTCTTTATGTTGGTTGAAAGCTTTCTGATTTAGGGCCTTTGAGGTAGGAGTTACTGCCTTCATTTCCAGTGCGAGGGGAAATTAACCCCAGTACAAGTCATGAAATAGAACCTGGGCTCTGAAAGCAAAACGCACAAGTAGAAGTGCCTGAGTTATTACACTAGAATTATGTGGTAGCTCATATAATCTGTTTCTAAAGGCAATTTTTAATAAAAATGTAGCAGATAGTTTTCATTTAAATTTGATTTAGTTTTAAGCTTATATGATGTTAAACGAGATAATTCTTACTTATTTCCTAGTTAATATTCCCATATCATCTCCTATCCAAAAGTTTCCAGTATCCAGAATGGCTGGCTGCTGGTACTCAATGAATATTTGTTGAATGGAAAAATAAATAAACTATTTAAAACTGATCACCATAAGGCACTATTTCTCAACTAATATGAACAATTTTTTTTCTGTAGAATGATACTGTGTCAGCTAATTGAAAAAGTTACTTCACATTCATTATTTTAACTAGTCTTATAGCTCATATATTAGGTAATATATTATTTATTTTTATTTAATCGTAAGAAAATGTGGGCAAGAGATTAAATACCTTACTTAGGGAACATATTTGGCAAGCGATAAATGGGACAGGATGCTGTGTGTGCATCTCCCTTAAAAATGGGCTTGAGAGCCCATAAAGCAGCAGAAGGCACTGTTTTGGAAGCAATCATGGAGACTTTTTTTTTTTTTGAATGTTAACATTTCTTTTGAGAGAGAGTATGCGAAAGGGGGGAGGGCAGAGAGAGAGAGAGAGAGAGAGAGAGAGAGAGAGAGAGATCTAAAGCAGGCTCTGCGCTGACAGTACAGAGCCCGACACAGGACTCAAACCCACGAACCGTGAGATCATCACCTGAGCCAAAGTCGGAAGCTTAACCGACTGAGCCACCCAGGTGCCCCCTGGAGCCACTTCCACTCAGTCGTCCTCCCTGGGGCCCCATCAGGTGCAACTCCAAATGACCTTAGTTTCTATATGTCAGAAGTAGGGCCTGAACCGCCTTTAGCTGGTTCTTTCCTTTTTTCCTTTCTTGGTTTTTTATATTGCGGTCAAGTATACGTAACTTGTAATTTTACCATTTCAACCATTTTCAGTGTACCGTTTAGTGGCATTAGGTCCTTTCACACCTGCTGTGAAACCACCACCACCGTCCACGTCTTTTATTGTCCCAAACTGAAACTCTGTACTCATTCAACATTAACTTGCCTCTTCCCCCTCCTCCAAGCCCCTGGTAATCATCATTCTAATTTCTGTCTCTATTATTTTGACTACTTGGAGTACCTCCAATAAGTGGAATTATATAGCATTTGTCAGTTTACGACTGGCTGACTTCATTTAGCACAATGTTTTCAAGGTTCTTCCACACTGTAGCATGGGACAGGATTTCTGTTTTTCTTTTAAGCCTGCGGAATATTCTGTTGCACGTAAACACTTCATTTTGTTTATCCGTTCATTGGTTGACGGATGTTGGGGTTGTTTCTACTTTTTTGGCTTTTTTCTTTTAAACAAGAAAGGAGGAGGGGGGTGTTCACAGGAGATACTGGGAGAAAAACCGATAACTTCCGTGAGATGACCAGTCAGATCAGGCATAACAAATCATCCCACGACTCAGTGGCCGACAACAAGAATCATGTATTATCTTGCTGTTTCTTAGTCAGGAATTCAAGACAGGGAACAGTGGGGGTGATCTGTCCCTGCTGCACTATGTCTGGGATCTAAGCTGGAAGATTCAAAGGCATGACGGGCCCTGGTGGGTCTGCTTGGAAGGTGTCTCACTCACATGGCGGGCAGAGTGGTTCCCTACCCGCAGAAGTCATACACTGTCACTCGCACGCCATTCTGCTGGTCACAGGCC
Organism: Lynx canadensis; assembly: GCF_007474595.2. NCBI lineage: Eukaryota > Metazoa > Chordata > Mammalia > Carnivora > Felidae > Lynx > Lynx canadensis. The sequence goes on along the minus strand of NC_044303.2, from coordinate 231,187,674 downwards.
AGCTCTGAGTCAGTGTGGGAGGGGACCACACAAAGGTGTGAGCTCCAGGAGATGCGGTGACTGGGCAATGACGCCACAGACACCACCGTTAATTCCACAGAGTGTACCAGCCACACGGAGATTTTTCACTAAGGATTAAGATGCGAGAATATTATTGCCGCTTTGAAATACTTGCAAACATTCAGAAGAAATATCATAATACTAGTCATTCATTTATTCAGTAAATATCTTTAAAATAGTACATACAGGTAAAGTAAGGTAAAAACTCAGGATTTCTCGTTTACATTCACCGGGACATATGTGAGTATTTGAAGCTAATTTTACATAACTCACATATTCAGAGAAGTGATTTCTTTCATTGTGGCTTCTAAGTCACTGATTTTCAAGCATCTCTTTGCAAACCAACTTTGCTTTTTTCATACGGTCCCTTTAGTTCAATTGAAAACACTGTCCTATATTCTAAGGTTATTCCATGTTAGCTTTTCCTGTGTATTAAGCGGTGGTTGGAGGATATTACAGAATAAAAGACTGGGCACCTTCTGGCGGCACCCCAATGTAACCAGCATATGAATTCCAAAACTATGGGGAATTTACTGTGCCAGGTTTCAGAGTCTACAGGAAACACCTGGGGTCTCACTGCGGCCTCCTTCAGTATAGAGCGGCGGACGGTGGGCGGGGTCCCTCGCTTTAGGGGCTTCTCTGCAAATGGTCCAGATATCAAACAGAGTTTTCTTGGTGTAGTGGGTTCATCTCTGAAGAGGACCCCACAACTGATGGCCCATGGGCCACGTTTTAGTATAAAATTCTAAGTGAGGATACACGTTTCATCTCACTCAATGAGAGGCATTTTAGCACATAAACATTCTGTATGGCAAGAGGCTTTCCTTCTAAATTTCCCACTCCCTATCTTTCTCCTCCTCCTTCCCTTCCTGTTCTTCCTCCCCCTTTTCCTCCTACTCTTCGTAATACAATGATTTGGACTCTAGACCACGCGTGGTTCAGCAGTCCAGTTAAGACAGCTGAATGTGGTTTTCAGTAGATGAAAGAATTTAGGTTACTGGATTTGTCAAACCGTAATTTATCATGGCAATGGAAATTTCAGTTCAAAATGTATAGTATTTCTTACTATCAAATGCTAATTTTATCTCCATAGATGTCAGTGCCTCCAAATTAATGAGCGCTATTAGCTGCAAAATACCTCAAGAAGCAACAAAAATTAATTCCCATTAGTTACCAACTGACAAGCAACTACCACCTTCCTTGTAGGACAATGAAAGTTTTGAAAGCTCCCCTTTTGGCCTCAACCAAATGTTTAAAGTCAGATGGTGAAGAAAGGCGACTTATGACATCGTGAGAAATATTAAAGCTGGTTTGTACATGAAATCACTAAAGGAGATTTCAGATTTTGATTGCAGGGGAATCTACACAGAAGGGCTCTGAGGATTAGTTAATTGAGATATGCTAATCATGAAATAGGCCTTGAATAGTTCCACAGTAGAAATCGAAGATAAAGAAAGGAAGTTCTTTTAAATTAAGAACTAGTCAAGTTCTCTGAGAAGGATAGCGTACTTTAAAATGGCACGTAATTTCAAAAGGTTGAGCGGAAACATGTGGATGCCTATTAAATGCGTCAACAAACAACCAGAATGTGTTTTTCAATGTTCTGATAGCTACTGTGAAGGATCCATATTTCTGCAGGGGAAACAAATCTTGAGTTTCTCCGGTTTTGTGAATTTTTATTTTTCCTTTTTAACACTCTATCAACATTGATTTAAAGAACGGATTATTTTTAGAATGACTTAAAAAAAAAGTGGAAAAACAAAATAAAAGCAAAGCATGGCATTAGAGAGCAGGCCGGCAGATAAGTAGACAAGGAGGAAAATCAGTACCTTGTTACTGTGTCTTTTTGCCACGTGAATAATATTGTGCTTTTGTAAGTTTTGCAAAGTCGTATCTCCAGATAAATGTGTGCAGAGCCAATAAACAGATAACTTGTGTAAAAATATACACATGTATACACACACACACACATAAACTATGTCTGTTTGTATCTATATATATACACACAATCTATATATGCAAAGACACATAATCTATGCCGCACACACACACGTATGCATGTATACTCCCATATATGTATGTGTATGTATACACACACACACACACACACACACACACACACACACACACAGATGCCAGTTTCATTAATACAATCAAATCTGGGATTGTCAAGATCCCCCTGGAAAATGACAGTCCCTGAGGAATGACTGACCAACGTAGCTAATTCTGTCACCCTGAATTTTCTTGGGTTCTCGTTCCTGGTGAGGGCTCCCCACCCCCAGGAACCAACAATGGGGGGGGGGGATGTTGTCAGCACTTTTATAAGCTCATTCAATAATGGACCCATACAACATTCCTTTGATTCCCTTTGAAGCACAAAATCGTCTTTTGATTCCTTCAAACTCCCTCCAAGAACCCTAAACAGTATCAAGTGGGAAGTAAACAGGGAGTATTTGGACATGAAATAAAGGCAGTGCACCCAAGTGGAGCATTTGGATCTTGGAGCTTCCTGTGGATCTACAGGTCTCAAATTCTCCATGAGATTTCAGGGAAAAGGGGCCCCTTACTTTTGGTTCTCAACTTGTTTCCAAGGGGCACCATTTAAAAAAAAAATTTTAATGTTTATTTTTGAGAGTGAGACAGAGTGCGAGTGGGGGAGGGACAGAGAGAGAAAGGGAGACACAGAATCCGAAGCAAGCTCCAGGCTCTGAGCTGTCAGCACAGAGCCCGAGGCGGGGCTCGAACCCATGAACTGCGAGATCATGACCTGAGCAGAAGTCAGACCCTTAACCAACTGAGCCACCCAGGCGCCCCCAAGGGGCATCATTTTTAATATTTACATCCCTTTTGTGCTCTGAAATAGTCTGATAAGTTCTTTCACACTAAAGATGAAGAGATTGACTTCCTCCGTCTTGTTTGTAGCTTCCTGTCTCAGAGCTCTGTTTATCCTCAGTGATGGGTACAAGGCATGACTTCACCGGCAAGATCCTATTCTTTTCAGTATGAAAATATCTAAATCCAACAGGTAAGACACACATCACACACATGAATCTGATCATCAGTGATAAAACAGAGAATAACTGAGAAGCAGGAAGGAATGTAAGTTACTAGTTAAAGTAACACATTCAAAGCATAAGAGCAACCCTGAAAAATTATTGTTTGTCTTACTTAGGAAGTCAATATGCCATTCCTTCGAACGACCAATTACTTTTATTTTTATTATGAGTTATCACTGTACTTACCATTGTTGGGGGCCCTAAATTAAGACTGAAATGCTTGACATTCCACAGAGTGTTGACTTCTAGGGATCCAAGGTACCCTGATGCTGGAAGGTGTCACTGGAGTTAGTCTCTCCCATTATTTGGGAAAGATTTCATGATAATTTAATTATTGAATAGAACCTCTCAGTTGTTTTGAATTGGGGGAAAGACAAAAATCTCGATTTCTGGGACACAGAGTGCAGCTGGCTTAAGGCAGAAGGTTAAAGGAAAGTTCCGGGAAGAGTGTATACACTCAATTTACACTGTTAAGTCATTAGACATACAAGTAGAGTGACCAAAGATGAATGTTCTTGGCCGCATGGTGGAACCAAACTGCAGACCATCACAGCCAGCTCTGGAGAGACTGGGCAGGGGGCAGGAAACTTTACAGACAAGAGGGCGGGCGTGTGTCGGCTCTACCTAACCTGGATTTGGCTTTTTGACCTAAATGAGGTGGGGAAGTCCAGAATGCATGTAGCCCGCTCCAGACAGATGGGTTCCTCAGACTCATCCACACACCTGGAGGCCTGGCTAGTCTGTGGGGCCTGCAAGGCGTGAGCTCTTGGAGCGGGTGTGGACTGCACGCTCCCCTTCAAACTTGGGGCAGCGTCTGGTTTAGTCAGAGCCCGTGGACTGAAGGCAAAGAAGAGGTCGGTTCTCAAGAGAAAAGTGTGTTTGCCAGGAAAGCACAACACGGAGACTTCCAGCACAAGTGACGGAGTGGCTGTTAACCATGAGCTCATTAGTACCCTGCGCGTAGTTGCTTGTCAGTCGTGACTCCGTGTCACGGCTCTTTACCGTGGAATGTCGTGGTGCTCCCTGGCCTGAGTCTGCTTTGGTATCAATGAGGTGGGGGTGTCGTATTAGGAATGAGTTGCTGTTTTAAAAGTGCACTTGTTTACTCTTTGCGAGTGATTTTTAGGACAGGAGGCAAAACGAGTATCCTTGGCTGTGGGAAAAATCAACACTGGCACAGACAAGTACTGTGTGAGAACACTGCTTTCCTTTAAACCGATAAAAGGAATTCCGGAAAGGAGGCTTTTGTAAAACAAACCAAAAAAAAAAAAAAAAATCCTTTTGCAGTGAAGTCTTCCCTTCCATCTTGCACTTCTGTTTCTCCTGCCACGAGGGCTGGGCTCTCAATTACCCCACCTCCTTGCACTGGGCTCCCCAGATCCCCTCCCACACTGGCCTCCCAGCTCCTGGGCTCTCTGTCCTTCCAACTAGACAGCTCTGGCCTCTCTGCCTTCACCCACGTTTCCCATGGCTCTGACTCCATCCCAGGGGGTGTCTTGATGGCGGGGGGAGGGGGGTGTAGGGAGTAGGGGACTGGTGGCTGCAGTCCCAGGGGGCGGGACAGCAGTCCTGACACAGCCTATGATGGGCCTTTCCCCGTGCAAGGAAATATCCCAAAGATGTCAGAGTCTTAACAACTCTCATCTCACAACTTTATGAGGAAGATGATGATACCATCACTGTTTCGCGTACACGGATGCTAAGGGCAGAGCAACAGATGATGGTGCATCTTTGTTGCAAGCTACCCATGGCAGAGCTGACTATGACCCCCCTGCTTCTTCCAGCACCTCCCCCATGGCCCCTTGTTGCTGTCGGTGCGTTAGCCCATGTGAAGTTTTAGATCTTACCTAGCTTGAAACCAACCCTCACAATATGAGCAAGGCAGCACTAATCATTCAAGCACGCCCAAAGACCAAGAAAAGAGCTGAGTTCACCCATCTCTCTCCAGCCGGAGCAAAGACCGCCAGCCATGTGAACCAGTAATAACAGAGATACTGTGCTCAGACCTTACATGTTCAACCATGTCACTCTTCCTGAAGAATGTCTTCATAATTAAAAATACAAACCGATCTAAAAACTTTCCATTTTGTTGTTTTATCTTTAACAAACCCTATCTCAAGTCCTATCTTCGGTGTACAACTATTTTCTTTTTTGTTTAAATTTTTAAAAAATGTTTACTTATTTATTTTTGGGGGGGGTAAGGGGCAGACAGAGGGAGACAGAGGCTCCAAAGCAGGCTCTGTGCTGTCAGCAGAGAGCCCGATGCAGGACTTGAACCCATGAACCATGAGACCATGACCTGAGCTTCAGTCAGACGTTTAACCCACTGGGCCACCCAGGAGCCCTGTGTACAACTATTTCATAGTGTAAATAGTGTAAATAGTGTAAATGTACACTAAGGCTTGTGTGGTTGGCTGAAGAGTGTCCTCCCAGAGTTCACATCCATTCGGAAGCTCAGAACGTGACTTTATCTGAGAACAGGGTTTGGCAGATGTAATTAAGGTGAGGCCACACTGGGTTGGCGCGGACCCTAAATACAACGACTGGTGTGTCCTTATAGGAGGAGAGGGGGCTGGGAGAGAGAGAAGCTCCTAAGTGAAGCCTGGGGCAGAGGCAGGAGGGATGCTGCCACAATCCACGGAACGGCTGGGGCCACAAGAAGCTGGATCCTCCCCTGGAGCCTGAGAGGGAACGTGGCCCTGCACCAACCCCTTGATTTTGGACTTCTGGCCTCCAGAACTGTGACAGAGTGAATCCTGTTGGTGTAAGCTACTCAGTTTGTGGTACGGTGTTATGGCAGCCACGGGACAGTAATACATTATATCTATACTTCATAAGAAACAGATCCTCACATGGGGTATAAGCTAACATTCCCTTCTGTATTACTAGTTAAAGGAATACATTTAGAGCATAAGAAGAACACTGAAAATACAGTGAAAACACCGCAAAAAACACTCAGTTGCTCTTCTCTGCTTCTCTGATCATGTCTGTCTTGTTCACACAGGGCCCCGCAGTCACTTTCTTTCTCACATAACTTTGAAAGCTCCTTGAAAAATGAAGCTGTTTTCATGCTGTCATCACACCCACAGAGCCCACCCTAGAATATTCCACCGGGAAGCCACATAGAACACAGGTGCCTTCAGACGGACCTGGAGGGAGGAGCCCAAAGACTGGGGAATACACACAAGGCTCTGCCTTTGGGCCAGCTCTGGCCACTCCTGATAAAATCTCACTGAGGACATGCGTGTGTGTCTTTCATGTTTCCAAGGGACACGGAGCAGTGTGTCCAGTAATTATGCTGGATGACAAAACTGGGATCCAGAGATTTCTGAAGCATTGGATACTGGAATGACTGCGAACAAGAAGTGAACTTGAAGCCCCTCATTTATGTTAAAGAGAAAATTAAAAATTCAAGGTAAGAATCATTAATTTATAGCCTTACAGAAGTCACATGTGGAAAGACTGCATTTTATTTGATTGTAACATTAATATTGGGATCAATATTCATAGTAGTTACGAACACGAGATAAGAATTTGGACAGGTATGGATCCAGTTTCTAGCGCTCTAGGCCTCAGTTTACCCATATGTAAAATGGGCACTACAAAGAGTTGTGCCATAGGGATTTAGGGGAGGATTAAATTAAATAATGCATATTTAAAAAGTTTAATGCTGTCGTATGATCAATTAGTCTTCAGCAAAGCAGGAAAGAAAAGGCAACGGGAAAAAGTTTCTTCGACAAATGGTGCTGGGAAAACTGGACAGCTACATGCAAAAGAAAGAAATTGGGCCACTTTCTTACACCACACACAAAAATCAATGCAAAATGGATGAAAGGTCTAAATTTGAGACCTGAAACCATAAAAATCCTAGAAGAGAATAAAAGCAGTAACTTCTATGACATCAGCCATGACAACTTCTTTCTAGGTATGTCTCCTGAGGCAAGGGAAACAAAAGCAAAAGTAAACTATTGGGACTACATCAAAATAAAAAAGCTTCCGCACAGTGAAGGAAACAATCAGCGAAAATAAAAGGCAACCTACTGCATTAGAGAAGATATTTGCAAACGGCATATCTGATAAAGGGTTAGTACCTGAAATCTATAAAGAACTTATAAAACTCAACCCCCTAAAACTGAATAATCCAATTATAAAATGGGCAGAAGACATGAACAGACATTTCTCCAAAGAAGACATCCACATGGTCAAAAGACACATGAAAAGATGTTCAACATCACTCACCATCAGGGAAAGACAAATGAAAACCATGAGATACCACCTCACATCTGTCAGAATGGCTAAAATGAATAACTCAGGAAACAACAGGTGTTGGCAAGGATGTGGAGAAAGGGAAACCATCTTGCATTGTTGCTGGGAATGCAATCTGGTGCAGCCACTCCGGAAAACAGTACGGCAGTTCCTAAAAAGTTAAAAATAGGACTACCCTATGATCCAGTAATCACACTCCTAGGTATTTATCTAAAGAATACAAAAATACTAATTCAAAGGGATACATGCACCCTGATGTTTATTGCAGCATTATCTATGATAGCCAAATTATGGAAATAGCCCAAGTGTCCATCGATTAATGACTGGATAAAGAAGTTGTGGTACATATATACAACGGAATATTACTCAGCCATGAAAAAGAATGAAATTTTTGCCTTTTGTGATGACACGGATAGAGCTAGAGAGCGTTATGCTACGTGAATAAGTCAGGGAAAGGCAAATACCCTATTAGTTCACTCATGTGTGGAACTTAAGGAACAAACCAAATGAGCAAAGGGCAAAAAGAGAGAGAGAAAGACAAACCAAGAAACAGACTCTTAACTATAGAGAACAAAGTGTTGGTTCCCAGTGGGGAGGGGGTCAGGGGATGGGTGAAATAGGTGATGGGGACGGAGGAGGGCACTTGCTGTGATGAGCACTGGGCAATGTACGTAAGTGCTGAATCACTATATTGGTCACCTAAAACTAATACTACGGTCTACATGTTAACTGTACTGAAATTCAAATGAAAGCTTGAACAAGTAAATTGAAATAAGATAAAAATAAAATAAAAATCCCAAAAAAGTTTACCACCGAGTACAAAATATATTACTTTAGTTCATTTTTTAAATTACCATCGTTATCATCATCACTGTCACAAACATTCTCATCTTACTCGCAAGAAAACCTACTGTGACCCCAGGTTGCCCGAAGGTAACGCTTGCTCCCTTCCCGCGCTTCTGGTGATGCAGGAGACGACCGGAAAGGACACTGCAGGGCTCCCAGAGGAGAGCCCCGGAAACCACAGCTCAGGGAAGGGACGCAGCCAGCACAGAGACAGAAGCCCCGGGCATTGGGGAGGTGGTGTAAGTGTCTTCGAGGGCTGGCCTTGGGAAGGAGGATAGGCATGATCTCATGTGATTTCAAAGGTCAGGAACAAGGTCAAGGGATGAACTTACAAGAGGTGCAGGTTTTGTATCACTATAAATTAGTTTATAGGCTTGAATTACTCGAAGAATTAATAAAATGCTTTCAGGAGATGGTGAGTGGCCCGTGGCTTAGAGGCATTCAAGTAGAGACTGAATGCCAACTGTTAGGCTTCCTTTTAGCCGAACTGAATAAGTGACTTCCAAACGCTCTTCACATTCAGATGGTCCGTAAATTGTGAATGCCGTATTTTGCCGCAGTTAAATAAATGATTATTGAGCATCTGAAGTGAAAACCAAGCTCCCCAGAGATCCCACCATCTAAGGGAACAGGACAGTGAAGAATACCATGTAACTGTGTTCACTATAAGCACTTCAGCCATGTCATGTAAGTTACGTAATAGTGTCTTAAACGTTACTAAAGAACTGAAAATTATTTTTCAAATCTTCACCTTTTAAAAAGCATTGTTGTAGTATATTTTGTTTCCTGAGTATTCATTCATTCACTGTCTGCCGTACATGTGGTTTTGTAGTGGGCAATGAAGAAACAGCCTTTGGAAAACATTCTTAACCTAGGTTTACCTACTGATAAGATATTTATAAGCAGCATTACTAAATAATATTTGCTAATATAACATCCAATAGTAAAATAACTTTAATCGCTTCCTAAAATAGATAAAACATAGTAGAAATGCAGTAGGAAATTCCTTAGGATTCCTTAGAAAAATGAATATTTTTTTATTATTGTTCAAAAATTGTGGCTTGAAACAAAGGAACTCTATGGAATAGAAGTCTCATAGAACCAACTAGAAGGCAGGTGCAAATCTGGGCCCAAAGTCAGCATTAAAGATGTGCCATTGTATTTATTTCTGTTATGTTGAGTAACAAAAAGAAGACAGCGTTTAAGTTTAAACCAGGTTTATAATAAGTGAGATTCTTTTAACATGTTTGAAAAATTGCTGGAGATTGTGCACATCACGAATTACAATATCTTGAAAAGGGATTCATCAACAAGATTAAAAGATGTTATTCCTACTACAACCTACACGCTAAGTTATGACAGGAAATGGCTAAGCCATTAGTTTCCTTTTATGGATAAGAACATTTATAGCACTTTTAGTACACACAGGTACGCCAGTCTTACGTTATGTTGTTCTAGTTATTTCATCAATCAGATTTTTAAAATAAGGATGCTATGACTTATCACTCCCAACATCACTAAAACCTCTTTCATATTATTTGATGTTAAGATTTATATTTGACCTATGTGTTTGAAAACAACAGTGTATAAAATTCAGAATTTGGAGGGCACTGAAAATATATTAGCCATGTTAACAATCCTTAAGAGATTCACACATGCAATTAAAAAATAAAAACTTCTGGGGCGCCTGGGTGGCGCAGTCGGTTAAACGTCCGACTTCAGCCAGGTCACGATCTCGCGGTCCGGGAGTTCGAGCCCCGCGTCAGGCTCTGGGCTGATGGCTCAGAGCCTGGAGCCTGTTTCCTATTCTGTGTCTCCCTCTCTCTCTGCCCCTCCCCCGTTCATGCTCTGTCTCTCTCTGTCCCAAAAATAAATAAACGTTGAAAAAAGAAAAAAATTAAAAAAATAAAAAATAAAAAAAATAAAAACTTCTTAGAAAACAAAAACATGTGGATGTAAATCTTCTCAGGGGTTGCTGACTCTAAAAAGGAAATTAGATTTTATCATCTCTCTGTATAAAAAAGGTTTCTGTGCATTCTTTGTTGGCGTACATCACGGGGGCAGTCAAAAGTAAAAAGACCAAAGTTTTGCCTCCATATACGACGGAGCCAGCATGTGAGAAAAATGCAAGCCTTCAGAACCAATTTTTTGCATGCTGTGGTTCAGAGGAATTAAGAGCTGAGTCTCTGGTTTCAAGTCTAATGACTGAATTAGAGCTATCTTGATTTCAAATTCTTATTTTAAGGTACACTATTTTCTGGAAAGCTTCTCACTGAATAATACTGAAACTCAGGAGCACATGGGTGGCTTAGTCCGTTAAGCGTCTGACCCTTGATTTTGGCTCAAGTCATGAACTCACTGGTTTGTGGAACAGAGCCCCACATAGGGCTCTGCTCTGACAGCACAGAACCAGCTTGGGGTCCTCTCTCTCTCTGTCTCTCCCTCTCTCTCTCTCTGACCCTCCCCTACTTGCTCTTTCTCAGAAAATAAATAAATAAATAATACTAAAACTCTTCCACAGAAAAATACCCTGGTCTGCAGTAAGATACATAAGGCAGGTATTAGAAAAGAAAAGAAAGCCAAAAAAATAAAAATAAATAAAACAAAGACCACATATCCAGTTAGCAATCAGCAGAGCAAGGAGACCGATCTCCGTAATTTCTATCACTTCTTTCATCATTCCAAACTCCTACACCCAAACACCAGGAACTACCATTCAATCACCCTCTGAAAATAATCATAAAAGACAGGAGTATATTCTTTCCTTTTCCTTTTTTATGAAAAAATTAAGATGTTCATGCCAACACGTGCTTCCGAGTCCTAAAAGTATGGATTCTAGCCCATGTACCCACCTGCCAGCAATGTGATCTGCAATGTCATTTAACACTCTAATTCTCCATTTATTCAAAGCACTAAACCTATCAGTTTCCTTCCACAAAGGAGAATTACATCAAAGATGTAAGTGAAAGTGCTTTGAGAATTGTAACGTGCTGTAAACATATGTTGGGAACAGTAGAGACTTACATGGTCTGGTATTTTAATGATAAATAAAATGTTAAAAAAATTCTCTTTAAAAATGTACGTATAAAAGCTTGAAAAAAGTTTAAGGACCGAAAAGCTTTAAATCATGGGTCACAGTGCCAAAATAAACAATTCTGAACCCTGGAAGTTAAACCTATTAGTTCGAGTAAAATTCACCTGATAACAATCAAAGTTTATTATTCAAAGGAAGATGCAAAAATCTCATCATAGGAGAATCATCGTAATTTGGACTTGAATTTTAGATTTGAGACGTCTGTCAGTTAAATCTGAACACTGTGACATGTTCCCTTTTTTAAAGAAAACTCTACAAGAAAGGCATTACTGTATTGTAAGCTCTATCCGTTTTTGGATGATGCCAGATTATTAGTTCCTTTTGTATTAACTAAGCCATGACAATCTAGTTCTGGTTCTAGATATGGTTCTGTTTTGTTGTATATCCGAGCTGAGGATGGTGGAATGCTTTTTTTTTTTTTTTTTTTTTTCAGATTTAACACATAGTTAAGGGCTAACGACTGGCACTCTTGAAAGTAACGGCGAATTTGTAATTCATATGACACAATGGCTTACACATAAATTTTACACATACACAAAATTAATAGCCAATACTGTCTTATTTATGATTAACACTGCTTATTGGTGTTTCCCTTTTTTGGTTTATAGTGGGCATGCAGTAAATATTGGTGACACAATCCGTAACTTAGAAAGGTAAGAGAGCCATGGCAATACACTGAAAGAAGAAAAAAAAAGGTCGTAAAAATGACAAATAAAAAATAGAAAGGATACACCATTTAATAAAATCAAATGCATTTAATATACAGCATAAAATAAAGAGGCTAGGCTGTGGCTAGAGAAACAAGTACATTTGGTTTCTTGCTAAGCCAACTTTTCCTAATATGAAAATTTAAAACCTTTCCAATGGAGATAAAATGTTTACCCTCATTTAAATATATGGTGCTAAATAAAGCAATGCCAATTCAATGATGTATTTTTCTATTTACCGTTTCCTAAGAGTTTACTACTCTTCTATTTCTGTATGTTTTCAGTAGCACGTCAAGAGCAAATACTTAAGAGAGTGCTGAGGTGTTATCTGAAGAACATTTTACCCACGCCAGCGAAAGTACTTAAGGACTTGGGGCAGATTTCAGGACCTTTGAAACTGAAGATCTGGATAAGCAGACACTGTACGATGTAATGTCAGCATACTTCTTATTTCTAGTAGTTAACAATGAGCATTTATTACAATTTATTTTTATCATGGAGCCTCCATCAAATACAATATTCAACATGGACCCTCAAAGCCAGTCTGAATTGTGCTAAAGGAGCTGTCTCAAAAAATACTATGAAATGGTCCCATTATTCCTTTTATGTTTGTAGAAGCGATTTCTTTCCCACAAAAGAATCTATGGAACTCCTCAATACAGTACATATGCACTTGTGTGCTCTATCAGAGAAAATTCCTTGAGACGAATTTTAAGTACACTTACCAGAGCCAAGTGATATGCCCTGCTATAAAGAAATACCAGAAATCTGACATATCTATAGTATTCACAGATGCAGATATATATTTATGGGACTCTATCAGCATAAATCAAATGGCTATGAATAAAACATCACTAAACCAATTCTAAACTTCAGAAGTAGAGCACCACTAAATATCTCACCACTGCTGGAAAAAAAGGAAGCAAGAAAGAAACACCACTCAGTAATAAGAATTTCTCTGATATTACACCCAAGTTTTTATCGACGCCCAAACAATGTCAACCTAATGTTTATTTTTGGACACAGAAAAATAAAGGTAATTGGATTTTCTAAATTTTCAATTCTGGGTATAACCCGGAAGGCATGAATACAGAAACATGGGTACGCAGTGACCAAACATGGTTCCACTGAGACAAGAAGGCGCTTAGACTGGGATACCTGAAGTCGAACCACTGAATCCCCAACTCCTCAATTTCTGTTGCACGAAAGAGAGCTGTTTCGTATCTTATTGGAGAGGTTATTATTTGCTGTTGAACCCCAAAAGATACTAGACAGAGACACATGATCAATACCCGTATTCCAAATCAAACGCAAGATTATAAAACCCAGCCCCAAGCCAACCCTTTCATACTCAGCCAGGAACACGAGCGCGATGGTGGGACATGCATGGAACAATGTCTTAAGGACGCCTGCTTGGAAAACCTCTTTAGACATCGCGGTCGGGAAAAGAAAAGGATTTGTACCCACCTGGGATCTTTCTGAATGCTATCGATGGACGGGGACCTGGCCAAGGTGCCTTCGGGCGGGAGGGCGGGGCCGGATTTGCTGTACGGAGACTCCACAGAGGGACAGTACTGCAGCTGTCGGTAGGGGTCTGCGTAATTGGAGGCTGGGCCCGCGGCGTAGCTGGCCCTCTGGAAGGTGGCCGCGGCGGCGTTCTGCGGGCCATGCTGGCTGCCTGTGCGCTGCAAGGGGACGGAGTCGACACCGGGGGAAGATGGGGCTAGGACAGGAAAGTAGGGACAAAGCAAAAAATTGAGGACCTGCTCACAGAAACGGTTAACCAGGTCTAAGGCAGGGGGCGGGGGGAAATTACACACATAAGAAAAAAAAAGGGGGGGGTTTGGAAGAATAAAAAAAATAATCTGTCATATTTGAACCAATACATTCAATGTCATCCACTAAAATGATCATTAGCATGCTATCTCCGAAATAAACCTTTCGGCGATGGGGGTGGGTGGGAAATGCATCAGTTGTGTGTTGATGGCTTCCCAATCCCCAAGAGAAGTTTTGTTCATCTCAAAGGAAAATAAAGTCTGTGTAGAACCCAAACGCAGAGGATGCATAGGGACCATTTATAAGGCATCATGGACTGGTAGTTCTTTATTGTTCAAGTTGAGAAGATTCAGGAAGTGTTCAGGTGATGTCACATTAATTTTATTAAGAGTATAAGGCAAACTTAGTAATGTCGCGAATTTTCCTAAATAAAAGAAAGAAACTGCGGGCCTGGGGGTGGGGAGGTAGGGTGGGGCAGGGCTCCTATTTCCACAATTAGTCCTAGAGCAGTAAACACAGGACTGCTCTAGCTCCTGGAAAGCAAGCAATTCCCCAAAGATTTCCATATGCCTCTTCTTCAACTAAAGCTGTCACAGTAGCAAGTAAATTCGGGGAAGGGTAGGCAGGTGGGAGGAGGTGCCCAACTGCAACCCAGACAAAATAACGAGCCGACCTGGCTTCTCCAGAAGCACCTGCATCTTTTCGAAACGCCTACGTTGTTCTGGGAAGAGTCTCCACCAGTTATTAATGTCAGTTTGACTAGTCCCAAACTGAATTTCAATTATGCTTCCTTCGTGGATTCTTGTCAGTCCATTGCATGGCATTGTTTTTATCTGGTTCTCAAAAATATTTGACGTCTAAGGTTTAATGACCAAATACAATGCAAACAGCATCTTTCATGTTAACAGAATGGGACCAGTCATTAACTGTTGCAACAGCCATGATCAGCCATGATCAGCCGTAGACAGTACAATTTCTTTACTGGCATTGCAGATCAGAAGATATCCAAAAAACAGCCAGTGTCTGGATACAACCATTTGTATCCAGAAGTATCCAGGCTCTAAGGAGTAGGATTTCAATTATAAACAATACCCCTCAACTCTGACTACTGAGTGCTTATTAGTAGGTGACAGAGAGTTTATTTTGTCCTCTCTCGCATTACAGGACATATGCCAAATCAAACACCCAAAAAATTATGTCACATTGAGCAAACAATTATGAAAAGAAGTTAAGGAAATTGTGCCAAATGACAAAAAAGTTATAAAGTGAACTGGAGGAAAACATTCTAATGCTGAGAACTGAGTTTTAATTAAGAGTTCAGGGCTTCTCAGGGCGCCTGGGTGGCTCAGTCAGTTAAGCATCCTACTTCAGCTCAGGTCATGATCTCACAGTTCCTGGGTTCGAGCCTCGCATTGGGTCTGTGCTGACAACGTGGAGTGTGCTTGGAATTCTCTCTCCCTCTCTCTCTCTCTCCCCTCCCCATTTGTGCTCTCTCTCTCAAAATAAATAAATAAACTTAAACAAGAAACATTAAAAAAGAGTTCAGGGCTTCTCATTTCCAATGAATTATAATATTTCATCCTTCAATAATCAAAATTAGGAGAACAGCCACTGAGGCATGGTGAAAAGTAGAAACACATTTAAGAAAAACTTCCTAAACAAAAATTGTATGTATACTCTGAGGAGCGGTCTTTGAAATGATGAAGACTGTCCTGATGGCTTGTTTCAAAATGACCAGTTTAGACTAATGAACATTAAGTTCAGAACCAGGAAATCTGTCTTATGTCTTTACGCAATTTCTGGAAGAGTTCTATTTTCTCGCAAGCTTACAAACATGTGTAATTAGAATTCATGTTTTAATAACGTATGAACAACGCGTTTTATATCACGATGGCGGGGGTTTAAGATTTAGGCCAGGCCTAACCTTGCTTTTAGAAGAACAAATGTACAGAGGCAAACAAAATTTCATTTTCTAGAAGAGTTGTGACAGGATAGCCAGCAAATCCAGGGCAAAAGCAGAAAACTAAATACACCTGACATTTTTCAGATAAATTCATTTTTTCCCCCTTCAGGAAAGTAATATCTACATTCAAGCTTGCTGAAAATGGTTACTAATACCAGAAAATATATCCTTTTCTATTCCAAAGTGTTAATAGCTAATGCAGTAAGTACAGTGATTAACAGGAAAGAAGGACAATATGGCAGAGATCAGGAAATCATACAGAAATCTAAAAAAACAAAAACAAAAACAAAAACATGCTTGTTAAAAAAGTAGTAATAGTAAGGTGAGCGACCTAACCATGCCAAACACTCTCCAGGGACTTTAAATTGAAAGACAATATCACGAGAGGGTTTTAAAAAAAAAAACAAAACAAAAAAAACACTTGCAGCAGCAAAGACTGTAAGGACACTGGCTTCAAACGTGAAAACAGGGTGTGAAGTGCAGTTAATTAAGCAGAAACAGGAATAGCTCCAGTGCTCCAGGAGGAAGAGAAGGCAGAGGCAGATGTACGAATATTGTCAGGCTCATATTTGTACTTCACTTTGGCCTGTTTGGGGTCAGGGGCAGGGAATTCATTCAGAGCCTGGCTTCTGAAGTTAGACAAGTGGGTTCCTATCCAGGCCTTCTGGCCAATTCTGGGTATGAGACGAGGGAGTTACTGAGCTTGTTAAGCTCCACCTTCCTGACTGTGGCACGAAGAGAACAAGATGGCCTCATGGGATCATTATTTGCTTTAAAGACATGAAGGGTGTTAAACATCCCATATGTAGGAACTGTGAAACAAGTGAGCTATTGCTATGTCTACCATTAACAATGTTGAAATCAACTGATGCTCGACAAGGAAATTGTACCCACTGCACTGGGGGGGTGGGGGGGTGGGGGAGACACTTGCCACTGGGTATCAGGCTCCAGAGCTCCCGCAAGGGCTTTCTCTCTGCTAAGACCCTATAAGAGACTGAACACATCACTCTCACGTTACAGATGGGAAACTGAGGCACAGAGAGATTACGTAACTTGCCTGAGTCTGCCTGGTATCTAGCAGTGAAGGGATCAAGTCCTTGCACCCTGCCTCCAGAGTTTATTCTCACAACCACCGCTGCAACTGGACCAGATTTTAAACTTCAAAATGTGTGTTACTGAATTAGCTTCATGGTAAGAAAATTTATGAGAGGCTTAAAATGAAGGGAAATGTCTACTAAAGGCGTAGAGGATAGACAGGTTTACAATAGGAATTAACATGAATATCATAGTAAAAATTGGTAAAAGTTCGTGTGTTAATTTAGATCATTTCTCATCAAATTGAATTTATTGAGATATGCAGAAAAATATCGGGAAAAATTCTTCACATAGAAAAAAAACCTAACTTTGTTCATGTCTATAAAAATCAAAGAATAGGGATACTCATAGTTACCTTAATTTTATTTCAAAGTTTTTTTTAATGTTTATTTCTTTTGAAGATAGAGTGTGAGCAGGGAAGGGGCAAAGAGAGAGGGAGACACAGAATCGGAAACAGGCTTCTGCACTGGCAGCGTAGAGCTCGATGCGGGACTCGAACTCACAAACCATGAGATCATGACCTGAGCGGAAGTTGGACACTTAACCGACTGAATCACCCAGGCACCACTCAAAGTGTTTTGAGTCTTAGTTTAATCACTAATACCACTATAATTCGAAAAAAGAGGGCAGACTCTGAAATCTAAGATGGGTGAACAACTTCCAGAGAGATCTTATTAGAAAATCATAATCGCATGTGTGGCATTTGATAAATGACATTTCAGAAGTTTCCTGAATCCACAGTTTAAACTTTTAGGTCAGAATAAATAGGATGCCTGATGGGAATTTCAAAGTATAAAATGAGAATTCAAGTTGGTACTGCCGAAATGAGAAAAAAAAGAGACTAATCAGTGCAAAGAAAATAATGCAACATGGAATACGGACGGGGAGAAAAATACACTCTTTTAAAGTGTGGGTCATGCAACCGTCTGTCTTGAAGAAAACGTGTGAGGCTCAAATAGATCTCAAACTAGCCATCAGTAGTGTAACAACGCGATGCCTCGTATTTCTTTAAGCACGACATGGAAAAATGACTTCGGCATCACAAATTAAATTCCCCCTTTGTGCCCTACCTGTTCAGACTCAGCGTGGCACATGCAAACCATGGCCCCCCATTAGTGTGGATCAGCGGACACTGGTCACACCCTTAAAGACTTTCTCCTTTAACACGTTGCCTGCATTTCTGTCCCATCACACATTTTCTCTTATTTGAGCTTTAGAGCTCGGCGGACCACGTCACCTGCCTTGCAGGAGGGCTCTATTCAATGGAACCTTCCAGGGCAAACATCTGAAGTGGAAGGCTCCCCGTCAGCGTGTCCAACACTCCCCTCTCTCCTCACCTGCCCCGCAAACGGCCCCTTCTCCCCTCAATGAGCTCTCAGAGCTCAGCGAGCCATGTCGCTGGTACCTTTGGGGAGATTTTAAAAGCAGCCTCTTCAGCAGCTGACTTGATACTTCACCTGACTTCTACACCGTTCACGAAATTACCTGTTTTCTTCAGAGCTACACAAATAAAGGTCTACTGTACAAAAGGGGGAAAGATGTTTTATGTGTGATATTTGCTGGAAATGGGGGAGGAGGGATCCTTTTTCATCAGCCAGACATTCTACTTGGATGATGATAAATGGTCACATCCGTTATTTACTGACCATAAAAAAAAAATACAGAATAAAATATAAGAATCTGGCACAAGAAGAGATTTGGTTGCAGGGGGAATAAAAAGTGCGGTTCAACAAAAGAAGAAAAACCTTTATTTTTGTTTTTTTTAATTCTCTTTGTTTTTCTGTATATTTGCATTTACAGAAATATGAAAACATAAACTACATTTACCCTAATTAAATACAAAATAGGAACACAATAATTAAATACTATTCCCTGTGCAATCTCAGAAAATAAAGATAGCTTAGGTGCCATCAGGTCCAAGAACGTGGCCATGAACTCTCTTAAAGAGAATTCGACTCTGTTATTTTAGGGACAAGGAGCTTTTAGCACTCAATCTGCTATATTCCCGGCAGTATTATTATCTAGAACTCAACTGTAAAGGCCTTCCCATTTTCTGCACTCTACACAGGCTGATCTGTGCTAAACTCAATGGGAAAATATTCCTGGGTAAATTTAATGTAATCTTCCCCCCCCCCTCATTTTAATTCCAGTACAGTTCACACTGAATGTTACGTTGGTTTCAGGTGTACAAAACAGCGATTCAACAATGCTATACATTACTCAGGGCTCATCATGAACATAATCTTTTAACTTCAGGTATCACTGCCTTCGTGGGGAGGGGCATTAATGCAGGGGTTTTACTAGTAATAGAATCATTATTATGGTGCGGGTGTTGATGTTTCTGGATTTTACCAAAAAACTGTTCTTACTAGCCAACACTCTGCCTTCCCTCAGCTGAGCTCAGTTACACTTTTTATTCACATCTCTTTAGGTGGTTTGATACAGGTAAGCTTCTGGAAGCCCTTCTCCATTTTTAGAGGATATTCATCACCAGGTTCATTAAAATTTCCAATAGGGTAATAACGTGCCCCTGACTTTCTAGACTTAAAAAAAAAAATAACCAAGATGTTATGAAGGATCTAATTTGACTTGCTCTAATGGAAAGCAATCACTTTTACAGTTTGAAGTAACAGCATTTAAGAAGTAATAAAGCGCTAATATGCCACGTTTTTGTGGACTCCAATGATGATTCTAATTGAAGATGTTATTTACCTGTTAGTGAATAATAGTAATAAAGTTGTATGAATATGAAGGTGCTGTGAAATGCCTCTATACCTTTATTGAGCAGTGGCCATTATTGTGGAGAATTTTAAGTTCTTTCAAAGTACTTTCTCCACACGTGCAAATATTTTCATCCCATTCTTTTTTTCTTTTCATGTTTTAGTATTTGTCAACCTCATAGAGATAGTTAGCAGATTTTATCCTCGCAACATACCTATGATAACTCATTTTTTATTACAAGCTGACACATTCATCACAGAAAGCTTGTTTTCTCCACTCACTGAGAAACGCATTTATCCCAAAGTAAATTCATGCGACATTCATCACGGCAGACATTGGCCATTTTCATTAGTTTAGAAAGATGCATTTGGAGGGCCGGATAGGGGGGAGTGTCAGAGTCAAGCATTTGTGTTAATCAAATGACTCCTAAGTTGACGGTTACTGGTATGTTTGAGTTTGAAATAAAAATTCGTGCTACTTAGTTTCTGCTTAATAGACTTTATCATAAGCAAATCCATGAAGATCGCATCGTCCCTGCCTGGCTGTACTTCTTATTATATAAGCTCTGGTTTTGACAAGCCTTATCCCAGATGAAAGGTATGTTTTATTTAAACAGACATCCAAGTTAAAAGTGTGCCTCTTTAAATTTTCATCACGCAAGAAGTAAAGCTTCAGACACTGGGTTGATGTCCTGTAAAAGCAGGTGGGGATATTCGCGCTGCCATCAGACTCACTGGCCTGCCTTTTCGGCCGCAGATCACACCATTCCGCCTCCCTGCACAGGGAGAGAACATCGATGGTGGCCCCTCTCATTTCCTGGCTCTACAAGGAATGAGTGGCTGTCACGTCTGGCAAGAGGATGCTTTCCGTTCAGCAGACACCAGTGCTGATTCAGGAAGTGACCCTTTTGCCTTCTCTTAGGCGGCGAGATCTCTGGGGCCACACTGCTGGCTTCTATCTCAATCCCGTCCTCAGGCGTGAGGGCGTGCTGCTCTACTTTCTGTCTGCCTTCCTACCAAGAGCACATCTGGGGCCAGGGAGGCCAGTGGGCCGTCCTCAGAACCTGCTCCCTTATGCCGGAACCGGGTGGGGCAAAGGTCTGCAGTTCTTGTCTTACAATGGCCGGGGCGCATGAGCGTGCGGGGGCAGGGGCACAAGACCCTCTTCACACCGTGCCTCCTGGCACAGCCCTGACAGAGTATCCACCAGCTGAGTAACATCCCACTGATTTCCAGTGTCGAGTCGTGAACCTTGTTTGTCTAAGTTTCACCTTCCACAGTCTGGAGCAGGAGGGAGGTGAGAAGTGGGACGTTAGCACCCTGACCCCTAACCTGTTCATAAATGTACACAAATACATGTGTGTAGGCTCTCTCACAGAAGGGTCAGGTAGCTTTGTGGTTTGGGAAGGCCTTGAGGACCTCTTTGCCTACCCAAAGGTAGAGAGAGGTCCCCATCGGAGTTGGTGTCTCCAATGGAGATTTAAATCAGCCTTCAAACGTTACAAAAAAAGGGGGTGGCCTGGGTGGCCCAGTCGGTTAAGCGTCTGACTTTGGCTCAGATCATGATCTCATAGTTTGTGGTTTTGGGTGCCGCATTGGGGTCTGTGCTGACAGCTCAGAGCCTGGAGACTACAGCCTGCTTTGGATTCTGTGCCCCCCACCCCGCCACTCCCTCGATTGCACTCTCTCTCTCTCAAAAATAAACATTAAAAATAAAGAAATAAATCAGTCTTCAGAGTAAATAACGGGGGTGAGTGGTTATTATAGCAGTCAAAGAGACCTGGAGAAGGCACACAGAGAGAAGGATGGAGTTTCTTTTTTATTCTTTTAATGTTTATTTATTTTTGAGAGAGAGAGAGAGACAGAGAGACAGAGAGAAAGCGAGGGAGGGGCAGAAAGAGGGGGGACAGAGGATCCAAAACGGCTCTGTGCTGACAGCAGAGAGCTCCACGTGGAGCCTGAACTCACAAACCGTGAGATCATGCCCTGGGCCAAAATCAAGAGTTGGGCGCTTAACCAACGGAGCCCCTACAAATACCGTTTCAACCAAGATGAACGTTAAGAGCCAGCTTCCAGAGCAAGACTGCCTGGGCGCAAAGGTTTAAAGACTGGCTCCATACAACCTGTGGGACCTTGGGAAGGTTACTCAACAGCTCTGTGCCTCAGTACTCTGTAAAATGAGCATCGTAACAGTACCTCCTTCATGCGGTGGTTCTGAGGATTTGTGAATATGTTCAGAGAATTTAGAATGATCTCTGAAAGCAGTGACCTGCTACATGCTTCTGTCATTCGGACTCACCTGCTCTTACTATAGCGCCATCTAGTAATTCCCTGGTTTTTTAGGCAAGTGCCTTTGTCTTCATTCCTAAGTGTTGACTACAACAAGTGCCCCTCAATTCCCGTGGCCCACCTCCTTGATGTGTCCCCTGGAGATGCTTTAGGGGTCAAACTGAAGGAACACCAGTCAGTGCCCTGCCACCCAAGGGCTGAGACCTAAGATAGGTTGCTCAAACCACCTCAGCCACAATGGGAGCCAAAAGTCAGTGGCCCCTGAATACTTTGGGTCTAAGAGGCCCTAGAAGACCGTCCCAAGAAATTGGGGTATTTGCTCTGGCCCTGGAAACCTCTCAAAGTTCTGCATCAGAAGTCTCCAGTATGGGGTGTGTGCAACACAGGATGTGAAATACGACCTCCTGGGGGTGCCTGGGTGGCTCACTAGGTTAAACGTCCGGACTCTTGATCTCAGCTCAGATCATGATCTCAAGGTTCGTGGGATCCAGCCCTGTGTCGGGCTCTGAGCTGACAGAGCGGAGCCTCCTTGGGATTTTTCCCTCTCCCTCTCCCTCAAAATAAATAAACTTTCAAAAAAAAAAATAACCTCCTGGATATGAAAAAACAATCTTAGAATGTTTCTTTATATTAATGTGTAATCCTGACTTTTACTAGATATTATTTAATGATATTGTATACTATGTATACAATTTATAAGTAAAGGGTATACACCCATATTAAAGGCATTTTCCCAAACATGTGGGCGCTAATAGAGACAGTTCCTGGGGTTGCAGGGTTAGCTAAGAAAGTATAAGGATTTGAAATGAAATGAATTAAGTGTAGAAACAGGGAGTGACCCGAGCACAGGTGCAGAGGAGATAGAGCCTGTGGCTTTATACTTAGGAGCTGGAGAGAGGTGGGTTCTCCCCACCTGTCACCCCAAGAGACCATCCATGCACTCCTGGAAATGTCAATATTGTTGCATAAATCAGCAGATTTCCTCAAAAGTGCCTCAAGCTCAAAAGGGCAGGCTGGGTTGGGGTCTCGGACATCTGGGTGTCACAACCTCAGCAGCTCTCTGCCAGGGCAGAGATTACTGTTACTGAGAACACTCAGGCAAACAGGTTTTTCTCCTTGATGCATTTAGAGGACACTGCTGGCTTCCCTCCTAAGGAGGATGACACCCTTGTTCGTTCATTCAGCACAGCGCTCCACTGATGGCTTAGAGCAGGGGTCAGCCAACTTTTCTACCAAGGGCCAGAAAGTAAATACTGTCAGCTTTACCAACCAGATGGTCTCCACCACAACTACTCAAGTCAGCTGCTACAGCGTGGAAGCAGCTAGAAATGATACGGGAACAAATAGGCATGGCTGTGTTCCAGTAACTTTATTTATAGACACTGAAATTTGGATTTCATAGAACTTCCACGTATCAGAAAATATTATCCATCATTTGACCATAAACCATTTAAAATGTAATAATGATTTTTAGCTCAGGAGCACTAATCAAATGGGTGGCCAGCTGAATTTGGCCCATGAGCGAGAGTTTTCAGACCCCTAGTTCAGAGAAAATACTAGTTTTGTTTTGTTTTAAGTGTGAACATCTTCCCCTGTCTTTGATCCGACACAGTAGAATGAAGTATTGTTTTCTTATTGTAGGTAAATTTTTATGAAGCCCCCAGAAGTTTATTAACAAAAGATAATTCAAAGAGCACAGGAATGCAGGACAGAGAATCAACATATAATCCCCTTTGTTGTCAGTTTTTATGCAAATTACATATTCAACATCACAGAGGTGGTAATCCCTGCCTTTTGTAAGGGGTGCATGGAAATAAAATTGCCTTAGTTACTATTATGCAAACCAACTAATGGTTAAAAGAGCCCAGCCTCACACAGGAGTGGTTCTAGCAGGCTGACAATGAGAGAACTCCGACAGAAGAATAAATGGGTATTCCTTTTCATCTGAACCAAGATATGAATTATTAACGGTGGATGGCATTTATGATGTCAAAAATAAAAGAAAGAGTATTTTGTGCCATTCTTCTTACGGTGCAGTGAAATACTGAAATGTAAATATCAGTAATCGACCATAAAAGCAACTTAACTTGCCTGGATTTCAAAACGTATAATTTAGTATCATAATGCAGTTAACAAAATTGCTATGCTCTACTTTGGGGTAACTGGAAGTTACAATAGTCTGAAGGTGCAGGGCCCTGTGTGCCAAGTTCTGGACCAGAGCTTCGGTTTTCCCACGCCTCAGCCTTGGTTCAAGTGCAGCGTGTCATCAGTTGCTGTACGCAAATCAGTTGCTGTACACAAACCAGCGGCATACTATTTTCTAAGTTTCCTTAGCAATGTGAAGCTTTGTAACAAGGGCAGTTCTCAATATCTTAACTGTATCAATTTTATTGTTAGATGAATGCTCTCCAGCACATTTAAGCATGGCATTTAACCAGTTATTTTGCAAATGGCTACATGCTCTGGAAAATGCTTGCCTTTCTTTGTGCAGCCTGTGGTCGTGTTCAATTCAAAATATATATTTAGTCCAGGAGAGCTCTAGGGTTGATTGAATCATATGCAATTGTCAATATCTGACCTTTACACGGTAATTTCACATGACTGAACCTGATAGCGCCTATGAAGCCAAGTCTCAGTTTGCCTTACAAAATAATGCGACATTTTCCTAAATAGGTTTCCCCCCAGCTTGCCAGATAGGTAGCCTGTATCATCAAAGAACACTTACCAGCATTAGGCATATGCCTTTTCTGTCCTGCATAATGACTATGCTTTCTTGGAGTACTTAAATTCATCAAATACGTTAACGATGGCACACAAAAAATTAGTTTTCTTTCAGATCGCCTGTTGGACAAAATAAGCTTACAACCCCCCATTAAACTTCTTTCATTTAAAAGAGACTCAGGTAGCTAAATGAATCGTATTTGGTTTCTCTCATTATCATCACAGACATTAATGGTAGAAGCAGGTCATAATGCTGGTGGGGAGAGAGGATGAGAAGGTGTGTGCACGCACATACACACACACACACACCTCTGATGAGCTCCCGAGCAGTACCCGCCCCCCCCCCGCGCCGCCTACTACGCACAGACCACCCAGGGGGGGGCTGAATACACACCTGTGCTCGTGCGGTACGTGCCCGTGTGTGCTGATGGCAGAGGGTCCCCCTGGCTCTGGCTGAGACTCCTCATAGGGGGCTTCTGATAGACACGGTCCTCATAGATGGGGTCTATGTGGTGCTCTGGGGACTGCAGGGCCCGCAGTTCCGGGCCCAGGTGGCCGTGCTGGCTGCTGTACGAGGCCCGGGACCCAGCTGAAATAAGCGAACAGGAGACATTAGGACCCAACCAACATTCAGACAGAACTTGTTTTATCAAAGACATATTTGAATTTGTTTTTTGCACAGAAATGGTGAAATCTGCAGAAAATCAAATGAATAGCATGAAATGGCAGCAATATGTCAAGCTAATCAGCTTATCGGCATCACCCAGCTGCCTTGCTTTGCTCCCAAACCTGATCTCCCTATAAGGATGATAATGATTCTGAGATAAATCCACGCTGAACAGGGCCAGCGAAACATCATTTTTCTCAGCCTAACGAATGTGGCTGGCTTCCTTACTAAAGAAATCAGGCAGACAAGTCGAACCTAAAAACCTCTTCTTATCCCATAGTCCTTGCACCTTAAATTCTGCAACAGAAATTATTATGTAAAATGATGAGCAAACAAATAAACCATGATGGCAAGCCATCCTGATGTTGTTCCTGAAAAGTGAGCCAGAATTCGTTCTCATCAGCAGTTTCTTCCCGGACAATGAATGAACGGAAATGTTTGGACTTACAACAGCCTACATCTCTAAGAGAAGCAGATTGTAAAGAAATAGGTTTTCAAGTCACATTTCCTTTTACTCTTACCCTCCAAACTGAAGCACCTCATTTAGTCTACCTTCCTCTAAAAAACGGTACAAGTGGCTGTCACTAACTGGTTGAATTTGTAAACTGAGTCTGCGCATCGCTCGCCTTGTAGTATTTGTAAATCCTTATTTGTGTCATTTCCTCGCACTGTATGGGAGGAGGTGCCGCTTTGAAACAGTGTTGTGGACCAGGGAACCTTTGCGGACCCGAGGACAGAACATCCTGCAAGGGCTAAGAGGTTCAGCTGACACACGGAAAAGACGATGTTGACCGAGAGCCAACACTGCACCTGAGGTACGGTCAGAATCCCAGAAGCATCATCTCCACTGGGGCAGATGGGGTGGAGGACACCGGGGGACAATGAAGGATGCAGGGCAGCAAGGAGAGACGGTTATCTCATGGCGGTGAGCGGAGAACACACACAAGAACCGAATGAGGGGGAGAGCGGACTTTTGGCAAGACCCTTCGGCTAAACCTTCAAAGCCGATACCCACACGCCACGCTGGGATTTAACTGTCAGCGGCCTCTGAACAGCCCGAACTTGGGAGCTCTCCACTCCATTCTAAGCAACGGCATTTTGGAATTCCTTGGTTTCAGCAGTGTCTGCGGGCAGCTCTATCTCTGTGTGGCCGTCCAAGGCAGTCACCGGTGGCCACTTTGGAGACAAGATCTTCAACGCTCAGTGACTCTACACTGCTTCTTCAGGATCATGTAACCCCCAGGATTTTAATATTCTCACCGAGTATATTTGAGAAAAAGCCCATTCCAAAGTTTCGAAATTGCTGGCAGAAAAATGCACGCTTTATTAGTATATTGTACACAGGGCTGTTTTAAATTTACGTAAACAAAACAGAGCATTTCTGAATGATCGAGGCAGTGCTCAGAATTCTATGAATTCAGCGTTAATAAAAATTACTGGATGTTTTGAGGAAAGGGAAGGAATAGAGCAAGTTAGTTCCTTACCTTTCCCTTTGCTAGTAATTAAATCAACTCTGATTTAGATAGCGTTCAGATGAATGATAGGTTCAAAATAACTGTTTTGCATAATTAGCTTCATTGCATCTGATTTATCAAATGCCAACATCACACTGAATATTATCTCATGTTCATATTTTCCAGGAATATATTTAAGTATGATACGCCTTGAGTTCCTGCCATCAATTCTTCCTTCTTCTGGAGGCTTTCTTAATATTGCCAAAGACTTAACAAGTGTAAAAATCAAGGAAACAGTCATTATATCCAAATGTTATATAGTTAAATGAAAGCCATCCATCACTCGTAGATTTAGAGTTATAACTTCATCATGTTCTTGATTCTAAGTCTCTAAAAACACCCAACAAGGGAACCACAAAAAGACCTGATGGTCTGAGTGGGGACAGGATGTGAGGGCCAGCATTTACTGGGCATGAGGAAAATTTTATAGAACCATGATTCAGACATTAATGACCAAGGGTCCTAGGCAAGGAGCAAGAATCTTAAAGCCTACCCTTAGCACTGCTTTTAATGGGTAATTGCAAAGATTGCAGGGATGAATGAAGTCAAAAAGGGAAGGACTGAAATGACCAAGGAAATGAGCAATACTTTTTAGAAAGAGATATAGCATCAATTAAATCTGAAAATTTACAGATAACACCACTCTGCTAGTCTAGGAGGAAGCCAGCAGCACGGGGAAATAATCACGGAGCAGAAAGGGCTTGTCACGTTCCTTCACGCCACAGTTTCATTGGGTCAGAGTCCAGCAGGCACTGTTTTCATTTGACCAGCAATATGAAACAGTTACCGTTTTTAGACTGATGTGCAAATAAATTTCTACATGTTAAGTTTTATATCTGTCGTTTACATGTAGCAGGTTAGTCCCTATTAACCAACAGATTGATTCATTCAACATAGGGATAAAGGTACTCAAGAAAAGTAAAGCAGGGTAAGGGGACAGCAGACAAAGTGTGGTGCACACTGTTTTGATAAGGTGGTCAAGAAAGTTCTCTTTGCTTATTTGACATTTCAGCAGAAAACTTCTGAAGGCCGGAGAAAGCCATGATGGAGGGAGATCCACGTGGTTCCCAGCCGCGAGAGCAAAGGCCCCTCTGTAAGAAATTCATTTCACGGTATTTATGGAAGTGATTTTATCAGTACCTATTTAATCCATATTGTCTTTAAAAAGAAACACAGTGTATGGACTCTTCATGAGTTCAGACTACAATTGGTTGTAAGAACTGAACAGATTTCCTTTTTAACTCAAAATTTCACAATCACAATAACCACATTTATATCAAAGGGATTTGGAATATTCAGTGGAAGATCACACTTAATGAGCTCATGAGAGCAGCACAATCTCTGATTGAGATTCGGCTCAAATGTACATATATATACGTATGTATGTATACACATATATACAACACATACATATATATGTATATACATGTGTAATACACACACACACGCACACACATACAGCCTTTGAATTGTCGTTCCTTAGAACATGATTAATTCTCAAATCTTCATTTACTTTCCCAAGAATCATCCAGGGAACTCTTTGGAAGGCTGATTCCTGGACATAGCCCCGAAAGATTAGGACTTGGTCTATTGAGCAAGGAGAGGCTGTGTGCCTCTCTTAATGGGCACCCTCTCACCTCACGATTCTACTGCAGAGATGACAGTGAGAGCCCCCCTGTTTTAGATAAAGAGAGAGAGAGGAGACAGGCATATTCAAAAGAAAGAAAGAAATGCCTAATAAGTTGTAACATTCAATTTATCATTTCTTGCTTTCTTCTAATAATATAATTTACTACCACATTATACCAATTACTTTACCGGACAGAATGAAACAAATACATTCTGGTTTTAATTGGGACCCGTTTACATTCTTTTAGTTCTATAGTATGTAAGTTACGACCCTCTAATTTAGTATGAATTCACTCGCTTTTGCAAAGAAATAAGTGTTTGCATGTTTTCATCTGGAAATATTAATATTAGGTTCTGAAGGACATACTGCCTGCCATTATCTGTTCTTTCCAAATCTGGGAGCCAGTTTCAAATGCTCACTGGCAAAGGGGGCACCTGGGTGGCTCAGTCGGTTAGGCGTCTGACTTCAGCTTAGGTCATGATCTCACATGAGTTCGAGCCCTGCGTCGGGCTCTGTGCTGACAGCTCAGAGCCTGGAGCCTGCTTCGGTCGGATTCTGTGTTTCCCTCTCTCTCTGCCCCTCCCCCTCTAGCGCATGCACTCTCTCTCTCTCTCTCTGTCTCTCAAAAATAAATAAACATTTAAAAATTTTTTCAGGGGCGCCTGGGTGGCTCAGTCGTTGAGCTACCGACTTGGGCTCAGGTCATGGTCTCACAGTTTGTGAGTTCAAGCCCCGCATCGGGCTCTGTGCTGACAGCTCAGAGCCTAGAGCCTGCTTCGGATTCTGTGTCTCCCTCTCTCTCTGCCCCTCCCCCACTCATGCTCTGTCTCAGAAATAAACATTAAAAAAATTAAAATAAAATAAAAATTTTTTCAAATGCTCACAGGCAAAAATAAGGACCCAAATGATACAGCAGTCCGTTGGCCAGAGCAAGCTGACTCAGTATTTGTGAACAGGTGGCAGAGACAGGCAGTTTCATTTCTGGTCTAAACAATGGTATTCAGAGGAAGAAAAGGCCAAAGTAAAATCTAGGAATTCAGGTTTCTTGAAAATTGTGAATCCAGTTCAACATCGATGTTTATTGGTAAAACCATATCTTTCAAGTGCAAAATAGAACTTTTTTTTAAGTTTATTTATTTTGATAAAGAAAGAGAGAGGGAGGGAGGGAGAGAGAGAGAGGGCAGGGTAGGGGCAGAAAGAGGGGTCGGGGGAAGAGAGAATCCCAAGCAGGCTCCATGCTGACAGCACAGAGTCCAACACGGGGCTCCAACTCACAAATTGTGAGATCGTGACCTGAGATGCAATCAAGAGTCAGACGCTTAACCAACTGAGCTACCCAGGCACCCCAAAACAGAACTTCCAAAGAGAACTGTGGTTTTTGGAATAGTAGCAGATTTTCCCCTCGCAAATTCCCACTGAACTCCTCCCGCTGAATACTCCTATATCAGCGGTTTGATCCCTGCTGATACGTTGGCATCACTAAGCAACGTGGCCAGGCAGCACGGCCCATGCAGGTAGGTAGCCTGTGCTCTGTGACAGTTTATGGCCCTGGAACAGTTATTCTGTAGACTTTGAACCTCTTAAAACTTCTAGCCCTTGATATTTGTCATTATTAATCTCAAGAGGGAAAAATGATATCAACATATAAGCACTTTTAGAAATAAAAAAAGCCACTTTGGCTAATATTATTTCATACATGTGTGCTAAGTAAATTGCTCAAAGATGCAAATATAGCATCTTAGATCTAAGGAATACTTTACCATAATAAAGACTTGTTTAATTCTTGGTTTTTGCTTTGGACTCAACTCAAAATTCCAAAATCTCCTCCCCACTCCTATGCTAATTCACTAGTTAATTTCAGTATTTAAGAGACCCCAAAATATTTCCTATGTATCTTGAGTCAAGTCCCTGCACTAAATTTCATTTGCAAATGATCATTAATTCATTGAATTAGTTAGACATCTTATCCCATGTTGTTGTAAATGTTAAGATATATGAACACACTTCCTAGACAGGCTACCAGCCATATTTCAGACCGACATTTGGAAGGGAGACTATTCATGTATATTCAATGACAAAATCTGCATTGGAGACTAATAAGTTCAATGCAAGAGGCCATCTGATGATATAAAGTGATTCTACAAAAAAGTCTGTTTTGGAAACCTTTAGAAAATGCCCTTCTGTTTCATGTATTTCATGAATACTAGATTTTCATCCGTTACAGTAACTTTGCTATCACAAATAACGTGAATGCTCATACAGTCTCTGACCAGGTACAAAACACAGGATTTATTCCTGTAACTTGATGATGCATTTTCCAGTGCAACTTAATTATGAGACCGCACCACACCTTTTACCAAATGAATACTGTATTCTGTTTGGGCTCAAATACTTCCCACCAAGCATATCTTAAAAGTGAAAAATCACTAGTCAGGAAGTAGCATTTACGGTGCCCATGTGATCGTGTCCCTTAGAATAGCAGGTGTCCCTCATTCTTTCTAGTATTTTCTTTCTTACCACGAGCATTTCTTCTCAAGCTGTTAGAAAAACAGGCTTCTTTTGTTCATTTCCTTTTGTGACAGGCAGGCACGTGTAAAGTAACGAGACAGCAGTAACGGGGAATAACGAGCAATGAGAAGTCTGTTATCTTTACATTCATAGGATGGACCGCTTCTATGTTTTTTTTTTTTTGCAGCGAACGGTGCATGCTTCTGCGTCTGCACCAGAGTGGATGGCGTCCTATGGCAAAACTCAGAGCTCTGAGTGAAAACACACTTGTCTAGGATGGTACAAATACTAGTGAAACACACCGGGTAAACTTAGTGGTGGCCTGGAGAGTGTCCTCATTATCCGCTTTCAGTTTATCTCAGGCTAGGTAAAGAGCTGCTCCAAATGAACCAGCCATGGATTTCGGTGTTTCTCCAAACACCACTGGCACGAATCTGGCTCAGGTTTGGCTCAGGTTTGGGAGAGGCCCCGAAGTTCTGCATTTTTAACAAGTTCTCTGACAATGTTGGTGCGGATGGTCCACACACGTACTGGTTTAGCCACGGACACGTACCTTGGCTGCTGGGCGGCTTCAACTTAGGCACCATACTGAAGCCCTGGGGACCGAACTATGGATTCCTTATCTCTCCCTGCCTTACTAAGCAAACACGACTGCAACAACAAAGGTGAGGGCCGAGGGTGCAGCCAGATGCTGACCATGCTGATGGGGCCTCTGCAGGAACATCGGCAGCTGGGTCCAGCAGGTGGCTGTGCCGGCCACCGCACGCGGGCATCGTACTGGCTGCCACGGGTTGCCTGGGCCTATAGGTCAGGCTTCCACCTGTGGGCTGCTGCAGAGTGACTGATCTCAGCTCTAGGTGGCCAAGGCTCAGACACCAAGGGGCATATCAAAGCCCATCTTTCCTACAGAGGGCAGACTTTTTACATATGGGTGGCCAGGAATGCTTTTGCTGCTTTTGCTATGCTTCTAGGAGGATTCTGGGGAAGCAAGTCTAGGTTCCCTTCACTGCTTCGGTGCACACCTATGTAAGAGTTCGGTTCAGTGCTTCCCAACCTTGGGAGGACACACATGGCATTCACCTGGAAGCCTTTTTACCAGTATTGATTTTTGGGGCCCCCTCCAGACTACTGAACTGGGACCTGAGGGGATGGGCCCAGGGAACAGAAGAGTTCAAACACTCCCCAGATGTTTCTAAGACAAGATCTAGCACTGGATGGTTAGGGGCAGGCCTGGTAGATTTGGGTCTTGAGGAGTGCATGCCAAGGTTTGGTCCTCAGCAGAGCCCTTAAGACTGCAGATTTAAAATACAGAAATCTCATGGGGCGCCTGGGGGGCTCGGTCGGTTGAGCGTCCGACTTCGGCTCAGGTCATCATCTCATGATCTGTGGGTTCGAGCCCCGCGTGGGGCTCTGTGCTGACGGCTCAGAGCCTGGAGCCTGCTTCCGATCCTGTGTCTCCCTCTCTCTCAGCCCCTCCCCCGCTCTCACTTTGTCTCACTCTGTCTCTCAAAAATAAATAAATGTAAAAAAATTTAAAAAAATAAAATACAGAAATCTCTGTTCTTGGATGGGTGGTGGGGGGAAAGGAGTCACCCCTCTTGGAGGGGGTGCAGGTTCTGAGCTTTGCAGGAAGGCAGCAACGCCTCTGAGAGTAAAAAGGGTACAGAATGCTTTCTGTCCACCTGTGCTATTCACTGTGCTGCAATTGACTTCCTGCTGGGAAGTCCCCCAAGTTCACAGAATGTAGACACAGACAGTCCGCAGGACATTTCCTGCCCCTCCCATCCCCTCACTTTTGTAGGTCTCCAGAAAATGTCTTCGGGTTGGACACAGCGTGGTTTTGGGAAAAGGGGCATTTAGGCTGGAAGGTGCCTGATTTTTTACATCAGGTGAGGGTGGGGTCCTTGCCGTGACAATCATGGATCCTGTGAACACGTAGGAATCTTTCTAAAAATAACTCGCGTGTAATCACAACTATTCAGATAAACGTCCCAGTGAAGCTGACAGAATGACTCCCCCAAACAGTCCATCAAGACACCCCAAATCCTTTTCAGTTGACAGCTGGCAGATAAAAAATTGGCAGGGGTGAATCGTGAATTGTAGTATCTTTGTGCAGAAGGGCAACATAATTTGACCTCGGACTTGTAATTAAAGTCTTCCGACATTAACTTGTAAACAAGTGTAATCTGTGAATGTTAATTTTTACCCAGGAGGGGTCTCCTGTTTAAAATTTGCTTTGAACCCCATCTCCGCCTGGAGAGAAGCTTTGGGCAGCCACGTTCAGGGTGAAACGGACCAGGAGCCAGGCTCACCACTATCTTATTGTCCTAATTAACTACTGATGCAGAGTGATCTACGATTCGGTGCTTTATTAATTAGTCACTTACCAGAGTTTTTAATGGCCAGTCTCATATTCACACAGATACTCTTCTCTATCAACAAGGCGGATAAAATTCGATGAGTGTCATTTTATTTCTTGACAGCTGCTTCTCAATACCCCATCAGTGCAATACGCGAACAGTACATCTGGAGTCTGGTTTCAGGACCTAATTACTATGGATAATTATGGATATTTCCATGGAAAGAAGCCCGAACAGGGCGCTCCTGACCCATCTTTTTTTTTTGTTGTTGTTGTTGAGATGCAAAGCAGGACAGATAGACCAGCTTGGGCTGCAAGGGACCGGAGCTCTTCAGAATTGAAGCTGATTTTTCATTTTTTGTGTATGTGCCCCTCAAAGGGCACCGATGAAATTCTCAGTGTAAAGGCAAGGAGAAAAGTTTTATCAGACAAAAGTAGGCATAAGTTGTTTTCTTCATTAATTGGTTTAAATATTTTGAAATATACATGAGCTAAGATGTTTTGTCAAACACAGGCCTTTTTGATCAGACTGTATTAAATATACCATAGACAGGGTGTGCAAATTCCTTTTCAAAAATTACTTAGCTTTTATAATGCAAAGTTCAGATGTATTCTCCTGTATCATTTTTCCATTCCTTTATATATCTTACTAACACCCACAGGGAGGCTCTGGTGTTAATTCCAGAAGAAAAAGATACCATGAACTTTCAACATAATTTATGGGGGGGAGAAATGGCAAGCAAACTGCTTCATAGGTTACTCGTTCTCTATATTTACATTTTATAAATTCTTCGTATCAACACTTTATCACATTTTCCTTATTTCACTCAACATAATATTTGGCATATAAAAAAAGGGTTTGAGGAGAGAGATTATGCTGTGTAATAAACAGTTCTGAGGAGGATTAAAATTTTCCCCTGATTCTGTTCTGGTTAAAGGGCTTTAATAATTGTATCTGTGGGTTTTAGAATCCAATTAGTAATGTATTATATATGTATACTTATTATTTGGATACCAGTTACATTTATTTAAACATTAAATCCCTAATACAAAGCACCCGGATGAGACCGATGTATAGTTATAATTCCCCCACCCTATTTTCAACTGTTTTCTTTATCCAAAGAAGTTACTACTAAACCACCCATTGGTGTGGCACAGTAGGCACAGTGATGGTTTTCCAGTCCAGAAATCAATCTGTGTTGACTCTTTAAGTGCAAAACAAATACTACATATTTGCTAGAAGGCTGTCAAGGTGTAGGGGGCTCTTTGCGGTCATGTCAACTATAACCAACTAATTGGCTCCGCCATGGAGGCGACTGGAGTATTATAAGCTTCTAACCAGCTGAGCTTAAGACCTGACAGTACCTGTGTGCATGTGTGTGTATGTGTGTGTGTGTGTGTGTGTGTGTGTGTGTATTTTCTTCATTCTAAAGAGAAATGTATACAGACTTCCCTTTTCTACATCAATTATTAAAATGAAGCTTATCTTGTAAGGGGGGTTTTGACTTTATCACATTGCCAGTCCATTCTAGGGGAGCTCTAAGGTTGAAGCCAGAAACATCGGGAAATGCAGATATCATCTGGGGTATGGGATGGGCATAGCACCTCTGTAAT
The DNA here is from genome assembly GCF_007474595.2 of Lynx canadensis. Taxonomy (NCBI): domain Eukaryota; kingdom Metazoa; phylum Chordata; class Mammalia; order Carnivora; family Felidae; genus Lynx; species Lynx canadensis. Next base: position 231,152,789 of record NC_044303.2, on the reverse strand, counting down.
GGCACAGCACCTGTGTGCCCAGGCACCGTCTGTAACAGCAGAGCACATGCGGGCCCAGGCACCATCGAGGAAGCCCAACAGGAAAAATCAATGCGATCACGTCTATTTGAAGATATTAGCATAGCAAGCAGAAATAGGAGGGGCCACTAGAGTCTACTGAACCAAAATAATTAATGGTTTTCTTTGGGTTCTCTTTGCTGCCAAGTTTCTACCTGCAGGATCCTGGGCACATGCTCAGAATACAGACACCACAGAATAGGAATTATCTGTTTTTATGATTTCTTCTCTACAGCTACACATACAAAGAACTGCTAGCTCTAGAGGTGAGCCTGCGACATTCCTTGGAATGCTGTCCGTGCCTCTGTTAACGCTGCAACAGGAACGTAGAAAGTACAGGAAGCCACTTTCCAAAGAATTAGGAAACTCAGAGGTGAGGACGCAGACACTTTATCTTACAGATTCTCAATATGCATTGAACCAAGTCTTTCTGGTAGCTACTGGTTAAGTTTTTAATGGTTCACTCCTTCTGGGTAGAACCTGGTATTTCTCTGTATTCTCTCCGTGCTAAGCATGACTTCCGGTTACCAATGGGATATACCATTTGCACCCAAAAATACTTTTACAATAGTCACTCAAAAATATTTGTTTAACGGGCTCCTGGCTGGCTATGCCGCTATGTGACTCTTGATCTTGGGGTTGTAAGTTCGAGACCCACATTGGGTGTAGAGATTACCTAAAAATAAAATCTTAAGGAAAAAAAAAAAGGTTGTTGAATACCTACTAGAAGAGGCTTGGTGAGGAGTTCTGGAAAACTCCGAACTCTGAAAGTCCCATTAGCTGCCCTCCGGGAGCCCACAACTCCCACTATTCAAATGCTCTGCCAGGATTACAAGATACTTCAAGATACTTTCTGCTTTGTAATGTAAATAAGTTCTTTGGCAATACAGGGCACCACAACAATACACATAGACCCATGTGGGATTAGCCTTTAGAGATTTCAGATATTTCACATTAGTTATCCACAGGAGATGCAAACTTTCATAGGTATATATAAAATACATACGCATATATGTGTATGTATATGTATAAATAAATGTATCTACGGTAATTTTTGTCATATTTACAATACATATAAATAATAAGAAAAAACTGTAGGTCTTATGTATACATACTTTATATATATACACACTTTATGTATATATATATACATATAAAGTAAACATACAGAGAGATTTTTAAAAATTACAAAATGCACCTTGGTGAGATACAGTGGCAGGTGGGATTTTGATGCAGCCTTGGTTGCAAATCGACTCCATTTTGAGAGATTTTAGGTTTTTAATTATTAAAGAGTATTTGTACATCTACTAAGATAGCTGGTCTCCACATCACCCCTGTGGCTTAGGTAGAAAGAAAATAAATATTTAACAGCATCGTATTTATTAAGGTGGAGTGACCAGGCAACAATCGAACTGATGCTCACGTGTGAGGTGAGTGGCAAAGCACAGATGCCCCTTTGCTCAGATTAACTGACACCTGTGACCCGCAAGGAGCCATCAGTGAAAACAGACCCAGGAATATTTTACCTTCAATGCCCTGCTGACTTGAAGTTCAGCAGCACAGAGCCTGAAGAGCAGGAGAAACCCACACCACAGGTCAGACATCAGCCGGGCTGTCCCCAGGGCTGAGTGCCGGGGACCCAGCCAAGAAAACGGTCCACAGTCAGGGCGGCTGATACCCCGGCAGCACAAGAGCGAACAGTGCATCTGCAGCCTGGCTTCCAGACCTAATTACTATGTGTGTCTCCACATCTCTCCTCGCATTCTGTCATTTCCTTCCCTGATGCGGTATTATACCTAAGAGCAGTTTCCCGCGGAACTCCTATCTCTAGCTTCCGCCGATCTGATCTGCAGCGCTGGGAAGTAAGTCGGGTGTTCAGGGTTCAGCACCTGCAAAACACCTGACTGCACGTTACCTGGCCTGTTTCTCGAAGAGGAAAAGGGAATTGCCTGTGAGTTGGTTCATTTCCGGAAGCCCCAAAACCGGTCCCGTTTTAATCCACTTCTCTTCAAACTTCACGCACACCGTCACCCTGCCTTCAATCCCTCATGTCTCGAAGATCATGTGCATGCTCCTGGGATCCTTAATCCCCAGGTACATGTACCCCCAATGTTTACAGCAGTGCTTTCAACAACAGCCAAATTATGGAAAGAGTCCAAGTGTCCATCAACTGATGAGTGGGTAAAGAAGATGTGGCTTCTATATACAATGGAATACTACTTGGCAATGAGAAAGAATGAAATCCTGCCATTTGCAACAATGTGGATGGAACGGGAGGGTGTTATGCTAAGTGAAATAAGTCAATCAGAGAAAGGCAGATATCATATGTTTTCACGCATTATGTGGAATTTGAGAAACTTAACAGAAGACCATGGGAGAAGGGAAGGGGGAAAAACAGTTTCAAACAGACAGGGAGGCAAACCATAAGAGTCTCTTAAATACAGAGAACAAACTGAGGGTTGGAGGGGGGGGGGGCAGAGGAGATTGGCATTGAGGAGGGACTTGTTGGGATGAGCACTGGGTGTTGTATGTAAGCGATGAATCATGGGATTCTACTCCTGAAACCAAAAGCACACTGTATATGCCGTATGTTAACTAATTTGACAACGAATTATATTAAAAAAAAAAAGTAGGATAAAAAAGGTGAACAGAACAAGTAAATGATGGACCCAAGCTAGTAACTGATGTACCCATGTCTGGCCTCAATCCATTCTCTCTCTTAACCATCACCTCCTTTATTTGTGGAACTCAATGCAATGTAGGAACTATTCTTTTTTGTCAAACTGCAATTGAACTCATTATTCTTAACTTGTTCTTGTACTTGTTCAGCTCTTAGATATTAAAATTACCCAGACTCTTTGGGACTTAGGCCAACATTCACGACTGTCAACATTTACGTGTTGAGTCCTACCTTTCCTAGTTGGCTAGCTTACTGCCCAGATGTCTCTGCACCACCCCCCCCCCCAACCCTGGGGACATCTCTGCACCATCCTGACGGTCAATATACACTGTTCTTGGGTACCATGTTTTCCTCCTGTTTTATGCCCTCATTCAGCCGAGACACACCCACTGAGTGTTGTAAATCTCCAGGCAAGGGGGCCTATACGGAGATCGATTTTATCAATACTTGCAGGACTGAAAATATTTGATTCTGCCTTTATGTGGAAAATTTGGCTAGGCATAGAGTTTAGGTTAAAAATAAGTTTCCCCCAGGGCATCTGGGTGGCTCAGTCAGTTAAGCGTCAGACTCTTGGTTTCAACTCAGGTCATGATCTCATGGTTCATGGGTTCGAGCCCTTCACTGGGCTCTGCACTGAAGGCACAGAGTCTGCTTGGGATTCTCTCTCTCCCTTTCTCTCCCTCTTTCTCTCTCTCTCTCTCAAGAGAAATAAATAAACGTTAAAAAAATAACTTGCCCCCAGAACTCTTGAGCACATCACCTGATTGTTCTTTGCCACCCAGTATCACTGCCTCAATCTGGTGGCATACGTGTTCTTCCTCTCCAGTGGCTTTAGGGTCTTTTACGTTGGTGCTTTGAAATTGCACGATGCAGAATGCAGAAATGCCCTGTTGCAAACATGGGGCATTTCCTATGAAGGTATAGGTCCCTCGGCTCTGAGGAATTGCTCTGTATTACTTCCTTGGTAGCTTGCTTCCCTCCATTCTTTCTGGGACTTTCCTAAGTCTTGGATGTGTCTTCCAAGCACTATTATTGCATCATTCTTGTATTTTCTGTCTCCTTCCCTGTATGGCGACCTTCTGAGCGATTTCCTCGACTATTTCCCACTCATTCTATCACTTTTTTTGTTTGTTTGTTTGGGTGGTGCTATTTTTACAGCCTATAAAGATCTTGTTCTTTGATCCTCTCATGTATCACCCGGTTCTTATTTAATAAACACAAAATCTTCTTAAACCCTTCTCAGTACGGATCCAAAAGTTCTTCCTTGTTTCCTTTAATCTCTTTTATTCTGTAAATTATCTGTTTCTTCTGAGAGACAGTTCATTTTTGCTATTTTTTTTCATGTCACTAATTCTCTCCAATTCCTCAGTAATCCTTACTAATTTATCATATTTGAGAAAGAAAAACCTGCTGGCACCTTCTTCAACTACAGCCTAAATGGAAGTATCTCCCACTAAATGCCCCTGAGTTACAATCTGTAAGGTAGGAGGGGCACACGGCCTGGCGTTCCTCCTTGGGGATGAGAGAAAGAGAGAACAGCCTGAGTCCCCTTCCAGCCCACCACCCGCGTGACTGTTTGAAATAAACTTTATCTAAGCCACCGGCAGCCAAATCAGAGTCGAACTTTCTCAGACAGCCTGTCCAGTTTCAGGAGACCACCCCCATTCTTCACTTTGGAGTAAGCCATGGCTACAGGCTCATCATCTTGGCAGGAGAGAGAATATGTAAGTGGGAGCAAGCAGCAGACTTAAAACTGTATCAAGCCCTGACTTCCAGCGAATCCCTCCATCTTTAGCCCCACGTATCTCCCCAGCTTCACTCTGACAATTGAGCCTGTCCAAGGCTTTACTGAAAATCATCAGCCCACCTCTGTCATACTGGCACAGCAGATTCTTGGGAGAAACTTTCAACATTTTAAGTGCTCATCACTCCTGTGTATTTTGCTTTCTAGAAAATTCCTATCACGGCTTGCTTTCGATGAGCCACAACCACTGGCCTCTGTGTTCTTGTGTCTTTGGTGGCTTACCCACTGAAATTCTGTATTTTTCAGAGGATCTGGACACAGGGGAGGCAGATGCATGGACAGAGAATGCCATCTGGAACCACTGGCTGAGATAAAGCATGATCAAAATCATCAAAGCGTCACAGACACTGGAAAAGCTTTTTATAGAACTGTAGGTAAAGATGCCACTTTCCTACAAAAGTACAAAAAAGACCTGTCTGCCCCATTTCAACTAGCATGGTTGCCAATGTGGTAGTAAGGGAAGGGAAGGTATTAATTTCTGTGAATCAACAAAAATCAGGTAGGCCTTTTGTGGCCACCTAGCATCCCAAACATTTAGCTCCAGGTTCGGCCACTAACTTACTGTAATGGGATGTTCAAATGGCAGTCTCCCTGATGCAAGTTTGCCGTGGACATAAACTGGACAGAAATCAGACACCAATATGAGTATGATGAGACGCTGCATGGAGTGACTTCACAAAGGATGTCCGATTGCCATTTCTGTGTGCCCTGCACTCTAGGAAGACGGGGGCTGTGAGACAGCAGTCAACAAGTCCAGAGGGGGTTTGCTGATGAGGTTTCAGTAACCATCCCCTCGGAGGGAAAGCCTGAAGACAGTGGGCTTCCGTGGGACCACTTGGATGTGAGTTCCCTGCTGGAAAATTAGGTTCCAGAATTCTGGAGGGCAAGCGGTTGACAAAACAATCACTTTGTTGGTGGAAGCAGGAGAGGGTCAGCGTGTGGGAACTGGCCTGCACTCTCAGTGTCTACTGGGGTGCAGAATACCAGAAGGCAGCCTGCAGGAGAGGGACTATATTATATGCAGATCTAGAAAACAGCCTGGACGGGGACTGAGCTCTGAGAGCAGGAACTACTGAGGAAGATTCTGGGCCTGAGAGGCATGGCTGGCAGGGAATGCCACAGGCTTTCTGTGGCTGCGGAGGAGACCCGAGGGAGGTCTGGTTCCGGAACCCCGTGGAAGTTTTAGCTGAGAACTGGCCTTAACCGCCTTGGAGAGAAGATTAACGTGTTGGTTGATATCACAGGCTGATCACATTCTAATTAGTAAATGTAAACTAGAAATTTTTGTCTTATTTAAGGGTGAGAGGAAGGTTCGCAAAAACTGACTGTTAGAGGATCACCTTCGGGAAATGTGATTTAAAGGACAGCAGGCACCAAGATCTCGTGTTGCATTGTGACCGCATCCCAAGCGTTGGGTGTTAAACAAACTCACTCCTTACTTGAGTAGAGTTCATGTTTCCTTTGAGAACCTGACAGTGAAAATTGCAAAGCTTTTATGTGGGATTAGGCTTTTTTTTTTCTTTTTTTCTTTCTTATAGCAGGTGCACCTAGAAGAATCAGCACGTCACAGAATGGAACTGAAATCACCAAGTATGCAGAATTTGAGAGGCATGGCATATGATGCACTCTAAACACTGGGTTTTATGTCCGCTAGGCAGAGGTAAAAGATGAACATGTCTTGACCAAAATCCTGTCCATATTAGGCCAATCTGTATTGTAATCATTGGTTAAGAACCTACATTTAATTCATTTCGTTTTTACCTCAAAATAAGCTTCTAATGTTTGGCTTAACTTTAATACCTATTTACAACTCAGATTCCTACTTTTAATAGGATTGATTTTCCTCTAACACAGAAAATGAGAGGATCATGCTGTCTTCTTTACAAAAGGGAACAAAAATGGGTACTGGTAGAGTCATATTCAGTAAGATATTGACACACTTTTGAGATACTTTTGCTTTCTTCAAAATTACTAGTTATTTAAAAAAGCTAAAAAGCCTTACACTGTATCTCTATATTCCTGGTGTTTTTCTTCAACAACAAAAAAATATACTGCCTCTCTGCCTTATCATGTATATTTAAAGGTATAGAAAAGCCACACTCAAAGTGATCTAGGTTCAAATCCTATCCCTGTCACTTCCAGCCAAGTAACCCTGGGCAAGAAACTTATCATTGAGAAACCTCAGTTTCCAAATCTGTAGAATGTGGCAAAAATCACACCTACCTCCTTAAGTTGTTGGAAACTACATGAGATACAGTTTGCAAAGTGCCTGGCATCTCGCAAATGCTTTATATTGCAGTATGGGTTTTTTTTAACATAATTTTATTCATCATCATGCACAAAATGGATACATTTTTTAAACTATAAAAAAGAAAATTAAGCCACCTATCTGTCAAGAGAAAAATGTAAGAACTAGTTATGCTATTTATTTACGCTTCTTCCCCTACTATTTATTAGTGATAATTTTTGAACAGTCACATTGCACACAAGTGTGTATGTGTGGGTGGGCAGTTTAGACTACTAGATCTGGGAGGGTTATTCCCATGGAAGGGTTATTCCAATGCCTTCCTGCGTCTCTCTGCCTGTTTTGTCTTCTCTTTCTTTCTTTTTTTAATGTTTATTTATTTATTTTGAGAGACAGAGAGAGAGAGACAGAGAACGCTCGTGAGCACGAGTGGGGGAGGAGCAGAGAGAGGGGGAGAGAGAGAGATCCCAAGCAGGCTCCACACTGTCAGCACAGAGCCTGACTCGGGGCTTGAACACACAAACCGGGAGATCATGACCTGAGCTGAAATCAAAAGTAGGATGCTTAACTGACTTGGCCATCCAGGCACCCCTGCCTCTTTTTTCTTGTAAAAAGAAATCCTTTCACTCAGTCCCTGGAATGGAGTTTTTAATGTGCAAATATGATCATGTCGGCTGTCCGCCGGAAGGATGAAATAACACAGCTTTTACTCCTCCTCTCCTGCTCCCCTTCTCTCACCACCTGAACCATCCATTTCTCCCTCCAGAAACCCTGATCTGCTGGAAGTCTCCACCCTCACGCTCCCTACCTTCTCTCTTCTTGGACTTTGTTCCAGCTACCATTCCTCAGTGGTTCTGCTTACACCACTTGGCTCTGGAGCCGCGACGTCAAGGAAGCATCAATGGCAGACATCGAACACCCACCATAACATGCCCCTGCAGTATGTTCCCACAGTAACCGAAAGCTGTCTTATTCCAGCACGAGGGCTAAAACTGTCCATTTGTTTATCCGTTCTGAGGCTGGGTCTCTTGAGGGCAAAGAGTATCTCTCACTCCTCTTTGTGTGTCCAACACAGAAACTGGCATGTTTTGGGGACTCAAAAGACCTGCTTTTGTCTGAAACAAAAACGAATGGCTTCTTCCTTACGAATCCAAGTTTATATGGTAGGTATTATTAAATAATACGAGTTAACTTTTATTGAGCCAGGAAAGGGGCTAGAACTTTATACACGTTATCTTATTTATGCCTGAGATTATAGAAATAGACAGATACTGTTGTGATCCCCTGGATGAGAGAACAATGTCAAGGTGTAATATACCTAACCTTAGGGACCTCCCACAAGGCAGAGCTAGGTTTTCACTCAGGCACTGTTCTATGATGCAAAGAATTGCAAGAAGGAGGAGGAGGCGGGGGTGGGAGGAGGGGGATAAAACGTTCTAAGAGGTCTTTGGATCCTGAAGACCTAACACCTGAGAAATCATACTTTTCTAGGTTTGATCTGAATCGGGGTGTTTTCCCAGAGAGCTGGAACTCTGAGATTTCCGGCCAGACTTTTATAAAGTTTGGCTGTTGGTAAGATCCAAAGGAAAATGTGGAAGCTGTGTTCTTTACCAAGCGCCCACTACCACTGAGGACTTGAAATCCTCAGACAGACTTTGAATCTCTGGAAGTGATTGTAGCTAAGCAAGGAAAACTCCCTGGAAAGGTTCTGCACGTTTTTCGTCTCGAGCTTTCCTCCTCCCGTTGTTTCTTGGGCCACCTCCTGCCTTCAGTAGGATCTCACCACCATCCTGCACTGAAATCATTCCACCAGTATCATCGAACAGTCTTCCTTTGTCTTGACCTCTTGATTGCACTAGACATAGTTTATTGATCTTCTAACCTTGAGACATGCTCTTCTCTTGGCTTCTAAGAAACGACACTGACCTACACTTCTGGTTATCTCTTTCTTTTGCTGGCTTCTTCTCAACTCCCAGACCTTTACATCTGTCGGGGGCAGGGGCGGGGGTGGGGGCGGTCAGCATTCGGTCCTTGGACCTCTTCTCTCTACACTGACTTCCTAGGTAATTAATGTCTTCTAGATTCACGGTCTTAATATCATCCACCTGCTTATGACTCCCTCATTCAGGGGCTTCTTCTCTGAACTGACCTGCAGATCCAACGGTCTGAGTTACATGTGCATTTTGATGCTGACACACAGACATCCCACGTTCAAAACCAAGACCTTGACATTCACTGGCACTGCCTCAATCCCAACTAGACCTCTCTGTACCTGGCTCCACCTCAGTCCATGGAGACTCCGTTCTTCTGGCTGTTGGGGCTCCCTGAATCTTCTCTCTCCTACCATCGCAACCTACTGTGTGACATAATCTGCTCAGCTCCACCGTACACATGCATCGAGATTACCCTACTCTTCATGACCTCCATTGCTACCATCCTGGCTCAGGCCATCCTCTTTTGCTTAGATTCCTGCGATAACCCTGCTGACCGGCATTCTGGCTTTTGTCCTTGATCCCTTACAACGTCCTCTCCACACAGCAGCCAGAGAGACCCTGTTACAAACGAAGGCAGCTTGTGTCACTCCTCGGCTCAAATCCTCGATGGCTCCCATGGACGGGCCACGGCTGGCATCCTCAAGTCCTCAAGGCTTACCAGTCTCTCCCTAACCTCAGCTTTCACCCTGACCCGGCTGCTCACCCTGCTGACCTCAGGTCATTTCTTTGCCCTCCTTCTCTTTGATCCACCCCCACTCGACTTCCTGCTGTTCTTCAAACATATCAGACATACCCCCATTTACCAGCGTCGGGACTTGCCCCTCCTTCTTTTCAGAATGCAGTTTCCCCAGACGTCAATAGGGCCAGCTCCCTCACCTCCTTCACAAGGAACTCAAAAGTCACCTTCTAATTAGAGCGTTCCCTGGCCACTCTACCAAAACTATTTCTCTCGCTGATTTTCTGTCTCCTCCATTTGAAAGGAGGCCGGGGATTTTGGTTGATATTGATCACTGCTGGATCCCCAGGGTCTTAATCAGTGCCGGTAGGTAAGAGGTACTTAATAATTATTGAATGAATTAAGTCATTCAGTAGCGAAAATCACTACCTATCCCGTAATTTGTACTCCCTAGTTATCAGTGACAAATCTTCAAAATCACAACCCTGAAAATCTAAAAGGTATTGGCCAGTCTTGACTTTCATGGTGCTTTCAACTAGCAAACCGGGTGGATCCGAACTTTACCATGCCAGGCAGGTACGGTACGAAGCACACAGATTGAGGTACGGGGTCCCACTTGGTAAGAGCTCCAAGTGTCCTGCCTGATCTCTTGCAAATGTTAGAGTCTCTCCCCATATCTTTTCTGGGCCACAGTCTTCTAATTCCTAAATGGGGACTATGATCTTATGCCACTCAAGTATTTATGCAGAGTTATGGAGTAATTTTAAACTCAAGCACCACCAGCAGTAATTTGCATGAGAAATCTTTAAATGGATATTTAAAAGCATGCATTTTAAACAAAATAATTCAAACATTAAGCATGTTCATTGTAGCTCTAAAATTAAGAATCATCAATGGCACATTGATATCCCCGACCCCCCCCAACCAGGTAGCAAAAATGAAATATGGTCAGAACATCTGAGGGGCAGATGGAAATTCAGAGGCAGCAAAGGCACGTGGGATTGTTGATCCCAGGGACGGTTTCCCTCTTTCTGGCCAGCACCTCCCTACCTCCACCCCCCACCCTCCCAACACACATACACACATCCCACATCAGATCCTAGAAACACTCATTCAAGCTTTTATAGAGAGCAAGCGATTTTCACAACATATTTACTCCTAACTTCAGGGACATACCGAGCAGTCAGACTTTCCGTCTGCCCCGTTCACACTCACGCAAACTCTCCAACAGACCCATACTCCCCGTTTTAACTACGACGATCCAGTGGAACAATCACACGTTTAGGATATATATATATCCTATATGTATATATATATATATATATATATCCTATATGTATATATATATATATATACACTCAGTAGGAGAAAGGGCTAAGCTCTTGGTTTCTTTCCCCAGGTTTGCACAGGGAATGAAATGGCCATTAGCAATCGCAGGGCTCTCAGGGACTCCTTGGGGGTCCTTGCCCTGTGGCTAAGGAGGACCACACAGGGCTTCCGTCTTCTACAAGTTCTGCAGCTGGTTCCCCCTCCTTGATGGATCTAGTAACTTATTGTACAAATTCATAAAACAAAGTTTCCAAGCTTATAAACACAAAGTTGCCATACATGTCTCCTGGCCACCTTTGCCATCCACACTGCCAAACCTGAGTCCTTACATTTAGAGATTTTGGTCCTGCTACTGGGTTGGCATTAATGATCATCTACCTCCACAATTCTATTAAAGACAGTGGAGTGTGTGAGAGGAAATATTTTCATCTCAGTAAGCACAGCTAACATGAATCGGGGGCAGCTGAATTCCAGCCTGCATCCTGTTACCCCAGGCCAGTCCACACCAGCAATTACTGTGCTGAATTAAAGAAGCCCTCGGACACCTGCCTTCTGCATGCAACAAGTGCCTTTTTTCTTTTTTTAATCCTATTTATCTTGCAGTCATCTATTTATGTCAAGAAAGGAAACATATGATCATAGCATCTGTTACTAGAGTGACACAATTACCAAATACTTTCATAAGAGGGAAAAAAAATCAACAATAAATCCGGGTGAGTCGTCAGGTGCTTTAGGAGACAAAACAGTCTTTCAATCACAGTGTCCCGTCTAAGCTGAACATATGGTGCTACCAGCAGAGAATCACCAGCTCAGCCTGGTCTTTGACGGGCACAACAACGACAGAAAAGTCACCTCCTCTGAACTGGCAGAGAAAAGGTTTCCTAGCACCAACCCCTCTGTGCCCACCATAAGCAGGTAACGAATTCAAGGGACTTCATCACTGGTTTACTCCATGCCCACTGTTGGGATCTACGTGTATGCAATGACAGGTCTGGAGGAATCTTTCACTTTTCCCAGTAACTAAATTTAGACAAAATAGAGTAAGTTTGAAGGAATGAGAGCCATGACGAAGTAGTAACAATTCAAAGCACTTAATACTTGGTTACTTTCTCACTACTATTGAAATCTATGTGAACTGCAAGGCTGCTTTGGGAAAAATCATATATATATAATATATACATACATATTATATATATATAGTCTCCACCAACTGTAGGTGACTATAGGCGATCACTTGGATTCTGCGATTTTTATTTGCGTGGCTCTTTTTCTGGACATCAGTCAACAGGTCTGTGTGATTCTTTATTCAATAGGACTGAATTGTATGGATGTCTAAGTCTTCAGATCGGGGGCAGGGAGGGAGAGAGAGACTGAGAGGGAGAGAGCGAGGGAGTGAGAGCTGGAGAAATCCGTTTGAGACACAGCATTACTTCTCAAAGTAGCTGGCGCATCGTAGTTGAGAGACTAGCAAAGCACACTGGCCCAGCCACGCCCAGCTCGAGTTGCGCTCCAGCCGCCCCCCACCCCCACCCCCACCCCGGGCGCGGCGCTCGGGTCCCGCACGCGCCCCTACCGCGCGCCCAGGTGTCCCCCGCCCCCCACCCCGGGGCGGAGCCGCGGAAGGCGGGCTGGCGAGCCGGTTACCTGCCAGGCTGCCCGGCCTCTGGAGGGTGGCCGTGGCATACAGCTCCTGCGAGTGCTTGCTGTACTGCTCGGACGCGTGGACCAGGCGCTTGGTGGGCGACAGGGTGGCGTACGTGCCGATGGTGGAGCTCAGCTGGTGGATGGGCGAGGAGGAGATGGTGGACTGCACGGTGGGGGGCGAGGTCACGCGGATCGGGGACAGGCCGGCCGAGGACACGACGATGTTGATGGGCGAGCTGGTGCTGTAGGACTTGGCCAGGCGGCTGGGCGACTGCTTGGGCGAGGAGCCGCGCGGCGCGGCGTAGGCGGCGCCCTCGGGGGCCGAGCCGCCGCGCTGCAGCTTGGTGGGCGAGCCGCCCTGCGGCGCGGCCAGCGGGGAGCCCCCGCGCGGCGGCGCGGGCAGCGTGGAGCTCGAGTAGTAGAGCGCGGCGGCGGCGGCGGCGGCGGCGGGCGGCGCGTCGGGCAGGTGGAAGGCGCTGCTCAGGCTGGGCGCGAACGGCTCCCGCGGCGGCGGCGGCGGCGGCGGCGCGGGCTCGGGCCCCGCCAGGTGCGCCGCGCGGCTCGTGGTGCCCTGTGCGCGGGAGAGCAGAGAACACGCGCGCTTAGCCGGCGGGAAGCCCGCCCCCCGCGCCCCCCGCGCCCCGGCGGCGGAGCGAAACTCGCGCGCGCGGCAGGCCCGCCGAGCTGCCCTGCGCGCGGGGTCGGGACGCAGAGGCCCCCGATCTTCTCGGGCAGGGTCTTTTCGGACTCGAGGGACAACCGGCCGGCAAGGGCCGGCCGACAACGGGATGGGGATCGCGTCTGGCGAGCGGGGCACACTGTTCTGCTTACATATCTAAGATGTTTCTGGAATAGCAGAGGCATCGCATTAGGCGCAGAAAGATTTTCAAAGGCCACCCAGCGGGGCCACCGGGATACACCTGAACGCAATCACGATCCGTTCGTTGTCAAACGAGAAATCGAGGCACTGACTCCCCCACCCCCGCCGTCATTTCACTGGATACAGTTTCTGCCTCCAAAATGGGCTCACTTATCTGGAGGACGTCAAGAGCAAACATACTTCTCAGAGTTTATTCTGTTGCTATGGCCGTGTGGATTCTTCTTTGGGGACCAGAAAAGTTAGAAGGAGGGGAAACTATTAAGTCAAAAGAAGTACCCTTAGTCTTTCAGTGGTTTAAAAAAAAGGGGGGGGGTATCTGGAGGAATCAGAGCCCTTGCAAATGAAAGACTAAAAAAGCCTCCCTTTTCTAGATTTTAACGCTGGGAGACAAATCTTTCCGCATCTCTCTCTCTCTAGCTGTCTTTGAAGAGCCCCCTGCAGCTGTGTCTTCAAACTGAAAGCCAGTTGCCTCTCATTTATTTACAAGAACACAAAAGACAACAAGGGCTGGGGTGGAGCTGGAGAGACGGTTGGAGGGGAAAGCGGTTTCCTTGAATCTTGTCCAGAGACAAATTTGCATTCGAATGAGAACACTACATTGTCAACCACTTCTGGGCAGGAGGTCTGGGATCTTCCAGGCTTTCCCGGAGGAGCAGAAAGGTTTTTGAGAGCGGGCTGATGTGAAAAGGGGGTAGGACTGTGCACAGAGAGAGAAGCTGGGGAAGGAAGGTTTTGAAATTAGGGGTGGGAACTGAGTGGGAAGGAGGAAGCGGGTAAGGTGGAGGGAAGGGGGGGGGGGGCGAGAGCCTGAACAGATGCCATCCATTAAAAGTTTCAATGCTGCCTCCCCACCCGTTTTGGAATGGCAAGTGGCAAATAACAGGCGGGGCACTTCCATCCTCGTGTGTGTGCACGCATGCACACACACACACACACACACACACACACCATTCCATTCCATTCCAAAATTTATCTGGTTGTCAGGTTCATGGGGAGATCCCAGAGACTTAACTGAGTAAAATCAAAATTCTCTATTAACGGCAGTGGGATGAGAGGAGACAGCAGTTGGTTGAGACACTGTGCGTGTACGATTGTGTGTGCATTTATATATGATGTATGTATTTTACATATCTGTGTATCTTTTAGATCAGTCCGCTGACAAAGATTCTCTCCTTGACCAAACTCTGGTGAGGCTCCTCTGAGCTCTTTTCTCAGTTAGACCCTGGCTGGGGGCCCTTCCGTGTTCACCTCTGCTTTGTTCATTTTTAGCAAGAACCCTGCTGAGTCACTTTAGCCGGAAGCCCCCACGCTCCATGCCAGGCCACCCTGCAGATCGGACCTCCTTCCTCAGGCCCCACCACCTTCCAGGTGCCTTTTGAGCACCGGGCTTGCCTTCAGCAAGAACCTGTGAGGTGAATTTAAGTCAGAATCCCCTTCCCCCTAACGTTTCCTCTTTTCTGCCCTGTGACTCCACCCTGCTCCTTGGCCATAAATCCCACTTTTCCTTGTTGAATTAAAGGACCGAGCCTAGTTCATTACCTCTACTACCGTGGTTTTTCTTTTTTCCTGAATAAAATCTCTATTTCCCACTTTACTGCCCAGCTCTAGTTTTCCTCTAACATCACTGAGCAATTATTTTGAATTTAACGGTAGGAGTGAAAGTAAAATGTAAAATAAACTCCATAACTCTGTTCAATAATGTGTCTCCAGCAACTAGAACAAGGCCTGATCCATAGCACAGATATCACAGATATTTGCAGAAAAAGGGACAGTTAATAAAGCTGGTCCCAAGACTTTGACACTGGGGGTGCGGAGGGGGGTGATATGTGGAGGATGGTGGAGAAGCTCTGTAAAACTGGTGTGTTCATCCTGAACTCCAGAGATTTATCCCAGCATCATCCAGAGACCTAAGGGTGCTGCTTACTTCCAATGTTGCTTCCATCCAGGTAGAAGTTCTGGGCATGAAATTTACACAGGCTGGGCTTCTCAAACCTGGCTTCATATTATCATGGGCAAAGGAGATTTTTTAAAAAAATCTCTGTAAAAAATCTCCGTATCCATGCACTCAGAATCTCTGGAGGTGGGACTCAAGCATCAGGCTATTGGGGAACTCTCTAGGTGACTCCAGTGTGCAAGCAAACAAGAGAACTGGTTATCCCAGAGCAGTGGTTTCCCAAGTGTGCCCTTGCCTGCAGTCAGAATCCGTATACCCTTACTGAATCAGAACTTCTGGGATAGGGGCCCAGGGAGCTGTTTTAACAAGTTCCAAAGGTGATTATGGTGCTCGCTAGAGTTTACAAGCCACAGATCTAGAAGAGATTCTGATTCAGGGGTCTGGAGTGAGCCTGTGAGCCTCAATTTCCAGCAGTCTCCCGGGGAAGACAGATGCTGCTGATGTGAGAACCACCATTAAGCTGCAGACAGGGACCTCCTTCCTTCACTTTTCTTCTGAAGCTCTCCTGGGGCCTGAGCTACATTCGTTTGTGCAGAACTCAGCTGACAAGTGGCAGAAAAGCCTACAACAGGAATTTTCTCTAAGCCCTTCCCACAGGAGCATAAAGAGGAGAGAGAACCCCAGAGGCTCACAAGAGAGTTCCCTGCTTAGAACAGATACTTTGAGTTATGTCTTGGATATGTAACATTAATAACCCTATGTGACATCAGCAATGCTATCACCAAGTGGCACAATTTTTAATAAATACTAAAGTATACAAATATAAATGAAAACAATGCTATGTAGAACTCTAGGATTTAAATGTTAGACTGATGTGGCTACCAGGAAAACCCTGAACACACTTTGCACACATTTAATTTTCCTTTTAATCCGTTGACACTTCTAGTCTCAGGAGTGCTGGCTGCTAAATATTACTCTCAAAAGATTCCTTAAATGGCCCCCGAGCCCGTAGAAGTTTTGAGAACTGGCCTACCACCTCCAGATATTTTGACAGGCTATATAGCAGCCCATTCGACAATCTCTCTCTTTTTTTTAAGTTTATTTATTTATTTTGAGAGGGGGGAGGAGCAGAGAGAGAGAGAGAATCCCAAGCAGGCTCCACACTGCCAGCGCGGAGCCTGACAGGGGGCTTGAACTCACGAACTGTGAGATCGTGGCCTGAGCTGAAATCAATAACTGGACCCTTAACTGACTGAGCCACCCAGGTGCCCCATTCCAAAATCTTTAAAATAGCGTAGGATCTTGGTGAAATTTGGCCATTATTTTACATGAAAATAATTAAAACATAAAAGAAAATTTATATGCTTTTTAAGATTGGTATTGCTCACATTGTTAATGTTCTGTATCACTGTCCAATATGGCAGGCCACTAGACACAGGAGTCTATTGGGTACTTAACATCGGCATTGGATTTTAACACATATTTAATTTTAATTAATTTGAATTCCAACAGGCAACTGTAGGTGGTGGCCTACCTCACTGGACTATTGCGTATGTCCCTTTGCAGTTTTCAATAAATAACCCTTGGATGTTAGACTCCATTCTGAAGGCTGTGGAGTAATCAAGGCCTAAGAATGATTCTTTGGCTACACAAAGAAATCTGTTTTTGAGCATCAATTAGACAAAAGCAGTAATGTTTTGAAAGCGTGCTTCCACTCTTGTGTTTATATTTTGTTCCATTATATAATTTGTCTAGCAACTCTTAGCCAGTTAAGGATACAATATCTGTGCCTCAGATCTAGGCTTATTACTACCTAGGTCATTGGGTTAAAATGACCTAGGGTTAAAATGGGTTAAAATGATCTAGGCGGATTTCAACACACATAGAATGAATGTTACCCACTTGACTGTCACAGAAGCTCAATTCCACCTTAAAAGCGTGTTAACACTATTAAACTGTGAATCCAGTTTTAAAGATAGCATTCCAAAACTTCACTTAAAAAAAACAAACAAAATTAAACCAGGGATGCCTGGGTGGCTCAGCTGGTGAAGCATCCGACTTCAGCTCAGGTCATGATCTCATGGTTCGCTGATAGCTCAGAGCCTGGAATCTGCTTTGGATTCTGTGTCTCCCTCTCTCTCTGCCCCTCCCCTGCTTGTGCTCTGTCTCTCTCAAAAATAAACATTAAAAAAAAAAAAAAATCCCGAACAACAATATCAACGAAAAACTAATGACTATGACACCTTCTTCCCTAAGGATATTTGGAAATGCAGTAAGAATTGATATAACCTTCTTATTGATGATGAGACCCTTAGGATGATAGAAAACTTTTTTTACATACTTGGGGCAGACTGTGCCCTAATACTGTCTTGTAAGACAGTCCTTTGGAGAAGGACGATTTCTGCCGGGGTCTTCATTTTCAGCTCTTGGGAACAGACAACACCCAGAGGGTTACTTTGTTTTTCTTACCCCTCTGAAATAGGAGACCCACCCATGTGAAATTAACAAGGAAGTAGAACATTGCCAAATAGACACTCTGATTAAATAGTTTCCAATAGGCTGAGTTTGGTACACACTAAATGTCTTTCCTTTCTTGCTTCCCATTGTGGAAATTCATCAAGAGAAAAGTGAAACATTATTCCAGTTCCCATGGCTACTTTAAGAACATTATATCTCAAATTTAAAAAAAAGTCGGGATTTGTTTTTTAATGACACATGAGCAATATATAAAATTTATGAAAGTTCTTATAGATTAGGTATTTCATCTGCATAATAGTTTACATATAAGTTTCAGATGGGTCAGATTTAGCAAATACTCGTTGTGATTTATACATTTATGTTTGTGTGTGTTTGTGTGTATACACTTATACACCAAGGCCTCTTGTGTAATTGTGGAGTACCTTTATACCTACTTTATGAAAGTGTTTAAGGGGAGAATGGATTTTCAAAGTGTAGTAAAAAGAGTACTAAAATGGGAATTTAGGCAACGTATACATTATTCCCACCACCCATTAGCCAACAGTATTCAAGATCCATGCTTTAATTCATTCCCTAACTCAATAAACCATAAACTAGCACCTGCTATGTTCCACATACAAATGAGGACTTTGTTCTTGAAGGCCTCTCTGCGATTGTATTTTACCATGACATTATTGTGGAGACCTATCGTCATTTATACAGAATAATGCCAGGTTAACAATTATGACATCGTTCTTTTCGGGAAGCCTGAATCTCTGAAAACATGGCACTCTTGGACCAGAATGTGGCACTGGCCTCAACAGAGAGCAGAGTCACTTCCTCATCCTTTACATTTTATCTTGCATAAACAGGGTGAGGCTGGGCATGGGGGTGACGTGGGGTAGAAGTTCTCCAAACTTGGAAACTTGTTTAATCCTCATTGTCTGGGGATCGGGCAGTGCCAGCAAAGCAAAACAAAACCCAGCCATGCTTCCAGCCAGTTAAAAAAGAAACTTGACAGCCTGGGCTGTCTAAGGAATCCTGACTTCAAACCACAAGTAAGCAGTGTCACTGAGCGACACAACGTTCTATAAAGCAGGCCCATGATTTATGGGAAGTCCCCGTGAAGACGCATTCAGACCTGCCAAGTTTCCTGGAATTGTCAGCGAGACCCCTAACTCTGGGTCAGGAGGAGTATTTGCCCGGAAAGCTGGGCAGCCAGGCCGACACTGTCAGGAATGGGGAACAGGAGCCCTTGTTTCATGGCTTCCCAGAGGGAGCCGTCGATCAGCTGTCTGTTTTCCCCACGGGCCACATTCATCACTTTCACTTTCCTGGGATTACCATCAGACTGGTGAACCTAATAATTCATGGTGCAGACAGTCCTGGTTGTGGTGACTACGGAGGTCCTGGGCAAAAACACTGGCAATGAGAGGCGAAGCCGGTGAGCACGTTTCAAAGCAAGGGAGACACCACAGGGCCAGGGCGCCAAAGAACACACACACACAGAGACAACACTGACTCAGTGAGCAAGGGGTGGGCAGCCAGTTGAGGCAAATAAGAGAATAAAAGCAATGACTGAATAATATTTGTTTGATGAGTTAAGAAGCTTGAATAGCGTTTAAATACTAAATAAATAGGACATGGCTTTAAGACGACATCTTTTAAAAATGTTTTATGTTTATTTATTTTTGAGAGAGAGAGAGAGAGTGAGAGAGAGAGAGAGAGAGCCAGGGAGGGGCTGACAGAGAGGGAGACAGAATCAGAAGCAGGCTCCAGGCTCCAAGCTGTCAGGACACAGCCCAATGCGGGTCTTGAACCCACGGACCGTGAGATCATGACCTGAGCCAAAGTTGGACACTTAACCGGCTGAGCCACCCAGGTGTCCCATAAGATGAAGTCTCTGAAGAAATACATTTCTAAACCATAACAATCTGGTAACACGATTTAGAAATATTAGCTACATGCTATTGATTAAAATATCTGAGAGCACGGAGAACTTTCCTAGAGTAAGTCTGCATGGGGCTTTAGGTCAGCACACTCAGGTGCTCAGGATGACAAAGCCGTCGACCCTCACAACTTGGAAAATAGAAGAAATCACACCTCCAGAAAGCAGTCGCATTGAGGTATTATCAGAAATGTTCCTACAGTACAAAATAATTAAAATGAATCGACATTCCCCAAAAGTTTTGTGCCCTTGAACTAACTTACTCCCTGGGATGAAATACATCTTCCTGAGCACTACTACCATTGCCCCCCGCCCCCCAATTTTGATAACCTCTCTTTTGAAATTAACTTTAGAAGGAATGTCACTCTTTAAAATAATCCCCAAGGTAGAAAAGCCTGGTGCTGTGACAAAGGTTTGATTTTGGAAATAGCCAAATAGAATCATGAAGACCTTTGTCCAGCAATTCCCTTGAGGAGCACTGGTTTTGGTAAAAACTAACAGGAAACATAAAGAGAGACAGCTTCTGGTCACAGTTCACACTATCCCTGGAGTCATCACTGCTGGATGAGAACGGAAGCACAGGGTTTACCTGGCGGTGACCTTGTCGTAACAGCAAAAGGTGATACCCAGAGCAAAGTAAACTTAAGTAATTGTAACAACCAAGGAGTTGGGAAGAAATTCCTTCTTCAGAGGAGGACAATTTGATTTAAAGGACCCTAAGAGCTATAATCTCTGAGATAATAATGGAGACCGCACTCACTGCTTTCTTTTTGCAGGAGGGTCTCAAAATTATGAGAGAAAGCGAGAGCGAGTGTGAGACAAAGGGAGAGAGCACTGCTCTTGCAAATCATGTCTGTCACTCAAGTGAGAAGGAGGCACTAAGTGAGCCCTTTTCCAAGGTTTCCCAGATACTATAAAGAGGGTTTCCTATCCTCTGACCTCCACTTAATAAAAGTATGATTAGGGCCATTATCAATAAATATTCAGAAAAGTATTTCCTATGGCCATTAAAAGTCTCTATGAATGGAAAGAAAAGAGAGAAAAAGAAAACAGCGACTTATATAAATTTGTCTTAAAGAATATGTAAGGAGGGTTTCTGGATGGCAACTGTTAAAAAAAAAACTAAACGGGCCTTGGGAAAAATATACTACCAAGAAAAACGGTTTATTTCGGCAAGAGGTTCATTCAGTATTTACTTCAAGAAGCCAAATCAAATGTTTACTTAGGAGAGGAAATGTTATAGTACAACACACACCCTCCCTGCAAGGAGAGATGTTTCACCTACTGAAGCCAGACTAAATATATTTATACTGGAAACAGAAAATGGAGGGGGAAGATTTTAAAGCGGCGCAATGAGGAAAGATTTCCAATAGGTGGTCATCTGAAAACTATCTTAAAAGAACCGCTAGTTTCCCACAGACAAGTCAAGGAAAATAGACAAAATGGCATGATTTCTCCTCTAAATGCTATGCACTGTATATATGCTAAATGCATCCATGTAATTTTGTGTTTCCCAAGGTCATGGGTGACTTTTCTCTTCATCAATGTTACCAGACAACGACTTTGCTCATAATGAAGCAAATCGGAGTGATGTCACCCCAGTTGTCTGTATGACCCTTTTCATTCAGCGGTCAATAAATAGGTGTTTATTGGGGACTTGCTCCTCCTCTACACCACGTGGGTCTCTGTCCACTGAGCCACCATCCCCAGAGCTCTCCACCCCCTTGACCTTCACATCGTCCTGATGTGAGACTGTACCACCTGTAAGAGATGCTCCAAATTCAACAAACACCAGGGCGCTGGCCCAAGTGGGCAGATGGCATATTTATAATTACGATATAGTCTACATGAGCACTTTTAAGACATAAAAGTCGGTGCCACATTAAATAAGCGGCCCCAATAAAAAAGAAATGGCAACTTTGCTTCTGAGAAAGCTTACTGTTTTTCTAGGATATATCCACTATTGCCCAGTTTTATTCTACCAAACCAGCATACGATTCTGACTTTCCTACAGCAAGCAGGCATTTTTCTAGAATTATAAATACGCCCCTACTTACATCAGTTCTGCGGAAGAACATGAGAGCGGTGTTAAAACCTTGAGGGTCCGATGCTACTTTGCTAGTGCCCTTTATACAGGGGTATACTTTCTCTCTTGCACATTTTGTTTCTTTGAGGGAAGAAATGCTCGGGGAGACTACTTCATGTTTGCACATGGGGGAGACACCGACATTTTTGGAGCGACTCCTCGATGCATTTCATACGATCCACAGGGAATCTGATGTGAGCGGAAGCAGACAAGCCTGGAGGAGAGCCAGCTTCTCTATCGGCTCTCTACCCACAACCTCTGTGGTACGACTGTAAAGAGGGAGGCTGGGGTTTGAGGAGCCTGATGGACACCTGGTGAACCCTGGGCCGGTCACTTGGGATGTGGAGGTCAACTGTGTGTGGTTCCTACTCTGGCAGCAAAGGCAGTCTGATCGGAAGAAACAGACTCTTGTGTGACTAACTACAGGCGTTGTACGTGATACGGTAGAATGATGCTCTCAAGGCCTGCGTCAGGCCATGCAGTGCCTCTGAGAGTAAAACACAAGGTCCTGACAATAACGGGCTGGGTTTCCAGCCCCTTTGAAAAGTCCTGCACCTGCTTTAGCTTCCCTGCTGCCCCATCAAGATGCCAGGCCACCTCATCCGGGAGCCATTCATCGTATTCGGTGTCCCCACGGCACCCCTACATACAGCGACCTCTCTCCCCATCTTCAGGTCTTTCCCAATCCTTACCTTCTGCACAAGGCCCCATATACCACACCCGGTCCCACACTTTGGATCCTGCTTATCCTGTTCTGCGTCATTTCCTCCTCATAGAAATCATCGCTTTCTAACAAACTACGTAATTTACTTATTCCCCGTGTCGATACTCTGCGTTCTCATTTGCTGCTGCTGGAATGTAGGTTCCTTGAGGGCGGGGATTGTGTCTGTTTTCTTTCCTGCCCTCTCCCAAGCACACACGACAGCACACGGCTTACAACAGGCACACAAAGCGTCTCAGATGCATTAAAGAATAACCTACGGATGGGGAGACTGGGTGGCTCAGTCGGTTAAGCCTCTGACTTTGGCTCAGGTCACGATCATCTCACGGTTTGTGGGTTCGAGCCCTGCATTGGGCTCTGTGCTGACAGCTCAGAGCCTGAAGCCTGCTTTGGTATCTGTGTCTCCCTCTCTCTCTGCCCCTCCCCTGCTTGCTCGCTCTCTCTCTCTCTCTCAAAAATAAATAAACATTAAAAAAAATAGCCCATAGATACACAAATGTAACTGGGGCACCTCAGGAGAGTTACATAAAGGACAAGGTTGACTTGGAGGAGGAAGGGACGGAGGAACGGAGGGAGAGGTTATCTACACAGCCTGATTAGAGGCTGGGGCATGGAGACTGCAAGGTGGGGGAAAGAATAACCATAAATTGGCTCATGTTACTTCCCAGAAAGGCCCTGGGGGTTGATAGGTAGGGTCTTACCTTCTATGCCTCCCAGTCTCCTAAACTCAACCTAGTGTCTGAGGGGAAGGACTTCCAAGGATTGTAGTTAGAGCAACACCAGAGAATCAATATTCTATTGCACCTTTTGTGACTCATAGTTTTATCTGCAGATACGATGGGGCAATGTAGGTGATGCATGTATTGCCAGGGTCTGGTGTAGAGCGGGTGATGGTCACTCCACCAACATTTATTCTGCTGAATAAGTCAGAGCTTTTTCTTTTTAATTGAAATTAGAATCTTTGAACACACATGATACTCCTTTGACATTGCATGGTGACATGATTTATGAGCCAGACACAAAACCATTTGCTTTACTTTAGAATTACACATATTTTTTAAGACCCACAAAAAAAAAAAAAAACCAACCAACCAAAAAAAAAAAAAAAAAAAAAAAGTTTTTGTGTTGATTGATTATTGACCTTATTAACTTGGTCTGGTATCTGTTGGCAATAATTTGAATTTCTCTAGCCCCGTTGGCACTTTCAGACTACAAGGTATTCTAAAAATTAATCCAGCCTTGAAGAAATGAGCTTTTGCACCAGTCAGAATATTGAAAAGAATGTGTCACTGGGCTCTGAAAAACCACTGGAATAGAGGGATTCTCGAGATAATCTAAACAAAAGGGATGTTATTGGAATGGGAAATGGTGCCCCTACTTTCTAGGTATAACGCTAAAGCCAAATAAAAATACTGTTTACTTGTTCAACGCTTCTCTGACATTATTTTGAAGTCAGAGGTCCTATAGGGTATTCAATAAAACATGACTTTCCTACCGCAGCACAGAAAAGCTAAAAGTAAATCATGGTACCAAGATCTACCACTTAGTAAAATAAATAAGATTTAGGTATTTGTCAACAGCCTCAATCCTGTTAATCAAGTGGATTAGAACAACCCCCTGCTTTGAATGTTCAGACTTTCCATCCACCCACCTGCCAGAGTAAATGAGTATGCCAGTCACTTTTGGCTCAAACCTAAGTTATCGCTTTGAACATGCACATTTATAGACGTCTTCAAACTATAACTCTGATGACTTCAAATACATAGCTTTGATATCTTTACAACTTTGTTACATTTTCTGATTAAATTTTAAAGCAGACTTTTAATGTGAGGCCCAATCCTGTCATTCTGAGTTTCCACTGTTATACTCCCATGTTAAGTACTGGATGAAAGAATTAGCTCCAAGCAGAACTTCTATAACATGGAAGTAGATAAACCGCCATACTGCTTGTCCACATTGATAGACCTCTTACTAGATCCAAGGTGTTGAAATGGTCAATAATAAAAGGAAACCTATGAAACAGTGCTGGAATCACTAGGCTTCAGCTCAGTCCAGATTTTGTGCCCTGTTTTACCACTGCTTCCTTAAAATGGTGTGTGACAACATCTCTAAATGTGATGAGCTTGAATTTTCCCATCTTTAAAGTGTAGATACTAATACAGCCCCGTGGTGGGCATGAAATAAGATGATGCATGTAAAACAGATTACGTCTGCGTGCTTAATAAATGGTAGCTATTAATTTTATAAGAAAGCTTTGCTTTAACAGCTAGTCATTATACAGCTATGTGTGAATTGAACTTAGAAGATGCTCACAGATGAGTTGAGAAGTTAACTGATTTTTCATTTTATATTGACATTTCTATTTTCCATGATGCTCAGCTATGGTAATACAGATTTAAAAAAAGAAACTGATTCAGTGTTTCAGCTCAAATTACAGAGGTCTTAGGTATTTATGAAAAAAAAAAAAAAGCCAAACATGAGTCATATGAGTTCAAGATATTTTTTTTTTAAAAGATAGAACTTTATTGTTTTGCTACCTTTGTGTCTTAGAAGTTCTAGGAGGCTGGTAAAAGCTAAATTCATAACCTTCGCAGGTTAATTTGAGTATAAAATATTCCTCATTTCTGAATGTGGCCTCTTGGACCTAGAAGTATAGTCAGATGTAAGGATAAAAGACGGTGTGTAATATAGTTGCTTGCTTCCAAAGAATTCAAAATTGAGTGCATTCTACCACAATCACTGTATCATGGTCAAAGAGAAGACAGATGAGAAGGAGAAAAATAGTTCCTTTCAAGAATGGGATGCTTTTGAGAAAAAAAAAAAAATCTACATCTACATAGTGAAATCACAGCTTCCATTTTATCTCTTAATAAAATAAAATTAGATTAAAAAACAATCTAACAATATTTCCTATGCTGACAACACCCAGTGTTTCAAACATCACATAATGAATGTTCGTAGGTAATGAAAAAATATGCAGTATTATGTATATGTGATAAATGCATGTGTGTATGATTTTTTTCTAATAAATTAAAAATCATTTTTAGATATTCCCTCGCATATCCTTGCATCTTTCTTTCAGGGAAATAGAACAGACCAGTACATTTAAAGAACAGTGATCCTGGGGTGCCTGGGTGGCTCAGTGGGTTAAGGGTCCGACCTCGGCTGAGGTCATGATCTCACGGTCTGTGAGTTTGAGCCCCGCGTTGGGCTCTGTGCTGGCAGCTCAGAGCCTGGAGCCTACTTCAGATTCTCTCTCTCTCTCTCTCTCTCTCTCTCTCTCTCTCTCTCTCTCCTCTCTCTCTGCTCCTTCCCTGCTCACGTTCTCACTCTCTCAAAAATAAATAAACATTAAAAAAAATCAAGTACCACAAGGGTCACACACTGCACCACAACAGGGGGAGCCGGCCAATCTTCTCAGTGGAATGTTTTATTTACCCCTCCCTTTTATTCACATACCCTGTGCTTGGCATCCCCAAGAAGGTAAAAGTCACAAAGCCACTGACGGACAAGGGTGTTGCCTGCAGGAGGTAATCGTATTTTTAACATATTGCCAGGGCAATAATTTAAGAATTGAAATGCACTGAGACTTTTCAGTTCATGCTTCTCTGTGTCCATGTCACTGAAAATCAGCATCTCCCGGTGACTATACCACATGCCATTCTGGCTCGCCTTACCTCCTACCTGTCTGCAGACATTTCCAGAGGGCCACCGGGATGGCTAGGGGCTGCTGATAAAAGAGGAAAATGGCCCTGCCCTCAGGTTGCTTTCAGTTTTTAGGTGGAAAGATCCACGGATGCGTAGTAACGATAAATTGATAACAGAGATGGATGGGTTTGGTCGTTGGAAGCCCCCAGATGGGTAGTGCAGCTGGGGAACTGTTCCAGGCGGAGGTAACGGGGTACGGAGGTCCCGAGCGTTAGTGCAGAAAGGATGACATGAAGCTCATCAGCTTAAAGGGCTACTTTGAAGGTGGCCGGTTCTTCATTCCAGGACCAAACATGCAGAGATTACAGTAAGTTTAAAGTAGCTGAAGAGAAGAGAGCCCTCCAATCAATACATTAATTCTGGTGGGCTGATCAACTAAAGCCTGCACCCCCAAATTAACATGTAAATAACGCTTACATCTCGCGTGAAAAACAAATTCAGGTGAGGAGCTAGTTCTCTTTACCAAGAGCTGATCTCAACTGCACCTGATGAATTTGTGCTGTGAAACGACAGGAGAAAGTGCGGGGCTTTAAAGAAACAATTATAGGCACATTTCAAAATCAAACCTGACAACGTGTAACCACTCCTAAACTAATCACAGTTATCTACAGAAGAGTTCCGTGTACTTGATTATGCATTAATACTATGTTCCTTGATACGATTATGCCCAAGGAATAATTTCATGCTTTTTTTTTTTTTTTTTAGGAGAAAAAATTGGTTCCAGGTGCACTCACAAACTCGGAGTGTCTGTCATATTTATATCCCATATAGACACAGAAATAGTAACGAGACACACATTCACATAGATGAGCCTGTACAAAGTAGACAGCAGGAGTGATCCACAGACATTCCTCAAGAAAATATCTACAATTCGGTGTTACTTGATAATGGTATTTGATCATTCATTTCCTTCACTCACAGCCCTGAAGGCATCTTTCCTAACTTTCCCAAGTTACCGGGCATGCCCGAAGAGGGGAGGAGGGAACGCGGTGGCCAGCTCGCAGCCCTGCTCCCCACCTGCTCCCGTGGAACCCCCGTTCCCACACGTACCTGGCTGAAGCCGTGGGCCGCACCTCGGGCTTGCGCGCCTCGGGCAGGGAGCTGCGAAGGGGCCGTGTCACCCAGGGCCAGGGTCTGGTTGCTATGGTAGCTGGCCGGATACTGGAAGGACCCTTCAGGTTTGGAATTGAGCTGAAGTGCACTCTGGGAGAGCAGGCTGGGCCCTGCATTGAAAGTCATTTAGAGCAGTAAGTGACAGCCTCAGTGAAGCAGAAATGACATGTATTATTTATTGAGAGTAGCCTAGAATTATCACACGCGCATGATTCCAGCCATCTATGCTTTGAATTCTGAGAACTAAAATGACCATATAATTTGACTCCAGTTCTTAAATGAGATTTTTCTTTTTTGGCGGTTTAAAAGTTCTCAAAAGAGTAGAGTTTTTTCAAGTGATCTCATCCTGACCTACATAGAGACATTTCTTATGAGACAAATTAGTTAATCAAGGAGTTATTTTTGGATTACACAATATCAGAAACATTTGAAATAATTTAAAAGTCTACCTTTTGGCTCATGTTAATTGTGTTAATATAATTCTATCTCCTACTTAATTATCAGGATGCTGAAGTGCTCGAAACCTTCCAAGCAGTGGCAAATTGCGCTGTATAAATAGTGATGTAATACCTCAGTGCCTGAAGGGTAGACAGTGTTTAAAATATTAACAGGTCTTCAAACAATGCAGAATTCACCCTGATCTCACAGAATAAGCAGCCACTGGCTGGTTATCTTTGCCATCGCAGCCGTGTGCAGAACAATGAGAAGATACAGTGCTCAAATTGGTGTTGCTGATGTGGCTGATATTACAAGTGATGGAGATATGAGACTCAGTTCCTGGCTGTCCTATTTAATTATACTTTGTATGAGAAAGTGCGTTTTATTGTATTCCTTTCTATTTCAATGGGCTCCTTGTGAGAGTTTGCCCACTTTCTTTTTAAGCAAATGTCTTTAATCGAATGTTTTACCGACTCGTCTTGGGGGTTAAAAGAGCCTAAGCACACTTGTGCGTGTCTGAGAGGGGTTTGGGGTGAGGAGGGGGAGTTGGGTGGGAAGGAGGAGTTGGGTGGGAAGGACTTGGCAACACAAGCTTTCTCATGCTATCTGAACCACAGCGCAAAGTCTCTCCCTCTTTTGATAGAGCATAATTATATACACACAGACCACGCTGTAATCATCATCCACCCTTAATCGCCCTCTTTGGCTATTTTAGACAATAGTATCGTTCCTGATAAATGTGGCCAGATTTCAAGTTCCCTGCTTCTTTCTTTTCAAGAATATAACATGGCTTCATGTTTCGAATGAAACCACAGATTTGACACGCGATAGTATAAAAGTGATGTATATTTCTCAAAAAGCATCAGTTCCTATAATGTTTGCCATTTAAGAACTTCTTCCGCCTTCCTTCCCTCTAATTCTTTGGTGAGAACTCTAAACAATGCAAATATACCGTCTCATCATTGGATATTGAATAATAAGCCAATTCACGGACACAGGTAAGACCGGGTATTTTGAAATCTGGAAAAAAGTCAAGCAAGGATATAAAAATGCTCCCATCCAGTCCCAATTTCATCATGAAGGGCATAACAAAAGTACAATCGTAATCCTTTTTCTTGTAATTTAGAAAATAGAGTCCCAAGCAAACAGTATATACCAGATGGTGAAGATTGCAATAGCCTGCAAAAAAATCGTTTAATCCATACTGATGGTATTATAGGCCTAATCACCAGAAATACGATGTGTCTATGGGGAGTGCAGTCAGAGTTTCATTGTGGATGCCAGGAACATACTGTCCCCACTGCTGCTGTGGCAACTTCAAGGCACCGACAGAGTCAAGAGGCCCAGGTGAGGGGCAGACTGAGATACGAAAGAACCCTCGGAAGGAAGAAGAGCCAGGGTGATGGGGGCAGAGGCAGATGGGACTAAATGCAAGGAGAAGGAAGAAGAGGGAGGCATGGTGGGGAGGGGGACAGTTACAGACCGTAGCCAAAGGTGCTCCCCTTGGTCGCTACCCTACTGAAGATCACAGCTCAGCGGAGGAGAGTGAGCCACCGTGAGAGAGGGAAGGCCCTTTAAGATCAGTGGTCACCATTCTACTTGCCACTGGGGGGCTTCCCACAGAGACCTCCCTTGGTTACTTCTCTCTGCCCCGAGGTAATGGCTTGTCCTGGCCATACCCCCTCCCCCATGACAGTGCATCTCCAGGGCAGTGAAAGTTGAAACACCACAGTGCCCAGACCTTTGGAAACTTCAGTAAAAGTGAAACAAAACAAAATAAAATCTTTAATTTCATGTACACAGTGAAACAATCTATAAAGCAAGAGAACTGTGAGTCCCGGTTATTTGCCTTTGAGGAAGACTGAATGACTTTGCTCTGATGAACTTTCTTGCCTATGAAGTTAGCAAGTGAAACAATTCTGTAAATTCTGAAGAGATTCATAAAATCATCACCAGAAACCTACAAATGCCTTCCAGGCAGGATATTAAAGGTAGCAATTTAAAGTCCCTTTGCAAAGAAATTTCAATTAAAAATGTGATTTATGTGCTCCTGAAATACATATCACGTAATAATCAGATCTGCTCATCTTTTATAGAATCAGTGTTGTATTTGATCAATACTCAACGAAAACAAACCGAGATTCTCCATCTCATGACTTTGTTCACACATCTCAAGCATGAAACCTAGATGCACTCTGACAAAGGTAATTGCAACAATGAGCAATGTATCATAATATTACAGCACTGACATATCACCTGGCAAGGACGAAACAGTCAGCACAATAGCCGAAACGCTGTGTGCCTTTTAGAATGATTTTCCATTGCTCACTAGGTTTCAAATGAACAGCATTTATTCATTCCAATTTTAAACAGCAAAGTTATATGAGAAGATGAAAAAGGTTAAAATTATAGGATAATCCTTAATTACTTTATAATGGAAGTAAAATTTACATATAACTAACTATTGATTTGCTTTATTAACATTACTGTGCATTGAGGTAGAAAATACAAAATTTCCAGGGATTTCGAAAGCATTCACAGTTCTGGATTTTAAATTATGATTTGTTTTTTTTCTACAGAACTTTTTCCTTCATCAAGTCTTGCCTAGAGGCTCGGGCTAGAGGTAGTATTAGACCACAGTCCTGAGGATATGAAGCATTCTGCTGGGGGATAAGGACGATGTGAGAGGATTTCTTAGGGTGGGGGGTGGGGAGAGCCTGGGCTTTATTTTTTTTTTTTTAATTTTTTTTTCAACGTTTTTTATTTATTTTTGGGACAGAGAGAGACAGAGCATGAATGGGGGAGGGGCAGAGAGAGAGGGAGACACAGAATCGGAAACAGGCTCCAGGCTCCGAGCCATCAGCCCAGAGCCCGACACGGGGCTCGAACTCACGGACCGCGAGATCGTGACCTGGCTGATGTCGGACGCCTAACCGACTGTGCCACCCAGGCGCCCCGAGACTGGGCTTTAAAATTCCACCTAGGGAAATGGAATGTTGCCTTTAGGGCAATTAACTCTTCCAGAAGAAACCAAAACTATGAGCAACAGCGGATCTCCAAGTCTTAGTAGGTCACAGAAAGCAACAGCTACCCTCTGGTATGGGAAGCATATTTCCAGGGCATTGACTGTGACTTCTTTGACCATTCTGGACCTTCCCCAGGGTGGAATAGTCCTCAAAGCTGAGCCCAGGGGTCTGCTCAATATGACTCAGTTCGGGGGGACTGGGAAGAGGAGGTGAAATGATTACCTGGTAAATAGTTAAAATTCAAGATTATATGCATCCTTGATCTGATCAAGACACAATAATCCAACTGGACACAGGGGAGAAATTCCAAGGGAACTGCAGAATAGAGGGACATAAAACCTTCCATTGAACCTAGAAAGGTACCTGAAGCAATGCATCTTGAGTATAATACCAGTATCTCAATAATATCTCTGTGTGCTTTCACATACATGAATTGACTAGAGACCACATAGCAATCTGTGAAAACAACCGTCCTTGAATCTTTTTGATTATTCTCAGAAACGCAAACAGAGGTGTGGAGAGGCTGAAGGGTTGGTCAGCCAGTGTCATGCCCTTGGTAAAACGAAGATGGGACTCACATCCTCATCTTCTATCCCCACGTCTAGGGGTAGGTGCTGTTTAGTATCCAAGCAGTATTAAGTCCTATACACAAACTGATATTTTAAGGTTGAAAAATTCTTCCCTAAAGAGAAGCCAATTTGTTTGCAGGAGAAAGCTCTATGCCTCGGACTGTGGTACGCCCCCAAAGAACCTCTCCTTCGAGACTCCGGTATTGGCTGGGGAAGCTTGCTATCCACCGTCAGTGGGGCAGAGATCAGCCTAGGCAGGTAGAAAGCTTGAAAGGCTAATTTTGTACATAAAAATTCAGACTCACAGGTCGTATTAACACATATACTGTAATATATAGTCTGCTTTTTCCTAACTGAGCTAGAAATTCTCGAGTTTTCATGATTATATGCACTTATTCTGCACAGGTTTAAAGAGACTTCTGGAATTGTTCATTCTTGCCTTCTAAATATCGATCTCAGAAAACAGTAACCCTTAATTCAGCTACATACTTTGCAATAACACAGAAAAGGCCAGAGACCTGCAGTGCGTTTTTCCTAAGTCATTATGTAGGTCACAGTCATGCCAATGGGGTGGGTTCAAAAGAATCCAGAACTAGAACTCAGTAGACCTCCATGTTTATAAAAGCAGAGATGATGAGGATACTGATGTGTCAGTAATAGAAGCTAACCCTCACTGAGTACTTTCTAGGTTCTGGGGACGGTCCAGAACAGCTGACGTCGGTTAGCTCACTGAATCTTCACAAGGAGCCAGTGGGAAGGCACCTCCAACCATCCTGCTTGTGTGGACAGGACTGAGAGGGGCACTGAGGTCACCCAGGGCTGCCTGCAGGTGAGGCATCTGGCTTCAGAGCGTGTGTTCTTTTTTTTTTTTTTTTTTTTAATTTTTTTTCCAACGTTTATTTATTTTTGGGACAGAGAGAGACAGAGCATGAACGGGCGAGGGGCAGAGAGAGAGGGAGACACAGAATCGGAAACAGGCTCCAGGCTCTGAGCCATCAGCCCAGAGCCCGACGCGGGGCTCGAACTCACGGACCGCGAGATCGCGACCTGGCTGAAGTCGGACGCTTAACCGACTGCGCCACCCAGGCGCCCCCAGAGCGTGTGTTCTTAACACACTCCATTACTGTGTCTCTACAAATGTTAATCTTGGCAAATTTGAGCACCTAAGGAGACAATGGATGGGAAAATGTTTGCAAAAGCATAAACTCCTTTACAGATGTCCGTTTTCAGTTAGTCATTAGATCTAATCACATAGCCACGTGGTCTGATAATAACAAAACCTTGATTGGGATTTGTTTGTCCCGAAAACCTTATTCCAGTACTATCCCAGGTATCACTTGTTTCCCTTCAACACCTCGTGAGCTTTCATTTTACAAATGAGACATTCAAGGCATAGGTCATTAAAGTGGCCTGCTTAAAATTGAAAACAAACCCAAACAACACCTAGTCGTCAGAGCCAAGAGATGAGAAAGCAAAGGTTCTCTCTGTCCCCTCAACTTAAAATTCATTTCTCTGTCAATATCAAAACTCATCCTTAAAGTGATGTTTAAATGTTACCTCCTCCTTGCAGCCTGCCTTGATGCCTGATGGCTCAGAGAGAATTCATCCTACCCCCACCGGGTTGTTTTAACCCTCTGAGCAGCCTAGACTCTTGAGAAATTTTAAGTATTTGACAGGGAGATTTGTACAGTATCACAGAGCAATGGGTTCTCCAGACGGAGGGTAACAGGATGGAAGCAGAATTTTGAACTTTTTTTTTTAAATTTTTTTTAACATTTATTTAATTTCGAGACAGAGAGAGAGACAGAGCATGAGCAGGGGAGGGGCAGAGAGAGAGGGAGACACAGAATCCGCAGCAGGCTGCAGGCTCTGAGCTGTCAGCACAGCACCCGACGCGGGGCCTGAACCCACAAATTGCAAGATCATGACCTGAGCCGAAGTCGGACGCTCAACCGACTGAGCCACCCAGGTGCCCCTGAACTTTTTTTTTTAAGTTTAGTTATTTATTTTGAGAGAGAGAGACAGAGAGAGAGACACAGAGAGAGAGAGAGAGACAGAGAGAGAGAGAGAGAATGAGCAGGGGAGGGGCAGAGAGAGGGAGAGAGAGGATCCCAAGCAGGCTCCACATTGTCAGCACAGAGCCTAGAGCAGGGCTCAGTCCCGTGAACTGCAAGATCATGAAATGAGCCGAAACCAAGAGGTGCACGCTTCATGGACTGAACCACTCAGGCGCCCCAGAATTCTGAACATTTACCATGAAGGCAGCAGGACACTGCTTAGATACTGGAGAGACTAGGACCGGGAATTTCCTGCAGTGCAGAGAAAGAAAACCCGCTGGAATTGAGGAAGGGAGAGAGAGGTGCACAGCTGGGAGACGTTTTGAAAGAAAAGCTCACGGGGACTTAGTGACGAAGAGGGCAGGAGTGAAGCCGAGACAAAATGACTCCACCGTGTAGCTGACTGCGAGCACTGCAGTGGGGGCCCGGGAGGTTCGCACAGAGCAGAGTAAGTCTTTCCAGAAAAGCGAGCAGACAGTAATGCACTGGCGTAATCACGCACGTACCTTCTGAATCTGTAAGTTCTAAGGTGATTTATCGGGAGTTCTAATTCTGGTCTGCTTTACTTGAGCACCTGTCCCAGAATACAACACACACTCACAGGTGAGGGTGGGAAAGCCAAAACTCCCAACGACGTGGCATTCCCAAGCAGAGAAATTAGTGGGTATGTTTTATGGAAGGATGGGCTTATTTTTTTTTTTTTCGTCTTTTTTTTTTTTTTTTTTCAACGTTTTTTTTTTTTTGTTTTTTTTTTTTATTTTTGGGACAGAGAGAGACAGAGCATGAACGGGGGAGGGGCAGAGAGAGAGGGAGACACAGAATCCGAAACAGGCTCCAGGCTCCGAGCCATCAGCCCAGAGCCCGACGCGGGGCTCGAACTCACGGAACGTGAGATCGTGACCTGGCTGAAGTCGGACGCTTAACCGACTGCGCCACCCAGGCGCCCCTTAATTTTTAAATTACAGAGCAGAAGGAGATGGTGAGGATTTATGTAGTTAGAAAGGGACTCTGAGCTTGATTTTAGTACTGGCTCAAATATAACCTGGCAATTTCCAAGATCAAAGTTTGATTGCACGTGGGTGAGACTTGAGGACAGAGACGGAGCTACCAAAGTCATCAATAGTGGAAGTTGAAGCCACAAGAATGACAGTTTCTAGGAGCGCCTGGGTGGCCCAGTCGGTTAGGCATCTGACTCTTGATTTCAGCTCAGGTCGTGATCTCATCATTCCTGAGATCGAGCCCCATGGTGGGCCCTGTGCTGACAGCATGTTGTCTACTTGGGATTCTCTCTCTCCCTCTCTCTCTGCCCCTTCTCTGCTCGCTCTCGCTCTCTCTCTCTCTCAAAATAAATAAATACACTTAGGGGGAAAAAAAGACAAGGTTTCTAAGGGGTGATTATCAATTTAACTCCAAAGGGTCATTTTTACCATTAAAAACAAAGCGTTACTAACAAGAATGCACTAAAATAAACCATTAGAATTAGGCAATGCCTCAGACAGGCACTCCATGAATGTTCTGTTGAGGCTGTTAATTCCGGATTATCAAAGGAATAATAAACATGCAAACTGAGACAGACCCTTTCAGGACTGGACACCTGACTTTGGCAGCTTTGTTTAGATTTACGTTTGTCAGGAAGTTTAGAAACATTTACTCTTAGGCTAAATTGAGTCTGTCAAAATGATATAAAAACTTATCTTTACATAGACCATGAAGGATAACGCCACCAAGATTCACATACATCTATAACTGACAGAATATGCATTCATTTCTACCCTCTCATTCTCCAGTCTTTCTGGGAGGTTAAGACGGATTTGAAGGTTAAGTGTTATTGTGCTTTAAATGAGCGTAAACTCTCAGAGCCACATCAACTGAAGAGAAAGAGAACATCTTTCTTTATAAAAAAAATGTTGACCAAGAATAGAGGAAATAGTTGGTGGAAATTATATAGACATATACAAATGGGCTGTTATAAATCACAAAATCAATGAGAAGTTGTCAATTATTTGTAAGATTATCAAATTGATTTTAATAAGCTCATAGCATTTTGGTCATATCTAACTGCAAGTTAACTTTAGAGTACAAATATTGACTTTTATTTAAATCGAACTACTAATCAGTTTCATTTAGAGTGGCCATTTCTTCTTTGTGAATTCTGGAAAACTTGTCAGCTTAAGCTTACTTGGAATACAGGTGGCTCGTGGTGTGTTAAACTAGTTATTTTCTTCTAATCTTCACTAGTAACTCTCAAAGCTCAACTGTAGGCATTTCACTGAGGAATTTCCCTGAAAAATGGTAGTTAAGCCCATCCACTATTCCTAGAATTAACCAAAGAAAAAAGCTCGAGAAGCTTGTTATGCAAGGAAGCTCCGAGTGATGTGGAATTATTCCGAGGACAGGTGTGTTTCTACACTTGATTTTTAAGTCTGTCTGCAGAATGTCAAGTTTGTCTGGGCAGCTGCTTTCAGTGTGCAATGCTTTAGGTGAAAATTACAACTCTAGTGGTCCCAGGATTAGAGAAGTACTCATTTAGTTTTTAAACTGATTTAGATTCAACCAATGCTATTGTCCTAATCAGTGGGCTTTTTCAAGTTTTCCTATTGTATATGGATAAAGAGAAGGTCGGTGATGGACTCACACTTATGCAACAACTCAGTTTCTTTACAGCTGTAACCAATAGAGGGGAATTAACAAAATGACATTTACCACAAAATGAACTTCAAATGTATAACTTTAGTTTAAAATGTATCGCTCAAGAATTTTATTATGCATGGGATTTTACATGATGTTATAATCATAGAACAGTATTTTTTTATAGCTCATTACAATTCCCAACTATTTCCTTGTAAAGTTTTATCTTCAGATTATTTACCATTTAAAAAACTTAATGTAGCACACAGAGGAAAAGCATTATATATATTTCTTCATAAATTAATTGCCTAAAGATAATAGATCCATATTTCTTATTATCAAGAATTGTGAAAAGAAATAGAAAATTAATAGAAACCAGTTTAGCAGGAAACAAAATTTAAAAGCTAAATGCTGAAAACTAATTTATTTATGGAGTATACTAACTTAAAGAACCAGTGTGTGATTTGCCACAAATCACAGACTTTTCCCTTAGAAATCTGCAGGGCTTGGCTGTGCATTCCGTTCAGGTCCCTAATCCAACATCTTCTCCCAACGGAGGTCTTCCTGGCCCTTTGATCATTCTTTCAAAACTGGAGCAGTTCTCATAACACTTTCATGCTTCTAAAAAATCACTGAGGACTGCAAAGAGCTTTTATTTATATGGGTGATAGAGAATGCTATTCACTGTATTAAAACCGAAAGATCTTTGAAACAGATGACAATGATGCCATCGCGCACCATGTAGCCTCTGGAAAACCCCTGTGACGTGGCTCCGGTGAGACGCCTTCACCCTCACTGGGCGAGAATGAGCATGCAAAAGCAAATAACATCGTAGGATTTTTGTGAAAACTCATGCCTTTGCAGCCCCCCTGAAAGGGTCTCGGGACCCTTCACGATGCCCAAGTACGCTTTGAGAACCCTATTCTACTCCACGTCTTACTTTTTTTTTTTTTTTTTTTTTTTTTTTGTAGCCATTATCTACTTGACCTTATAGTATTCAGATTACTTGATTTCAGCCTTTGCTGACTAGCATGTAAATGCCACAAGGGCAGAGACTCTCTGTGCTTCCTTTAATAAGTATTTAATACATATGTTAAAAAAAATGAATGACTGTAACACCACCTGTGTCCATACTGATGCAATAAAAACCCAGCGTATTATGCTTTGATTGTATCAGTTGCTGTTGCAGTGGCTTATTGTTTGACCAGGGGCAGTTTGAGTGTTTTAAGGTCTGGGGGAATCCCACAAGATGTCTCCACAAGGTATTACCAGAACGCCCCTGCTTTCACTGTCTCCTGAGAAAGAGTTTGCTTGTTCTGACTTTCTCACAGGGGCGTTCACCTCTGTAACTTTTCTTATACTCATGCCTGTTCTGATACTTTCCTTCCTTTCACCAGCTTTTGTTTGATACTCATATTTATGTTTTGGACACCCGTGTTTTGGACACTTTGACAATTCCGAAACCCAATTTTATTTTTATTAAAAATTCCCATCGGGCTTTAAAATCTGTGCTTGATCTCAGGACACCCTACTCACACGGGTGAGAATGATGTTTTTAACGAGAAATTTGCATCATGTCCTCCCTTGCTTTGGAAATGGAGAAGGAAGCCTTGGTACTTCATGCCTTTGTTTATTCCCTTCGATTCCCATGTTTGCCTCTTTGGAAAAGGTAGAACATGACCCTTGAATATCCATGTGATAGAAGGAAATCAGAGAAAAAGAAATTGTTGCAAACCTGACAGAGGGAGCATCTGGAAGGGAAATTAACTACAGCTTCTAGGTGGATATTACTATGTCCTGTGTGTCACCTGGGTGTTTTCCCTTGACTTTTGCTCGTACTTACCATTTCTGCCACTGTTAACTTCCTACTGGCCCCATGACACCAAAGGTAGTAAGGGAAATGGATGTGAGTGAATTTTGAAAGGAAACAAATAGATGCATGTAGTATTTAAAGATAATTTTAGACTTGGAACCATGACAAACTTCTGGAAAGAAGACTGTCATTTGCATTTCAAAAACCAAAGGCATAAGATGAAGTGATTTTATAGGAAATGAACAACCCAAGGAGCAACTCAACTAACTTGAATACATGCATTTCCAGGAAAAGACTTGGGATTTCCAGATTCCGGGTGATAGTTCTCAACCACTGGTGGAGCAGTGGGAGTAGGAGGACTTTTAAATCCAGGTTTTCTGACTCCAAGGGTGGGATGGGCTGCCTTGTACCCCTTCTCAGAGGCTCTTCATTGGGTCTGCCTAAGGACTGGTTTCCACCATAAAAGAAAATGAAACGAACCAGTTCTCTTTCCCTGAGCGTGATATCAATATTGTGAGCCGTGGTCTATACATTTATTTTTTGATTATTTTAGTTACTATAAAAACCTTTACTCCTAAAAGTGTTCTGCATCCTTTGGTGCCATGCTTACTAGGAATTATGAAAAGATTCACTTTATAAGGATGTCCCTCACCTTTATTGTTATTACTGCATAAGACTCGATGGAGTTATATTTTACAGTATCTTACTAACTTGATCCCTCAACAATTCTCTTGCTGCATAACGATTAAGAATAATCACAATAATTAAATAAAAATGACAGACTGTAAATCAACACTAAATAACATATCCACCTCTGTCCAAGTATATATGATTATTCAATTTGTATTCTATCTGCTCAGAATGGTAGGTTACATGATTGATTCTTGATTTTTTTGAATATGTTCTGATTTGAAATCTCAGAATAACCATCCTTTCTTTGCCATAACATTCAGAATATAATAAGCTCCTAAGTTTTTCATCCTCCCGAATGCTGGGGTTCTCTAGAATGTGGTGGAATTTAAATTTGTCAATATGCTCCAGATAAAAATAATTACTGTTTCAAAATACAATATTTAAACAAATTAACATTGTCTATAAACATGTAAGTCATTTTCTCCAAAGTTGTCCACTCTATTTCTGATTTTGACTGGCAAATGGTTTTATTAATTTTTGGATAAGATCTAATCACACTTCTCTCTGAGTTTATATCTCCAAAGATACACGGATTAAATAAGGTATTTAGTCCACAGCAGTTTGGATCAAGCTGTACATTATGTGAGAAGCTAAGGTTCTATCGCTGAGGTTCTAGAACTTTTTTTCTTCCCCAGTAAACAATAGCAATTCTCCTAATGACTCTGTGACACATATTTGTTAGATTTGCACTAACTATATGAAATGTGTCAAAAAGTCACCGGGTCTCAATGTGTTGTTTACAAAACAAGAACATGAACACGGTATGTTGTTCTACTACTTAACGGGATGTTGTGCAGATTGCTTCTTCACTCCCGTAGTCACTCTCTGCCCTTTTTGCCATGTAGAGTCTCACGAGGGCCCCTTGCTCTTTGGTTTGTGATCAGATTTGGCCAATAGTAGGCATGGGGACATCAGAAAGCAGGACGAGAGAAGTTAGGGTGTTTATCCTTGTGCTCCTGCCACACCTCTTGACTGCTGGTCCTGTTCCCTAGACTTTTCCTTCATGTCCACCGTGGGAAGGGCTGCCCTCTGTTGCTGCTACCTGAGCACCTCAACAGACACCTTTTATTCCCTCGATCTTGCCCACTCCTTTGCAAATAGTCCCTTAATGAACCTCTCTTCGGTTAAACTCTTGAGTACAATCTATTTCCCAGCTGGACCCTGATACAAATACAAGAGCAACAGAGAGACTTTTATTTTATGGCCTTCTAAACACTTAAAATTAGCCATAATTGATCCCTGAAATGATAGTTACCTACCCAATATTTTAAAATTAGTCTCCTGGGATGCCTGGGTGGCTCCGTTGGATAAGTGTCCCACTGCAGCTCAGGTCGTGATCTCACGGTGCATGTGCTCGAGCCCCGCATCGGGCTCTGTGCTGACAGCTCAGAGCCTGGAGCCTGCTTCAGATTCTGTGTGTGTGTCTCTCTCTGCCCCTCCCCTGCTCTCTCTCTCTCTCTCTCTCAAAAATAAATAAATCATTAAAAAAATTAAAATTAATTTCTCCAATTTTACTTAATTAGTTCTGTCTCAAAGTTACTCTGAAAATATTAAGAACAAATGTATCTGAAGAATTACAATAGGGGCACCTGGGTGGTTCAGTCGGATAAGTGTCCGACTTCAGCTCAGATGATCTCACGTTGTTGAGTTCGAGCCCTGTGTCCAGCTCTGGGCTGACAGCTTGGAGCTCAGAAGCTGGAGCCTGCTTCAGATTCTGTGTGTCTCTCTCTCTCTCTCTCTGTTCCTCCCCGGCTGTCTCTCTTTCTCTCTCATAAATAAAGAAACATTAAAAAAAAAAAAAAAAAGAGTAACCATACTCTTCATTGTGGTTTTTGATCCTTTGGCATAAAAGTTTTGGATGGTGATTTTATCACCTGGGTTATTTGAGGTTTTTTTTTTTGTTTTTTGTTTTTGGTTTATTTTTCCTTGTTACTTTTCTATGTCAAACAACAAAGCAGGGGCTTGCAGGAAAAACAAACAACTAAAATCCTAGGAGTCTTCAAAAGATAACCCAGTACATAGTAACAGGACATAACTAATCTTTCCAAAAGACAAAAATCCAGCAGTTACCAAATACATTCCAAAAAACCCTACTGGAGTATTTAACTTTCCTGGAACAAAGATACATCTTTTGTAGATAACATTTTTGAACACATATTACAGGAAAACGAAAAATGAACACTAAAAATTCATTCCATTTCTCTCATGTGTAGAGAGTGTTTCAATTAGGAAAACTCAGGATTATCAGTTGATTAAAATTTTTTTTAAGTTCCTATATTTACTCCTTTTATCACTTTATTTCTCTCTTCTACTATTTTATATTATATTACTTTATCTCTGCATTACTTTTATTATTCCCATCTTTCTAATTTCTTTGGTTTATTTAGCTCTTTCTAAGGTTTCCCCAAAATGAGTACTACATTCTTTGATCTGATCTTTGTTAAAATTTTTTTTTTTATATTTATTTATTTCTGAGACAGAGAGAGACAGAGTGTGAGTTGGGGAGGGGCAGAGAGAGAGGGAGACACAGAATCAGAAGCAGGCTCCAGGCTCCGAGCTGTCAGCACAGAGCCCGACGCGGGGCTCGAACTCACAAACCGCTAGATCATGGCCTGAGCCGCAGTGGGTTGCTCAACCGACTGAGCCACCCAGGCGCCCCTAAAGTTAAGATTTACTGAGTACAGTTTCTCCCCCTTACCCCCTGTATTTTCATTATAAAATATCACTCTTCTATTTGTTTCTGTGTGTTTATTTTTTAAGTTTATTTTCGAGAAGGATAGAGAAGGGGAGGGACAGAGAGGGAGAGAGAGAATCCCAGGCAGGCTCTGCTCCATCAGCATGGTACCTGATGCAGGGCTCGAACCCATGAGCTGTGAGATTATGTCCTGAGCCAAAAAGCGAGAGTTGGACACTTAATCGACTGAGCCACCCAGGCGCCCTATTTTACTTGCTTTTTAAATAGTATGTAACTTTCTTTTTATTTCTATTTTTATTTGTAGATCCAAATGCATTTTCTTAATTTTACCATGGATATATTTTATCATTTTATTTACTTTTAATTTTACTAGATTATTACCAAAGAAGGTGGCCTTTCTATACTTTTTTTTTTTTAAGATGACTTTTTTTTTTGAGAGAGAGAGAGAGAGAGAGAGAGGAAGCATGACTGGGGTGGGGTGGGGGAGCAAAGAGAGGGGACAGATTGAGAATCCCAAGCAGGCTCCATGCTTTCAGTGCAGAGCCCAATGTGGGGCTCGATCTCATGAACCATGAGATCATGACCTGAGATGAAATCAAGAATCAGATGCTTAACTGACTGATCTACCCGGGCGCCCCTCTGTACTTTTTAATTTTTAGGATTGTCTTTACTGCCCTATAGCTGATCAAGTCTTCTAAGTTTTCCTGGACATATATAACAAATGTATACTATCATTCAATGGATCTAACTTTTTAGATATAGTTATTACATTGGTTTGTCGATTATGTATTCCAATTTTACGTGTCTTTCTCTTCCTGAGTTCTGTCTGATTCTGCGCATTGAAACGTTCACAACGGTATTTTTCATCAATTTCTCTGTTCATTCTTAATAATTTTTATTTTAATATTCAGGTATTATTCTGTTTGGTACATCACGTTCACTAGATGTTAGTATGAGTTTATCACATCTTTATAAGCAAAAACATTTTCACTCGATAATTCCTCTTTGACCTGGCCTAATGTTCCTGCATTAAATTCCACTTCATCTCACAAATTCTTCCCAATCCTAGTTTATATTGATTATAATTGCTGTTACTACTCTGTTCCTTGAACTTCAACATTTGTTTCATTAATATAAATATGTCCCTTATCAACATCACATAACTATCTTATCCTTATTACAAACTTTTTATTCTTTTCAAAGAATTCAGTGTGCTCACCTGTAGGGCTAGACCAATACACTTGATTCGTCCCTCCTGTTTCAACTTGTTTGCCTCTTATTTTACTTCTCTTCCTTCTTTTTTTCTGTACCTTCTGTGTCTTGAAGGTTATTCCCTCTCCTAAGCTCATAAGAGAATGTTTCTCTATTATCATATGAAAAACATGATATCAAATATCAACTCTCTCCCAAGACACGCTATTTTATCTCTATTTTCCTTACTCTAACAAAGTGAGTACATGTGCCTCAAATATTAATTAAATATAAGTCAGACTACAACTACCCCTATAAGAGAAATACATTTATTGACTGAGAGATAAGTAATGAGGCTACATTCTAAAATATAAAATACAGATAACAAGGATACTATAAATCATGCATCTTATTTTAGAAGTTTTATTGAGGGGATTCAAATGGGTTTAAATAAATCTGGATATTCATGATGATGTTATCCTAAGAGTAGTGGTATTATAAAAATTGTAGAGAAAGTGAACTAATGTGTAAATTTAATGGTTTCAAGATAAGTATGCTATCTTATTCTTATATCTTCCTTTTAAATAGCAAAACTTGATGGGTATTCAAGGAGATTTTATTTTTTTTAATTAAGAAATGAAATGCTCCACTGATTTCTGATATAGAAATTACCAGTGTGATATATGTTTTAATGATTTCATTTTTAGCTTTTTGTGGGATTTTATTAAACTAAGTCAAGAGAATTTTATGATTTATTAAAGTGAAGCTCATTTCAATTCACAGCACTTTTATTCCTAAGCCTCAACCACTATGGTTGAAAATATATATAATTAGGAGGAGATGAAGAAATTTTAAAATATTCTGTCGAGGTTAATATGCAAATTCAAGGTGGCTACATATAGAAATACAAGGGGCTACTGCAGAGTACTATAGCATAATACTAAGTAGTTAGTACTGAATATATTTCATTGATTCTTTCTATTTTGTTGCATAGCTGTTGTACTGTTTATGATCTCTACCAACAATGATCTGTGTATGTAAAGCATTCACAGTAAATTTCAAAGCAGACACTGTACTGGTTAAACAAATATATGGTGAGTTCATTCAATGTGATAGTCTAGCTAGGTGCCAAAAAGGATATCAGAAAATTGGTGAGAATCCCCACTCTGTCAGTAATTTGTGAGAAATCTAGATTCAATTGCTGACTTAAGAGAGACTATAATCTAACGTGAGTTGGGATGGGTAATGTGGGAAGGAATTAGACGAGAGTGGAGTGAAATGGATAAAACATGTACAAACACAGGTTGAAGTCCTCTTAGATATAGCTTTTTATGTTAATTATATTATAATAAAGTATACTCTTATATTTTAAAATTGTCTTCAAGCATCATTGTCATCTGACTTACTTTCACTTGTGGAATAATCCTGTGGGTCAAGTATTCCTGATTCCTGCAAGGATCTAATACAGGAGTCCACCAGCTCAAGACCTGTTGTAAGTTCATCTTCGATGTCTTTTTGACCATCTGAAACACAACATTTTAAAGTGATGAACAAACACATGATGCTCTTATTATTAAAGCTTCAGGTTACTATTTAATAATGGAAAGTATCCTAACCGAAGACATTATCTCATGAGGTTCTCATTAGATTTCACATTGTAATCCTGGGTCAACCAGTATCAAAAGCCAAGGCCAGCCAATTCCAGGTATCCATGAAAAACCCAAAGGTTTCTAGGGAATTGAGAGAACTTAACTCTCAGGGAATCACAAGCTATCACAGGAACATTTAATTTTAGTGTCATGGTGTTCTCATACTCATTTTTATCAGTCTTTTTTCTAAAGTTCACAAGAATATTAATCA
The DNA here is from genome assembly GCF_007474595.2 of Lynx canadensis. Taxonomy (NCBI): domain Eukaryota; kingdom Metazoa; phylum Chordata; class Mammalia; order Carnivora; family Felidae; genus Lynx; species Lynx canadensis. The sequence goes on along the minus strand of NC_044303.2, from coordinate 231,108,583 downwards.
GTAGACATACACATAGAAATGGATGTAAGTTTCATCAAGAAGCTGTACTTTACCTTGTGATTGCCAGTGAAACTGCTCTTCTGCTGAACTGTAAAAAAGAGAATACACAGATATAATGCACTGGTTAGAAACCAAGGACCCTAGACTAGAAGACACAAAGATGCATTGGAGTAGCAATGGTGGCTCCACAGTGTGTCCTTTGGATTTTTACTGAGAAAAAAGATCCCATTTTGATACAATCTTAACTGTAATCCATTTGATGTAGATCTCTTTTGATTCACAGGCACTAGCGTGTTATAAATGGACACTGTTCAGTAATTTTCAGAGAACAGCTCCTTTTTTTTTTTTTTTTTTTTTTTTTACAAAGCCCAACCTATTATACTCCTCTCTTGCAACAGCTTTTACATAGATGCTGTCCTACCCAATTTTAGTTATTTTAAAATACGAGTCTGACTAGTTTCATATAGACTTTGTGAGATTGTCTAGGAAAGAAATAACCTCCTTTTGCATTATAAAGAAGGCTCGATAAATTTATTCCTTCTTCTAGACATATCACATGAGCAGTTCAAATTAAGTCATTATTAGTTCAAATTAAGTCATTTACAAATTGTAACACTTTACCACCAATTGAATATACAGTCCCGATTTCTCGCTTTACAAATACATCTTATAAGACGACCCAGGGAGAAAGGGTTGTTCATATACATGATGTGCCAAAGACAATGTGCAGAGTTCATCTATGAAGGCGACATAGGTTAATTTTGAATGCTTTATTAAATATATAAATAAATTTAAAATGTCTACATGTGCATAACTCCTTCATTACACATGCAAATACTTTCTACATGCCCCCTTTTATATGTCAATGATTGGTAAGAAATCTAGATGCCAATTACAGACAGGTATCATTTTGAGAATGATTTTCTACACTTATTTCACTAAATCTTTTACTCTGATCCAGCAGCTTCTGTGAATAGCTCATCAGTTGCACAACAGCAAGTGGATTTTAGACCTTTAATCTGTACCTTAGAGGGGGCTTCTGGATATATTTACAGAGGGAAAAGGAAAGGGAATTCTGGTATGAATCAGTGTTCAGAAAAGCTGCGATCGGTATATATGAACACAAGAATAGTATCTTAAGGGACATGTGACTGTTTCCTGGGCATCTTGCTCCCTGACCAATCCATTTTATCAAACTGGAAAACAGTTGCACAATGGTGAAAAACACACACACAACTGATACATGAAATGATAACTTTACAAATTCAATCCAATGCAACTTTTTTTTTATTTCAAAAAGGTATGTGCCATATAGTGGTAATATGTTTTCTATAAAGTTCCACACTTAAAACAGAAAAGTAATCCTAAGGTCGATATTTTAAAAGTTGCATGCACTGGTTCAGTTAGTAGCATTTTATTTTATTGTCTTAATAAATTTAAGTGTACGTATTTATTTATTTTTTTTTATTTTTTTTTTTTTTTAGAAGACAGAGAGAGAGAAGGGGAGGGGCAGAGAGAGAGAGAGAGACAGACAGACAGAATCTTAAGCAGGCTCTGCACTGACAGCATGGAGCCTGATGTGGGCTTGAACTCATGAACTGTGAGATCATGACCTGAGCCAAAACCAAGAGTGAGAGGCTTAACCAACTGAGATATCCAGGTGCCCCAGTAAGTGCGATTTAAATAGGAATAAAAAAAAAAATGCTTTCATAGTTGTAGTAAGTTGAATGGTGCCCCTCACCCCCAGGAGATATGTCCACATTAAATCTCTAGAAACTGTATATGACTACTAAGGGAAAAAGCGCTTTTGAAAAAATATTTTTTAATGCTTATTTATTTTTAAGAGAGAGAGAGACACACACACACACACACACAGAATGTGAGTGGAGGAGGGGCAGAGAGAAAGAGAGAGGGAGACACAGAATCTGAAGCAGGCTCCAGGCTCTGACTTGTCAGCACAGAGCCCGACGCTGGGCTCAAACTCACGAGTCGTGAGATCATGACCTGAGCCGAAGTTGGACCCTTAACCAACTGAGCCACCCAGGCACCCGGGAAAAAGTGTTTTAGTAGATGTTTAAATTAAGGGAAAGGTCTTCAGATGAGATCATCCCAAATCCCATGATAACTGTCCTTACAAGAGACACACAGAAGACAAGGTTATATGAAAAAGGATGAAGAGACTGGAATTAGGCATCTACAAGCCAAGGAATGCCTGGAGCCATCAGAGCCTAGAAGAAATAAGGAAGGATCCTTCTCCCGAGCCTTTATAGAGACCACAGCCCTGCTGACACCTTGATTTTGAACTTACAGCCTCCAAAGAGTTTGAGAGAATACATTTCTTTTGTTTTAAGCCACTCAGCTGTGGTCACTTGTTATGGCGGCCCCAAGAAACTGATAACGATATTTTTCTGGTACGATAAAGATGGTCTCATGTTAACCCTCTAGGATTTACTACTATCTCTATGCTGCTATGTTTCTTTTGTCAGTATCACCCTTTACTAAGTGCTTACTGTATACCTTGGCTCCTCTGATTCCTGTCAGCCACAATGGTCGTTTTGGGAGATGGCGAAAACGGGCTTATTTGGCGTTAGATAACTTGACCACACGGATCATAAGGAACTCAACAAGGATTTAAATTAATCCGCCAAACTCCAAAGCTCATATTTCTAACTCACAATAAAACGTTGTGGAGGGAAACACATACTCAAGTGGCTTCCCACCGGAAACAGTACGAATAAGTCAACAGAAGTCATTGCATTCAACACTCCTCTCCTCGCACGCTCAGCGAAGAGCGCACTTTATGCGCCCTTGCACGTAGATGGCGCCACGTGAGAGGAAGGGACAAGTGCCACTTCCTGCCCCAAGCACAGAAGGGCAGGCACGAGATTTTCATGCTCTCTCTCTCTCTTTCTCTCTCCTAATCCCCCACTGAGATGGGTCCCTGAGTAGGAGGGAGGAAGATTTCTGCCAACCCAGAGAAGACACAGCACGAAGTGAGAAATAAACCACTGTTGTGTGAAAACGCTGGAGCCGGAGGGGGGTTTGTTTCTGTTGAATAAATGTCACACTGAGTAATAGAGAAATGTGGCAGTGTTTGAGTTTGTAAGGTGTTTCTTGCTTCTCTATCTTACATTTCCGCCGTGGAGCGCTGGGAGAAAATGTCTTGGGTCACTCTACCACAAATAAGGTGGTGTGACAGCTTTTACTCATCCTGTGAGATGTATCTGCTCATGTACAATAACGGGTGATTTTATGTGTCAGACCACACATCAGAGTTTCCTATAATATTTACTTTTTGTTCATCTCTTTCAAAAGTGTTTCAATTTGATGATGCAACAGAAACAAGATGAGACATTTTTTTCCCCTTACATTTGAAAGAATGCCGTTCGCAGTGAATATGAAACTATTCCTCTCAAAGCAGAGGAAGCTTCCTTTTCGCCAGATAAAGAGCATCAATCATTTAAAATCCTGATTCCTTTAGCACAGTTAAAATGCATTAAAAGTATGATCACAGAAAATAGAAGTCCCAAGAGAGACCTGGTTTGGATTTTATTTCCATTAAGTGCTCACTTGACTCTCTGTTAGGGGATTCTATGCAATTGTATATCTTATATACTTGATTTCTTCTCCTAAAAGCTGCTTTTAGGTGGATGCTTTTTTAAAAAAGCAAACAAACTATCTATTCATCCGATAAACACAGATTATGCCTGCGTCTCACACATTCTTACTTCAAGTGTTTGGCTATTACTCATGGTGAACTTTCTCCCAATTATATCATTCAATTTAGTATAATATAAAAGTTATTTCTGAAACACTTGTAACTTCCATGCATGTTCAATTTTAGAAACTAAAGTTTGCTTTCACTACCAAAATGCTCTTTTTTCAAATAGAAGTAATCTGTAAAGAAATAAATTTAATAAAGATATAGACATAATTTAGATTAGCCAGTATGTATTTAAACATAAAACTATGTGGGGCGCCTGGGTGGCGCAGTCGGTTAAGCATCCGACTTCAGCCAGGTCACGATCTCGCAGTCTGTGAGTTCGAGCCCCGCGTCGGGCTCTGGGCTGATGGCTCAGAGCCTGGAGCCTGTTTCCGATTCTGTGTCTCCCTCTCTCTCTGCCCCTCCCCCGTTCATGCTCTGTCTCTCTCAGTCCCAATAATAAATAAACGTTGAAAAAAAAAATTTAAACATAAAACTATGTACCAGTTCCAGAACCCAATTATTGTGAGAAAAATACATATTTGTAACAAAGATGACCTAACATTTAACCTTTAAATGTATACAGAAATACGTCCATAAATCAGTAGTGCTAGGAAAGAGTTTAAAAACAATATATTAAAAGCACAACTCCTAATAGCTAACACATACCTCTAGCTTTCTACCAGGCAATATGCTAGTTGATTTACAGTGAATTTCCAAGACAACAGTTTTGAGACAGGTACTATTTTCCCATTTTACAGATAATGAAACTAGGTAAAAAGATGTTCAGGAACTTGCTGGTGGTCCCACATCCAGCAAGCAGTGGAGGGAGAATTATGACCCTGGGTCTCTTGCTTCTAGAGGCCACATTCTGAACTACCATTCTATTCGCACATTTAGCGACATCAAAATTACACCCCTATGTGATAAAAGCATAAACATAAACATAAAACCGTAAACTAAGTTGAAAAAACACGCCATGTCCTGGGAGAAGATACTGGCAGCGCAGATAACTTACAAATATTAAAATGACTCCTACAAATCATTTTAAGATAAAGATTAAAAAGGTCAAACAAAAGCAAGGTCAATATGTATACATATAGCTGATGCACAGTAGAAAAAAATCTAGAATGTATGGTTACTGAACATATTAAAAGATACTCAGGCCTATTAGCAATTGAAATAATAAAAACCAAACACAGGCAATTCTTTACACTCCACAGGCTGTCAAACAATTAGACAGTCTGACAATATTATGTGTTGGAGAGAAGATGGGGAACAAGAATTCTCATACGTTGCACGTGAGAATAAACCAGTCACCTCGGTGAGCAATGAGGCAATACTTGGTCATGTCCTATATGCAGATGCCTAATCACTCAGTAAGTCTGCTTTTAGGTAGAACTTCCAGGGAAATCTGAGCACCTATGCCTGGAACACCTCTACAAGACTGTTCACGCCTAGAGGTCAGCAGTACCAAAACAATGGAAATAACCTAAGGGATCAGTAATAGGGAATGGACAAATGTAAGTAATATGATTGCATACACAGAGAACGTATATATGGAATCAACACTACTCAGCAGTTAAAATAAATTAGCCAAATACACAATGAAGCAACCTAGGTAGTTCTCAAATGTAAAATATAGAGTGGGAAATGCAAATTTCACATGTGTATTACATGATCCCAATTATGTGAATTTTAAAAACATTGATTATATGATATTGTGTATAAATACATATACATATATGTATACACACATGTATATACACAAAGGCTATTCTTTGGTTTAAGCTAGTTTTTCAACTATATGTCTGTCTATCTATTGAGTGAAATCATATAAACATAGATTAAAAAGATACACCGAATTTCTTTTTAAAATAAAAAAAATATATGTATATTTTTTTAATTTTAGACACAGAATGTGTGTAAGCAGGGAAGTGTCAAAGGGAGGGAGACAGAATTCCAAGCAGACCCCATGCTCAGCATGGAGCATGACACGGGGCTTGATCTCATGACTGTGAGATCATGACCTGAGCTGAAATCAAAAATCAGTTCCTTAACCGACTGAGCCACCCAGGTGGCCTCGTACACTGAATTTCATGACGGTGGTAGCCTCTGAGGAACAGAGAGAAATGTCTGAGGTGGGTTAAAAGGGAATTTCTCTTTTATTCTTAATGTTTTATTTCATGAAAAATGAGGGAAAATCTTAACATTAACTTAGGAATGCCTTTGTTACTTGGACTAGGAAGACATCACGATTCTTACATCTAGAAATGTCTCCTTAAATGATTAGATAAATCTTGGTGACCCAGTTCTACATAATATTCTCATTGTTGATAAGTCACTCGTAGTTGAAATTCAAATAATGCAAAAAAATATGAAATATGTAAGTCCAAATAATAGAGGAAAAGAATGGTTTTAGAGATGTAATTACTATTTGTCTCTATTTTCTATGTGATAAAAATGACAGGATCACTTCAGCTATGTCTTGATATAAGCTTAAACATTTCAAGTAAGTAACCAATAACTTTCAAGTTCTGCGGGCATGATGTTGGGGAAAAACTAGTTGAAACCAAAGAATAACCTTTGAGCTCCTAAAGAAGTGATTTTCACCCTCATCATTTCCAGCATGAGAGGATCCTTACCCACCTCCAGGCCACTTCTAATATATATAATATGAAAGTTCAGAGAGTTTGCTTAATGTCAGGAAAAGACACAAAGCAAGCCATTACTATAGCTACTCTGTCATGAAGCTGCACAAATACATTTCCTTATTTTCTTTTTCAGCTTTCTGATGCCCAGAGCATCAATCCCTACACTGTATCGTGTGATGCGTTATTGCTCACAATATGACTCAAAATGAAATAAACGCAAGGAACTATGAGGGTTTTTTTTTCCTTTCTTTCTTTTTGTTAGTTTGCTTTCAAGTTAAGCAATGTACCTAAAACATAAGCCAGAGAAACTGTTGTGAAATAAAGGTTTGCAGAACTGATGTTGGATCTTCGCCTACGGGAACAAAGGCCCTTATATTTACGATGTCAGTATGACCTAAAATTGTACTCTACCATAAAATACTTCTTAGTATATGGTTTTGCATGCAGCCACCTCACAAGAATGTGTATTGGTTGCAAGATAAAATGACCTGGGTCAAAAGTCCCAAATATGTGCAAATGTGACATATTCACTAAAAATGGTGAGAAGCGGCAGCCCGTGGAGCTGAGAGGTAGGCAGCTGTTTAGTGCACTGTACCCAGACCATATTTGTTTGGATATGCAAGGAACCCTGCTCCCCCCAGAACTTCGTGTGGAGCTGTTTTTCTGTCCTTCTACTGCCTTGTGGTCTCTACGTGCATCTGCGATATATTCCCAAATGAGTGTCCTGATCTCTCCGCCGTGCAACTGGCATGTTTCTTTCTTCCTTCGATCATACATCCTCTTCCCGCTCTACCTCTTCTCATTAGAAATATAATTTTATAGCTATTATAAAAATGTTCGCAGGGCTACACCACCTAGCTGGAGGACCGCAAAGCTCCCGAACCAGGGGGCCGTGTGTAGTGGCCAAGGGTGTGGACTCACAAGACAGACTCCCTGAGACGGGAGCCCAGCTTCGCTGCTTTCAGTCTAGGACACTTTGGGCAAGTGACTTAAACTCTCTGGGCAGAAGTGCAGACATTTTGTGGGTGAAATAAATTAGTTTATATCAAGTGATGTATTTTCAGTAGATCGGCGCCTGGCACTACCTGAGCAAGGACGGAATCGCTTCTTATTCTATTACACATGGCTAAAATGGTTTACATGGCCTGTAGGTTATGACCTACTCTATTTCATCCTTTGGAGCCCGCTGTAGTCTGTTGTGGGAGGGTTAAAATGGGGACAGACGTGGGGACGTGAGAACAATGGACATTAAGAAAATACCCAGGCACGGTGGTGTCGTGCCTAGCCTGTTGGTGACAGCCAGTCCTGGAGAAAATGGAAACAAAGTCAGCACAAACCCGTGGTGAGCGCTCATGGTGGCTTTGGGCATACAGAACAGAGAGACGCAGCGCGGCTCACCAGGACGTTGCAGTCCGCTAGAGGTGTGGGAAGCAAGTGTGCAAAGCTCGGAGAGTCACTGCACGAGAAGGTGTGTTCAAGGCACTACTGCACACAGGACCGTAGGGCCTTTACCAAACCACTTAATCTCTCTAAACATCAGTTTCCCCATTTATAAAATGGAGATTTACTAGAATTTCCCAGAGGGATCTTTAGAAAACCAATGTATGTAAAACCCACAAAACAGTGGGGGAACACAGAAGGCATTATTTTTTTTTTTTTTAAAGTAAGCTCTCATTGTCACATGCAGAACAGAAGGCTGAGAGAGCACAGCCAACTAATAGAAGTGAAAGTTCCATAGGTCCACCATATGCAATTCAAGCTGTCCACGCTGGGGGCCAATAAATACCATCTCACCAATATGTTATATATAGCCTTTGTAGAATTTACATTGTCCATCTTTTCTTTTTTTCTACACTAAAGCTGTGGAGAAAAAGAGGCAGTCTGTGATGTCCAAAGAAAGAGGACTCACTTTTAAGCTGTAAGTTCTCCAATCGGTCCAGCACAAAATGCCTCTGCTGGCAACCACTACTGTTCTTCCCGTAGTAAAAAACTTATTTTCAAAACCTTGGAAGAAAATAAATCAGACCCAGATTGCTATTATTAATTTCTTTTATTTTGAGGCAAGGGAAATTCATATTCCTAAGTTAATTTGGATGGAGCTCTTGACTGACAAATTATCTAAGAAACTGATACCGCAAAATGGCTCCCATGCCGTAGCCTGGATACACACGGCTGCAATGTTTATCTCGGAGTACCACAACAATGTCAGGGTTGTGCGCTGGCCAGCCAGAGCTGAACAACAGGAAATGAACATGAATTCTGGTTTGTTTTAATTCCTTCAAAATACGGACTCCAGTTTCTAGCAACGACAAAGAATTAGCCCTTGGCTTAATAGTGCCTTAAAGGCACTATCTACACAAAGTCAAGGTCTTACCATGGGAAACACATATTTTCAAGTTTCTCTTCTTCAAATGCTTTTCTAGTTTTGCCATTGGTTGTAGTTATATTACAAGAGGCACATTGTGCATAAAATTCAATATCAGAAGGAGGAACAAATGGTAAATTATAAACTAGAAAATTCTCACGTTATAGCTCCCTTTGTAGTTTTCTGGGAGATATCTCATGCATGAGCTGGGTATTTTTTTAAATGCTTATGCGAATGCATCAGAATTTTACAGTTGTTGAAGCAAAATTTCTGAATGCCAGCCACATTAGACAATAAAGTTATCATAATATTTTTGTCAGTGAGCATTCCATCAATCAGAATGTAGTAAATTGCAATTGCAGATGACCAGGGATACTGTTAATGAATTAATTCTGAGATCTTGTAATATTTTGAAATGCCTTCCAAACCACCAGAAACTGAGTGGTTTATGCCGTTTCTGTGCTAAGTGTAGACTCCTGCATTATACATCATGATATTCATAATCTCCTTTGGGGTCCCTTGCAACTCAGGGTTAGATCTTTGGTGAGCCTGATGGCTTCACTCATGAATATTGAGGGTGAATACAGAGCTCACTGCGTTTTGCAGTCTGATCATTCATAAGTGATTTCTCAGGCAGGAGAAGAGTAGTAGGTTTGTCTGCTGACAGAGGTGGTACCTATCTGAAGGTTCTCAGATGTTCCAAGTATCAGTCTTTTGCAGTCATTCTTCCAGAATTACCCCTGTTGTTAGGGTCTGCTCAGTGAAGGAGCACTTCAACCTTGGAGACATCTCTGGACAAAAGGAGGGGTCAAGTTTATATTTTCCTAGCTTCTTGGGCTCATGTGTGAGATCGTGTTCAGGGGTGTCCCTCACTCTTCTGTTCCTCTGAACTCCCTGCTTTGCTTTGCTTTCATCTGTTCTTGCTTCATAACTGTGTGTCTATTACAGATATGTCAAACCCTGAGTACTGAACTTGACTGAGAGTGTAATGATTTCATTAATATAAGTGAAGCTAACACTTCTTAGATATTTAATGGAAATTTATGCGAATAACCATTGCCTGTTTCACAGAAAAGAGACGTCTGAATCTTTTGTTTTTCTGTCTTTGAGTAGCAACAGATGATTTGTAAAAATAAATTTCAATTTCAGTGTCCTTATGGAGCAGAAATCATGTCATGCTCATGAACAACTCTCATGGCATTACAGGTCTTTACTTCCTTATGATCAGTAGCGGTTTTAAAAACCATTTGAAGGTTCAGTTCAAATGTTTAATGGGTGCACAAATGTTGATAGTTCATTCATAAATGCCCCAAACTAGAAACGACCAAATGTTCTACAACAGGTGAATGATTCAACGTGCTAATACATCCACGCCAAAGGGAGGTATGTGGCAATAAAAAGAAATGGATTATTGATAATATGTCCCAAATGACGTTTTGGAGGGATCTTAAGGGAATTATGCTGAGTAAAAAAAGATAAATAACCTTCTTGAAATAACGAAATTATAGAACTGGAGGATAGATCAGCGGTTTCCAGGGCTTCCGGACGGAGGGTGAGTATGGGTGTGACTATAAAGGGGTAACACGAGGCCTTATGGTGCTGGAGGCATCCTGCATGTCCTTGTGGTGGTGGTTACACAAAGCTACTTATCTGATAAGACTGAGCTGAACTAAACACACACACACACACACACACACACACACACACACACAGGAGTGCGTGTACAACTGGGGAAAGCCAGCGCCGACGTTGTACCAACGTCAGTTTCCTGGTTGTGATTCTGTACCACGTGGCGACACCACTGATGTTGCCACCGATGGGAACTGGGAGAAGTTATAGGATATGCCTGTGTGTATTTTATTTTGTAACTTCCCACTAACCTATAACCATTTCAAAATAAAAAGGTTAAAATATAGGAGTGCTTGGTGGCTCAGTTGGTTGAACGTCCGACTTTTAATTTTGGCTCAGGTCATGATCTCACACTCCGTGAGACTGAGTCTTACATCAGGCTCTACACGGACAGCACAGAGCCTGCTTGGGATTCTCTCTCTCCCTCTCTCTCTGCCCCTCCCCTGCAAGCATGCACTCTCTCTCTCTCTTTCAAAACAAATAGACTTAAAAAAAAAGCTTAAAAAACAGTGGGGTATGGTTTGGTATGCCTTCTTTTCTTTCTCCCCCCTAAACTGTTTTCTCTATATGCAACATACTATTTAATTATTTCTATATAATAATTAAAGAAGAATTAAAAAGGCATTGAGAAGAGTGGAGTAAAGACAAAGGAAGGAAGGAACAAAGAGAGAGGGAAGAAATAAAAAAAGAAACCACTGTTAACTTCTGATTATCTTTTTTGTTCTTTATTCAGTAGAACTCAAGTGACTCTGCCCGGGGCTCTCTTCTCCTTTGTTCTGTGAATGAAGGCATTATCCCTGGAGCATAATATACCAATCATACTGCCCACTGTCATTCAGATGCAAGGAATAGTGCTGCTTCCAAATGAAAATTCATCCATTATATCTAAGCTCCCTGCTCATCAGGCCCCTGTATTAACTTCCATTGCCATATGTTCTTGGGGAAAATTAAAAATGGTATTTTGGCTTACAGTCCTAGAGCAAAATACAAGTCTTAATGCATTCTAGGTGAGTCCAAGAGACCTCACATGATACAATTCATTGGCTCTCTGGAAGCATATTTATTCAAGTTAGGCTCACACCTGGCAGACACACTCCCGCTCCTCCCGCCAATTCACAGGGGAGCTACCCTGGTGCCAATCTGCTTCCACAACCCTCTACCCACTATCCCGACTCCTGGAAATTGGTTTCCTTGGTTACATCTGTCTGTGGCTTTCCGTATTTATTGTGGTGGGGAAAAATTCACACATTAAAAATTGCCTTCTTTCCAGCCAGCCCTTAATATCTGGTGTTTGAAACTGAAAAGCTGGATTAGCCTTTCCATCTTCTCCCTATCTTACCATCGCAGGGCGCCTTTATTTGTCTCGAGTCCTCTTTTGAAGAAAGAATGAGGATTTGAATGTGAGATCTCACTAAACAATTGTACTGCCTGCCAGATGTGTAAAACCATTTTAAAATCCATGAATTGAAATATCTATTAATATTCTTAAGATATGAAAGCTTATCTTTCCCAGAATCATTGTTTGGGATCCTTAGCATCTACCCATCAGTTCTGCACTGGAAATGTGCCTTGAAAACCACTCCCTGCCATTGCCTTGTTGGATCTTTTTGTGTTCTCTTCCCTGGTGCTATAAAGAGCTCAGTGACTGAAGGGTAGGTGTTAACTTCCCATCCACAAGGTTCTCTCCTTGATCAAACTTTGGCTAGGCTCCTGCGAGCTCTTTTTTTGACGAGGCCCAATCTTGGGCTCTCATGACCTTCCTGGCAGAGTCTAGTTCTAACAAGGATCCTTCTGAGCCAGGATAGCTAGAATCCCCCCCACTTGATGTCTGAGGACCCTGCATATCTCATTGGGTTCTTCATCCCCTATCATCCCCCCAGGTGATGTCTGCTCACCTGCCCTGTCTTTAGCATGAATCTTGGTAGGTCAGTTTAGCCAGAATCCCACCACCCCTCCTTACTCCTTTTTTTTTTTTTTTTTAGGTTTATTTATTTGAGAGAGAGAGGGGGAGAGAGAGGCAGAGAGAGAGGAAGAAAGAGAATCTCAAGCAGGTTCTGTGCGGTCAGGGCAGAGGCCAACGCCGGGCTTGATCTCATGAACATGAGATCATGATCTGAGCTGAAATCAAGAGTCAGATGCTCAATCCACTGAGCCACCTAGGTGCACCCCCCATCCTTACTCTTGGTGGTTCCTCTGAGTAACTTCCCATCCATTGACCCCCACCCTGGTCCTTGGCTTTAAATTCCCGTTTTTCCTTGTAATATTTGGAGTCGGGCCCAATCTTTCTCCCTCACTGAAAAACCCCACTGTATTCAAGGCCCCCCTTGAATAAAGCCTGCCACACCATTCTTTTTAGTTCCCACCACCAATGCCCCACAGCCCGAGGGGAACATGCAAAGTCGCATCCTTCTGGAACCTCAGTCTCCTCCTGGGTACTGAGATAATACTACCAGGGTGGGCTCCATGGGCTAGAAACCTTGCAGTTGTCTCAAATTACAACTGTGTTACACTCAGAGGGCCCCCTATCTTTGAACTTGTGTTTTGCAAGTGGAATCCAACAAGACACTGGAGCATAGGCAGGAGGATGTGGATATGCACAATGTATGTGTAATTCTGTTCTGTCCTGCCTCATTCACAGAATGCGTGCAGTGCCCTGTTGGAGCCATGATGTGTTGTGGGAGCTGAGCAAGACTCAAGGCGAATACCAGGTAAACATGTTATGTTTATGACTGAGTAAGCAGGAGTGCTTGCTGACTGCCCCCCAAAAGGCCATGCTTACCCTTTGAACCAGAACTTGCTTTGAAAGAAGGCAATGATGTTCTAAGAAGCACAAGCAATCAAGGCACCCTATCATATTCTTTCTTACTCATGTTACTCTCCTGTGTCTGCCAACTACTTATGCTGAATATGATGACCTAGAAGGAAAGGAAAAGATATGACAATCCACTGTTCTATTTCTTTTTTTTAAAATTTTATTTATTTATTTTGAGAGAGAGAGAGAGAGAGAGAGAGAGAGAGCAAGCATGTCAGGGGAGGGGGTGGGCAGAGAGAGAGGGAGAAATAGAGAGAGAATCCCGAGCAGGCTCTGCATTATCAGCTCGGAGCCCGACATGGGGCTCGATCTCATGAACTGATCGTGACTTGAGCTGAAATCAAGTGTTGGATGCTTAATGGCTGAACCACCCAGGTGCCCCCAGTTCCATTTCCATTCAGTCCTTCCTTACTCTTTAGTAAGAGAATGTTGGTAGAATATGTGCATATTGAGAAGTGAAATAAAAATGGTTGAGGTAAATTGCACAGTGTTTCCTCTGATCTTCCAAGAACAAAATATGTATGCGTGTATGGGCTCTGAAATATGAATTGTATCGTTTCAGTAATTTAACATATAAATTAAGCGCTCCTATATTTGCATTTAAATCTGGCAAGCACAATACAAAGATAAATGGTAAAATTCATGCTAATAGTTTAAAATTTTAATTTCTTTATTTAGAAGAACATTAAATAGTAAATACAAAAACATCATGACAAGGAGAGAGAGAGAGAGAGAGCGTGCTCGTGAGTGTATATGTTAGGAAAAAGCTTTAGTATCTTTTTAGTACCTTTAATGGCATTCCACTCCCTGGTTTTTAAACAACAAACTCCATATTTTCATTTTCTTTTTTAAACGTTTTTATTTATTTGTGGGACAGAGAGAGACAGAGCATGAACGGGGGAGGGGCAGAGAGAGAGGGAGACACAGAATCGGAAACAAGCTCCAGGCTCTGAGCCATCAGCCCAGAGCCTGACGTGGGGCTCGAACTCACGGACCGCGAGATCGTGACCTGGCTGAAGTCGGACGCTTAACCGACTGCGCCACCCAGGCGCCCCCATATTTTCATTTTGAACTTGAGTGTTGCAGATTATATAACCGGCTCTAAACATGAGTTACCACAGATTGAGATTGTGGAGATTAAATGAAAATAGACATTAAGGTCCTAGGCACAGAGTATCAACCAATCCTTCACTGTCTCTCCTCCAATTCACTCCACCCAACTGCTTCTCTCCTCTGCCTGCAGTCTTTTCTTCTTCCTATCAATTACCCACCATGTCACTGAAGTCAACATCCTAAAGCAGAAAGCTGATCATGGAAACCAGTAGTTCAAAAGCTTTCAGTGGTTTCCCACTGCCTGTAAGAGCACACCCAGGTTCCTCTCCAGAATCTTCTTGGTCTATAAGGACCTCCTTAACCCACTTTGAGGACCCAGCCTCAGCCACCTGCTTTAGATGTCCCGGCTGATTGAGGCTCTGCATCATCTGAGAGCCCAGAGCAGCCTTATCACTTGTCAAAACACACCACAATGACTTGTCTTTAATACTTTGCTAGATGATGACCTCTTTGAGGACAAAAAACCAAACAGTATTCATCTCTGTATTCCTCAGCATAAAGCTCTTTGCCTGGTATTCACTACACATTTGTTCATGAATGAAGATCAGCACAGTTAGTACAAGTCAGGACCTTCAACTTCATATTCGGAGTGTCCTCTTGTTTCACTGAATTTTCTCTTCTTCAGAGTTGCATCGTGACGAAAAGGGACTACGCTCTTTTACTATACTTCTATCATAAAACATCAGTGGAATAAGTCAGTCACCCACTGAGTGAGTGTTTTGATTTGTACAACCCCAATTGGAATAAGAACGTTCACTAATCTGCTGCTAAGCTATCAGTTACCCTATAGATGAAATGATCAAAGCACATATTTTTTCATGGTGCACCATGACAAATCTTTTTATAAAAACAACGAAGCTTTATGTTTTTATACACCAAAATTTAGAAATTACCATTTTTTTTTTCCTGAAGCTCAGTATATATCTTGATTCAAGAGAAGTCCAGAGTGGGCAAGATTATTTCTCTGTGGGGGTAGGAGTGAGGGCGATGTTGACATCCCTGTGGAAAATCTGTCCTTTTCAAGTAGCACTACATCTTAGGCCACTATATAATCATCTTTTTTTTTAATTGTTAAATTCTGTTCATCCTATAGATTTGAACAAACTAATTTTCCTCTTCTTAATTAATCCCATTATCATATTTCACTCACTCAAGCTTCCTATGAAATGAAACACTGTTTTCACTTATAAATGTTCTATGATGTGCTCCTAGTGATTTCTAATTGGGACAATTATACACAGATAAATCAGAACTCATCAGGGGCAGTTGTCATTAGCATGTCCCTGTTCGACTTCTGATGCCTACATGTTGGTTTAAGGCAATAGGGCATATGAGGACTCCAGAGGGAGCCTTGATGAAGAAGCTCAGGAAATTCACAGGCAGTGAGGACATCCTTCATTTTTAATTTGTTGGTTTAATCTGGCTAGAGAGGAACTGACAAAATCTTCATCACCTAATGTGCTTAATGGTCTAAATGAAATCAGTTGGTGGTGTTGGTTTAGTCCTTATTGGACCCATTTCTAAGTCATACAAGCCCCTGATGAATTACTCTAATGAGCCCTTCTCATAGGAAACACAGAAACTAGACCTTGACATTTTGTATGGATTCCAAGAGCATTACAGAAGTGAAATGATAGGAATCCAGAAAATGGGTTATCACCCCCTTCAAAGTGCAGGTCATTATCAGCATGGGGGAAAATGATACCCTAACAGGACTAGAGATTCTCTCCACTTAACCCCGCTATCCAGAATGAAATAACCAGAGAAACGAATGTAATTTTTGTTTTCTTTTATTTGTAGTTTCTTTTATTTATAGTTAGTTTTGTTTTCTTTTATTTGTAGTTGGTATTTTCACTACTGGAATGTAAAGTGACTTTTTTTTTCTATTATGAGTTAATATAAGAAAATACAAAAAGAAGTAAAATGTTGGAACACAGTATAAAATATAATAAACTGATTCTGCTAGAGTCAGGGAAGACATATTCTCCTGTTTTATTGTATAAATAGTTAAAAAATAATAGCATAATGTAAGTAAGGGTGGTTTAATTTTTTTTTTCAAACAGGCTGAAAGTCAAAACGAGAATAAAAAATCACACTCCCTTTCTTCTTTTTTGACCTTCAAAATATAAGAAAATACCAAAAAATCAAATTCCCTCAAAATTAGAATTGTATGTAATTAATGCACTATCCTGAGAAATGACTTGATTGTTGTCTAAAATGTCACTTTACCCAGAGTCACTGGACAAACACACACACCTCCCACGCCCCCATCACCACTGACAGCAACAACTTGCTTTTTGTCCTAATTTGGAAGTTAAGACAGTATTTTGTGTCAGAGAGTAGACAACAGAAATGCCAGTATTTTACCTTACGGATAACATAGGAAAATGTGAATTTTAGAATGAAATCCTGGCGTTTGCAACGACGTGGATGGAGCTAGAGAATATTATGCTGAGTGAAATAAGTCAGTCAGAGAAAGACAAGTGATGTATGATTTCACTCAGATGTGGAATTTAAGAAACAAAACAAACAAGCCAAGGGGAACACATTTTTAGAGACAAATCAAGAAACAGACTCTTAATTACAGAGGACAAATGGATGGTTACCAGTGGGGAGGTGGGGGAGGGGCTGGCTTAAACAGGTGATGGGAATGAAGGCGGGTATCTGTCTGGATGGGCACTGGGTGAAGTATGGAAGTCCCGAATCACTAAGTTATATGCCTGAAACTAATCTAGCACCGTATGTTAACGAACTGAAATTTAAATAAAAAAATAAAAAGATTAAATGAGAAAAATAAAATAGAAGAGAATAAAATAGAAGAGCATAGGATAAAATGAAATGAAATGAAATAAAATAAAATAATAAAATAAAATAAAATAAAATAAAATAAAATAAAATAAAATAAAATAAAAGCAAGCATAGGGGTCATACTTTTTTCTCCTTGTCAGAGATTCAGTGAAGAACTCTATTTTGTCATGTTATCACATCTGGGCTGTAGTTCGCCGGGACTGAGCAGTCTGACGTGCCAGTGTCCTTGAGAGGTATCATCACTACTTGAAAAAATAATAGGACAAATACACTACCTATTGACGATTGGTCAGTGGAAATGCCTTTAGATAACATGAAATAGTATTAGCAGTTTTTCTTTCCGGAGGTTATGGCATTTAGGGGAGGATTTTTATGGCGTCTCTTCTTTTCTTAAGCCCTCTTTCATTGGAAGGTGCTGTGACGCTTGCCTCCTCCAAGCCTGTGCTTTGCAAGCAGAGGTTAAAAACGACAAAGAGCTCCTGGAAGGGAACTCACCTAAAACCACTGTAAATCCACAGCGAGGGTGAGCCCTTAGCTCTGGGACTAATACCCTGCAATGAGGCTGCTACTCCTCATTAAACAAGCCTAGCAAGTTAAACTAGATAGACTTATGTCAGGAATGCATGTGATAGATCACAGTTAGCCACAAATTCCCACCACTTCATTCACTGAGAAGGGAGGTCTCTTTCCATCCCTTCCCTTGATTCTGGACTCGCCGTGACCTGCTTAGATCATTAAAATGCAGCAAAAGTGATGCTCTGTGACTTTGAAACTTCTCGAGGCTGGGTCTTAAGACCTCTCCATTCCTGCATGATAGAATATTCCTTCTGGAGGCCAGCCTCTGTATAAGAAGTTTGACTACTTGGTGACAACCCTGCTATGTGGAAGCCAAAGCTAGTCATATGCAGAGAATGGGGGCCACATGGAGGAGCACGGAGGTGCCAGACACAGGGGTGAAGACTTCTTGAACCTTCCTTCTGAGCCTAGCTGGTAGAGGGGATAACCCCTGCACGCAATGAAGAACCACATGAACCCTGCCTCCATTCTTGATCTGTAGCAAGTAAAATGTACTTAATGTTAAAGCCACTGAGTGTCAGGCTGGTTTGAGAAAGGTTCTGGATAACCCAAACAATGCTCATAGCACAGAAAACTCCTTGGCAGTCAACGGTAGTAAAGGAAATGAATCTAATGATTAACTCTTAAATTTACAAGGCATAATGTATTTCTGCATTTTGTTTTGAACACAGAGATACTTAAACCCAAGGTTAAACATTTAACTACTTGCTTTGTTGTATCCTGAGGGAACTAATCTTCTATTTTATTGAATTCTTCAATGAATTAAAGTGAATACACACCAGCTTTACTCCAACCAATGAGTTCCTGGAGTTGAGATTTAAAAAGAAGTAAAATGTTTAGGGCCTGTTACCTTCGGGAAAAAAAGTACAGTTTGCAATGGAAATGGCATATAAAACTATGAATTAATAGTAGGTAACAAAGAAAGTATGGCAAGTTAGCATAAACTGGGCATATGATAGCATAGACTTTGTAAAAAAAAAAAAATGAAGCGAACTTCACCAAGGAAGATATCTGGGTGGAAACGTGGTATGACCTGGATCTTGCAAGAAATGATAGGAGAAAACTGAATGGGAGTATGGAGGAGAATCCCATGGGCATACTGACATGACAGGTTTCTAATAGGTGCTAAAGATGAAAGAAAAATAAAAATCAATAACTTATTTAAGTCAGTTAAACATTTCTAGACGATACTATAGCTAAGCTCCGCAGAATGTAATTCAGCCTGAGAAATAATTCTTCCCTTGCTGTGGAGGTGGTGAAATGGAGGGATGTGGGTGGGGAGTGCAATTTAAGCGGAACCGTGATATTTGGGATCTATCCCAAGGAGACAGCATGAGAGAATAAGCTAAATAAAATGATAGGCAAACAACAACAACAACAACAACAAAAACCCCTAAGCCAGAAACCAATCAACAAACAAACAAAGAAATCAGCAATTACTGCAGGGGCACCTTGCTTTGGACTTATTACTGTAATTGTGTGCATATGTGTGTGTTTTGCAACAGCGGATATCTTGATATCTTTGGTGACTCTGAAAGAAGGGGGTTGACATCAGTCATGTCATGAAATTTTATGGGGAAGAAACTGCTACAAAACAAATGGAAAGTGTGCATTTTTTCCACATCAGGTTTTTCATGGGAGTTTTATTTTAAGACTATGTTAAAATTAACTACAGTAAAACAACAAAAAATGCTCAATATCATTGCTCATCAGGGAAATGCAAATTAAAACCAAAATGAGACACTGCTTCATAGCCACTTGAATGGCTATTTTAAAAATAATGACACTACCCAATATCAGCAAGGCTGTGAAGCAACAGAAACCCCGATATGTTGTTGTAGAAGTGTCAAATTGTACAACCACGATGAGGAAAGGTCAGACAGCTTCTTACAAAACAAAATGTACACCTACTCAATGATCCAGTGAATTTAATCCTAGGTATCTTTCCCACAAATACAAAACATACATATGCTAAAACACTTGTACAAGAATGTTCTCAGCCGCTTAATTTATAATAGCCCCAAATGCGCACCAATGGAACGGGTTTGTAATCTGTGCTGTAATCGTGCTACGCAGTGAATTAAAAGCACTATTTGTGTCATCAGTGTGATGAATTCAAAAGCTTCTTGTTCAATGAAAAAAGACAGCAAATAACACATACTCTTGGTTCCATTTCATATGGAATTCTCAAGCAGGCAAAACCAGTTTATGGTAGGAAATGGCAGTGGTTGCCTGTGAGAGAGTGGGAATGAAGTTTGCTGGGAAGGGTAATGGCTTAGCTTACTGGGGCGACTGGAAATGCATCTATGTCGATGGAGGTTTGTGTTACTTCCTTTTGTTCATTTACTAAAGCTAGTTGAATGGTGCACTTAAGATTTGTGCATTTCCTTGTACATAAGCTGCACTTCAAAGAGAAAAACAGGAACTGGAATTAAATACTAGACTCTAGTTATTGATACGCACTCTGAAGTATTTGGGAGCGTGGTGTACTGAGGTTTGCGATTTTTCTTTGAAATGCACCAACAAATAACATTAGTTACGTAACAAACAGTATTTGTTATATAACAAATCGCATTCGACTGGATGACACATAGATGAATACATATGTGATTAATCAAGTACATTAAACTGTTAGTGGTAGGAGGCAGGTGGTGGGCATATGGGTAGTCACTGTAAAATTCTTTCAACTTTTCTCCTTTTTTTTTCATCATTAAATGCTAGAAAAGAATTACCCAGAACATTAGCAATTGGGAAAAGAATGCATTTCGTATTCCTCGCTCAGAATTGTCGTCTATACACGCAGAAGGAAAAAGCACATTCTCCCAAATAAGGAGAGTATATAACCCACCCTAACTGGACAACTGTATAGAAAATACATGTTCAAGTGCAACATATACACAATCAATAAATGGCAACATGCTTCAGATTGCCTTTATCCAATTCTAATCTAAAGTCAAATATTTATTTTGCTGCAGAAATATCTGAGCTTTTCAGTGCCATGGGAAGAATGTCTATTTTGGTTGATCTTCTATTTAGGTGTTGGCAAAGTTTTTTCAAGCACCTGGAAAGGGCAGGCGTTTTAGACTCTGTGGGCAATAAGGTCTCTCTGGCAGTTACTTGCCTGTGGTATAGTACAGGAGCAGTTGTACACAACACCTGAACCAGGAGGCCTGGCTAGGTTCCCATAAAACTTTATTTACAAAAACAGGTAGCGGGCCGGATTTGGCCCTCAGGATGTAGTTTGCCAACTCCTGATCTATTTGAAGAGTCACCATAATTGAATTTGTGGGCAACCCCACACCACAGATTTCATAGTATTTAGAGCGTGAACATTAGTTTCAGATCAGCTAGTAGGTCAACCTTATTTTTTCAAGTCTTGTAATTCAAATATCTTGAGGGACAGTTCTATAAGCTGAAAAGGTTTTTACAGGACTTTTAAAAAAAATTTAATGTTTATTTTTGAGAGAGATTGAGAGAGAGAGAGAGAGAGGGTGAGTGAGGAGGGGCAGAGAGGGAGGGAGATACAGAATCTGAAGGAGGCTCCAGGCTCCGAGCTGTCAGCACAGAGCCCAACGCGGGGCTTGAACCCACAAACTGCGAGATCATGACCTGAGCCGAAGTTGGACACTTAACTGATGAGCCACCCAGGTGCCCCTACGGGGACTTTTTTTTTTGATCCAGGATTGCTGGGGAGAGTAGATCTTGTTCTCAAAATTCACTGGGGGTGAAATGTTCACATTTCCTGGCTCCCTGAGTGCTTACTACAGGGGAGTTTGGTATCCCTGCATAATGATTGGGGATGAAATAGCAGTTATGAGTGTAACTAGAAGGAGGGTTGAGAGAATTGGGGTAGGAGAAAGCAGACTGCAGGATAAAGGTAAATGCCTTTATCTGCCTAAGGGCAGATCCAAGCAGGAGAGAAAAGACTCGCTCGCTCTTTCCTGAGCTCCACGTGGGTGCTGGCGAGGTAGGAGGGCCAACCACTTCTGAAACATACTTCCTGCCCTCCAGGAACTTACAGTGCTGGTGATTTTGTAGTCATGGGACCAACAGGCAACAGGTGAACGGGAGAAAAAATTCACTCATTATGAAGACCCTTCTGTAAGTAGAGCTATCGGGGTTGAATTTTATTCCCAGAGACAGAGGAAGCTCACCATCCCTGGAAGTAATCAAGAAAAAGCAAACAACCTCCAGTCAGGCATGTTTATTAGAGCAATGCCTCAACCAGAAGGAGAAAACCCAGAATCTGGTGTAAAATGTCACAATTCACAAACACAGTTTGTTACTGGGAGAGAGAAAATATCAGATTATACAGATGATACTTAGTAACAGGGCCTTGTGACTCATTAGGCACAACATTTTAAAATATTTTTACTTAGGGGCGCCTGGGTGGCGCAGTCGGTTAAGCGTCCGACTTCAGCCAGGTCACGATCTCGCGGTCCGGGAGTTCGAGCCCTGCGTCAGGCTCTGGGCTGACGGCTCGGAGCCTGGAGCCTGTTTCCGATTCTGTGTCTCCCTCTCTCTCTGCCCCTCCCCCGTTCATGCTCTGTCTCTCTCTGTCCGAAAAATAAATAAACGTTGAAAAAAAAAAAATTAAAAAAAAAAATAAATAAAAAATAAAATATTTTTACTTATATCTACTTTTTCTTTTTTCAAATTTTTTTAACATTTATTTTAGAAAAAGGGAGACAGAGTGCAAGCAGGGGAGGGGCAGAGAGAGAGGGAGACACAGAATCTGAGGCAGGCTCCAGGCTCTGAGCTGTCAGCACAGAGCCCAATGTGGGGCTCGAACTCATGAACCGCGAGATCATGACCTGAGCTAAAGTCGGATGCCTGACTGACTGAGCCACACCCAGGTGCCCCATCTACTTTTTCTTTATCTAGAATTCAGCAGACTGCAATGGTCAGTCTGTCGCCATAAGTGTTCATTCAATTTTCCTTAGGTTAGATTAGTTTATAAAAAGGAATGAAACATTTGTAAACCATCTGTCTCTTTACCTCAGGTCAAAGGTTAAAATATAAGCTATTTTATTTAGAAAATGGAATTTAGCAAAACCTCACCCATTATTTTTTGTGGACACTTTCCAAATGACACAAATGACACAGATTGCTTTTAAGCTCTTTTAGTATCCCGATGTCGAGTCCCTTAAACATTGAAAGATAAAAGCAATAGAAGTTAAGTAACTATGACGCCTCAATTAATTGACATAACATTTTATTTTACTTCATTAGTCATGTCTTCAAATGTCAACCCACAGATGGAAATGATGGATATCTAAAAATATGGGCTAGCAACTACATCCCACCTGAGCCATATATCTTCCTTATATCTTGAAACAAACCCATCACTTTGTAAGAAATGTTCTGGAGTACCAACTGGAAACACCGAAGCACTCCAGAAACCCAACAATGCACTTGCCAGTGTGTGAATGAGCAAAATTTACTCAACTGTCATGTCTTTTAGCCATTGTAAGACTGAGCCAATTAAACTGCTTCCTTATGTTTGTTTTATTGAACTCTGAGTTTCAGGAGACCTGTGTACACATGACAGCAATTCTCATTTTCTGTGGAAGAAATCAAGCGGACTCAACAGATGCATGATCATCTGGCCCCATCTCAATGTACCCAATCTGCACCCACCACTGTGCGAGGCACTGGGAGAGGAGTGGACAGCCAGCGGTCCTGCCCTCAAGGTGCACTGGATTCAGTGGTGAGGACAGGCTTGCGGTGGGCACCCGGTCTAAGACATGGGGCATCAGAAGCACAGAATTGGGAACCATTGCATGTGAAGGAGGAAACCATGGAAATACCAAAGGAGAGGTGGTGTGGGAGCCACAGTGCACGGGCTGAGGAGGATCTCTGATAAACAAACAGAGGGAGGGTGATCACAGCTGGGTTGGGTGCAGTGTGGGAAGAGAGAGACTGAGAGTAAATAAAGACATGAGTGCGAACCCAAAGGGTGGTTATGGAGCAAAGGCAATATCCTGCTAAGTCAGGAGCAAAGGAGGTACCTTCGAGAAGGAAAAGAGGGGGTGTAGTAGGAGATGGTCCCAGGTGATAAGCTGGAGCCAGTTTGTGAATGACCCCAAGGGCTAATATTTGGCTTTTTTTTTCTGGAAAAACTTGGGCGCCATTGGAGGTTTCTGAGTAATAGGATGGCCTGATTAAAGAAGATGGTGGGAAGAATGTCCCACAAACACCTTCACACAAGTATCTCAGGCTTAGCCTTGTCAGAGGTACCAGATCTCCAACACAGCACCTGTGAGGCTCCCTGCAGGTTCAGTACAGGCTCTTCTGCAGTGTCTCAATCCCACGATCTCAGGGTGTGCGTGTGTGTGCCGTGTGTGTGACAACACGGGGAAGACCCCATAGTCCCGCCATAACTGATGCAATGAGGAACATTAAGAGGATCTCAAAGGCACACAAAAATAGCCAGCTGCCCACAGGTAGACTGTAGGGAATATGCACAACTGGGAGAATGGAGTCTTCATCTTCAGAGATGGTTCTCTTGGTCTGGTAAAGGCAATCACATCGAGAATATACAACTACAACAATAGTTGTAATTATATTTTTGTTTTCATTTCATTCATTCATTCATCCAATCAATAAAATGTATGAATGTCCACAACATACCAGGTACTCTTTTGGAGACTGGCTATTCAGGGGTGAACATACAAGGAGGCGTCAGTGGGAATACAAAATCGACATGGGTGGATAGGGTGTGCCGCCTGGGAAAGGTTCCAGGAGGAGTTAGGGAGTTTCCAAGTTCTCATATATGAACCTACACACGGTGTTGAGAAAAACATGTGGTCCTATGTTAAAAATGTGTACCTAATTTCACAATCACGCTTGATAAAGGACTCTCAGTTATATGGTTGAAAGAATGTAAGAAGGAAACTTCCAAGAATGAACACAATAGTTAATCTTAGTGATCTATAGTTTGCAAAGGGAGAATGTTTGGATAGTCTCACATACAAGATGAATGATTTCTTTGCATTATCATGATGTCCTTCCTACACAGCCCAGTTGAGATCTGATGATCTAATCAATGTCTAGTAAAACATGATTTAGTTCTTTCCAAAAGACATGCTTCAATTTTAACTGGATAAGAGATACCGCACATGGTCCTGCTTAAGGGATATGGCTCTTTTATGAAAGTCTAATCGACATGTAATTCTTCTCTTTATTCTTTATTCCTTTCCCCAGAGGAAATGATCCTAGCTGCTGAAAAGTGATTACACCTAAAAGTTACACATGGTCAATGACTTAGAATAGCTTCAAGTGGAATATCTAGTGTTGATTTTGAGATGTTCATCACACCACCATGATTAGCATGTCTCTACAGCTAGCGGCGGACAGGCCTTTTCCACATACGGAACTGACCTGGCGGGAAAAACAATGGGCTCCGTATTAGGTCTCAATGCCTGCGCCAGCCCAGTCCAAGAAGCAAGGCACAGAGTCTTCAGGTTTCTGTGAGCGGCCCCATATTTTCTTGCTGTGGAACCTCCAAGTGAAGCCCTACAATGTTTATCCTGGTCACCGTTCAGTAGACTTCAATGGGTATCAAATCACTGCACAGAGGACTGACTCCTTGGGGATGGCGGTGGTAGGGTCTCCACAGACTATGATAGCTGCAAAGAGGGTCTTCTGTCCGTGAGTTAGCCAGAAGCTCTGTGACACCCTCACTAGCCAAAAAGAAATCAAATACTCGTTCCCTTTTATTTCTTTAAGCTCTTGTTAGTAGGCTCCATGGGAGAAGAGGGGATAAATGAAAGTGAATAACTTCCCATGAATAGTTTGACTTCTAGAGTCCAAACTGGGACAGCTTTTTTGAGAGGGAAAATCTACCAACGGTTATGCCGGGACCACTGTCAGAAACCATACTGTTCTTGGTAAACCATAAATTCAAAGACTCCCCTGTTAATATTCAGGTAAAAATATTACTTAGATGATTATTTGCTCAATCTAATATACCCCCCTTCATTTCTACATATTCTCTCATTGATTTTACTTACTGTTGTTATTGTTATTTTTTAATGTTTATTTATTCTTGAGACAGAGAGAGAGCATGAGCAGGGGAGGGGCAGAGAGAGGGAAACACAGAATCTGAAGCAGGCTCTATGCTCCAAGCTATGAGCACAAAGCCCGACGCGGGGCTCGAACCCACAAACGGTGAGAACATGACCTGAGACAAAGTTGGTCACTCAACCGACTGAGCCACCGATGCTCCCCACTCTCTCGTTAATTTAACGCATACTAATAGTGACTTTGCAACTATTCTAGTGGGTAGAGAAGCTTTGTTCACTGCATCAAAATTCTCTGCAAACAACGTTGCATCTTATCTAAAACTTAAAAAGAAATTATGTGGATTTTTATTCTCCTCAAGCTCAATTTCTACTTTCTTAGTCATCTGGCATGTTATGATCCTAGTGCATAGGTTTTAAAAACTATTTGATAAGGCAGGCAATTTACCTTCAGAATGTTGGGATTCCTATGAAAAGCTCTGGGCAAATAAAACGTTCTTCCAAATTCTTATGCGCAATTATAGGATAAGAACATGTTTACTGTTGGGGATTCCTAAATGAGAAATACTGAGAAATAATCTAGGCTTATAATCAGAAATTGCAAACACTAAAGTGTATTTTGATTTGCAACTACTATTTGGAAATGCTCACAATACCAGTATTATAAAATGTATTAAACAATGCTAGAATGATGTAAGAGGGTCAATATGTATACTTTTACATATTTATGATAAAGTAAGTACATCTTAGGAAAATATGCACGAACAAATTCCCTCCAGAAATTAAAATTTAACTTCCAGATAGTATGGATAAAGTTATTCTTGAAGCTCTATTATCTACAAACTTGCCAAGCTATATTTTAGATTTATATGCTGAGCAAATTCATATGCAAACAAATATAACGTGAGTATAATCATGTAAAGGAGAATATATATTTGTCAATGATTGCTGTACATGAAAATATACAAATTTTACACAAAATATCTACAGTTGTCAGAAACACTGACATTGGATTCAGAAGAACATGTTTTTATTCATCTAAAGAGCTGAAAACATAATGTATTATAATTACACTGAGTTTTTTTTTAAACAATGATTGTTTTGCTCTGAGGCAAATTTAAAGTAATACTACATTAGGATCATGTCTGGTAATTAATTTTGTTACTGAAATCTGTCACAGCATTAATAACGAATAAACTAGAAACATTTATGAATTTTTCTTACAACTATGCATAATCTTCCAATGTATACTTTCAGTTGCATAGAGCAGAGTTGATACATATGTAAAAACCACAGATCAAGCCATTTTATTAGTGAACTCATTATATTTACAGTGGAAAAAAAAAAAGGAAAATTGTTCAAATCTCCAATGAGGGATGGGAGTCGTTTCTAACTGAAGTGGGGGATGTTTTGGGCAATATCTCAGCTCCATTACCATGTCTGGAGGAAAGTATATCAGTCAAACTGTCTTCTCCCTTAATCATCAGTTAATGTGAATATTAACAAGATATTTTATCCAATATGTGCTTCCATTAGCATAATTCTTGGCCCTAATTACCTTACGCTTTTTTTAATCTTTAAATATCTGACATAAAAATTGCAGTAGCAAATAGGCCCATGCGGATTTCTAATCTAGTTTCTTCCCAAACTTGTCAGGGATGACATTCTTTTATGTGCTTCCTAATCCAGGTTTTTTGGATTACTTCTTAAGATTTTTTCTTTTTTTTTTTTTAAATAAAAGTACTACACATGTATGGTAAAAATTTAGACATTCAGTAAAGGTCAAAAAATAAAATAAAATCACTTTTTAAAAAAAGTTTACTTATTTATTTTGAGAGAGAGAGAGAGAGAGAGTGAGCAAGCAGGGGAGAGGCAGAGGGAGGAGAGAGAGAATCCCAAGCAGGCTCTGCACTGTCAGCACAGAGCCCGACGCGGGGCTCAATCTCACGAACTGCGAGATCATGACCTGACCTGAAATCAAGAGTTGGACGCTCAACTGACTGAGCCACCCAGGTGCCCCCAAATCAAGTCACTTTTAATCCTGTAAGTCAGAGACAATCACTGGGAACATTTCACTGCGTTTCCTTCCACTATTTTCTATTAACGTATACTTTTTATTTTATATTTTTAAAAATTAAAATCATACTACTTTTTTTACTTGCCACTGATTTGTCAGCATTTCTTACAGTCTTTATTCCCTGAAGAAATAATTTATAATGGGTACATACTAAGCCATATGGATGTACTTTGTATATATACCTTATTATTGATCATTTAGTTTATTTCCAATTTATTTTGGTTATATATTTATTTTAATAAGTGTTACAGATATTATCATTGTACATGTGTGAATGGATATACACGTATTGTGTTAATGAATATCTTTATAAAATTTTGATTGTTTTCTTTGAACAGATTTCTAGAAGTGGCATTGTGGAGACAAACAATAAAACTATTTTCGTGTTCTTGATTAATTTTATCAATTCTTTTCCAAAAATCAGTGTTTATAGTTAGTTTGACAATAGTTCAAGTATCACTCCTATAGGGCTTTTTAAAAAAAATCTGAATTTAACATTAAGATTTAATTACAGGGTTAAATACAAACTGGACATTCTCAATAAATCAACTTCCTAATTTCATAGATATATGAATATATAGGAACAATAAATTATATATACATTAAGTTCAAAGAGATTAGAATGTTGAAAAAAAGACTCTGCCCTTTATACAGTACACAATAAATCTATTTTTTGCTATCCCTATTTTCCTCAAGAGAACTACAAAAGCAATTCTCCCAAATATTAAAACTCTGCATGTTTATATGTAATTGGCTTATTTTGTTTTGTTCTGATCAAATTCAGCTTAATTTACCAAGAGAGTAACTAGATTTTTCCACAGCTTACTGTTCCCTTCTTTATAATAATGCTTATAGGTGAACATTTGACACAGAACTATTCACCGTTTAATTTTTTATGGTTTTACAATTACATACTAGTAGCTCAAATTTGAATCTAGATTTTACGAGAATGTAAAAACTCCATCAATCTCCTCTTTCATTTAACAATAGCTTAATTTTTCTTTATTTTAATGAAAAGACATCCATGCAATACTCCACTAGATCTTCCAAGAAAAAAACCATGAAAAAGGTACTACTACATATCTACCCAACAGATGCATTTCATTCAGGTACCAGTCCTTCTGTTACTTACAAGGTACAAACAGAACGTGTATATGTTATTAAAAAGTCTAGGTGTTGATATTTTTTCTCTAATTCATTTTTTTGTAAAAAGCATATAGATATGGATATAGGTATATACCAGATGGATTGACAAATTAGAATTCCTTGTGCATACAGAAAAGAGTTATCTAATTAGTTTGTTGAAGATTTGGCTTAGTGGTTCAATACCATGAAAACACAACTAACTTAACATGGGACAAATAAGCACAGAAAATCAGCTGTGCTAATACACTGACTGGAAACGTGATGCAACAGCTAAAAAAATTATTCATTCAGCCTCTGTACAAGAAGGAAGAGTGAGTTTGAAGAAACTCAAAGATTTCCTTACTGTGGGTACACTAAGAGGTTTTGGGAAATGTGTTTTCTCTGCGGCAGGCTTTCTCAGTGCCCAAGAGGCAAATATAGAGTAAATTCAGATGTGCTGTGTTCCGGCTTTGAACTTAAATTGTTTATGAAGCTTAAAAGAAGAATCAGCATGATAGTGAGGGGGTAATACATTCAATCTTATGGGGCTGCAATCACAATATACACCTGACATATACACCCAAAGAGTAAATTGGCTTATATCCACATTTTACCACAAGTACACTTGAGGAAAAGTCATTGATGTGACCCAGTGAAAATACACCAGTACTATGGCATTGGTGTACAAAGAAGGCCACTTTTGTTTTAAAACAAATCCAGGGGCGCCTGGGTGGCTCAGCTGGTTAAGTGTCCGACGTCAGTTGAGGTCATGATCTCATGGTTTGTGGGTTCGAGTCCAGCATCAAGCTCTGTGCGGACAGCTCGGAGCCTGGAGCCTGCTTCGGATTCTGTGTCTCCCTCTCTCTCTGCCCCTCCCCCACTCATGCTCGCTCTCTCTCTCGCTCTCTCTTTCAAAAATAAACACTAAAAAAGTAAAGTAAATAAAAAATAAACACTATGCTCACTCTCTCAAAAATAAACACTAAAAAAATAAATAAATGAAACAAATCCAGACTTTGACTCTGGTCTCCAAATATATGTATATGTGTTTCCTAATATAAGAACACGTAGAGTTAATTAAATTTTTCTAGTTAAAAATGCTCTTCCAAATTTATATCTTTATTTTCTTTTCTATTTATCTCTGTATTTTGTTACTTGTCTTGACATTTGCACTTAAATTACATAGTGTTAACTCCAAGACAAACTAAACCAAACAAGACATTTACCGACACTCTATACAATGAGGAAACTTTACTCCAGAGGAAACATTTTTCATTTGAAATCACATAAAATCAGGTTCAAATTCGATCTGTTATTTTTCAACAGCATAAGAAATGAGTAAGACTGTTTATAATGTTTATTTATTTTTGAGAGAGAGAGAGAAAGAGCACAAAAATGGGGAAGGTGCAAAGAGAGGGGGACAGAGAGCCCAATGCCGGGCTCAAACTCACAAACCATGAGATCATGACCTGAGCCCAAGTTGGACACTCAACCCACTAAGCCACCCAGGTGCCCTTTGAGTAAGATTTTTAAATGCCCTGTGAGTTTCAGATTTCTTTTCTGAGACAGAATTATAAATATGAACCTTATTGGGTGGCCATAATAAAAAGCTGCATTGGCTAAACATTAGTTTCCTTCCACTTAATCCATTTATTCCATGCTGACACCAAATGTTTATTGGCTGCTTAAAAATGGCATGATTTCATTTACACATATGGATAAATAAAGTGATTAATTACCCTCCATCACTGCTGCACAGAATATTGGCTTTGTTTAACTCAGCTCAGAAATAGTAACTACAAAGAGCTAACTGGTCTACCCTGGCATTGACTTAATGCCAGACTTCAGGAGAATTAAGACATTTCCAAGTAAATAACAGACAACTAACACCTGACCTAATGCACTGTGGAAGTGGTATGGGTCCTAAATAAATTACTGGGCTACAGGAAAACTAGTATCACCTGATCACTTTTGGGATTGACGTGGAGAATACACAAAGCATTTTTCTCTCCGTCAGAACTGTATATACTGAAAAAATGTTCACAAAAATATGATTTTTCCCACAATTGCCTAAGATGACTCAAGTAAAAAACGGGAGGGAACTGGGGATCCTCATATAGACAATGTGATTCTCTAAAACACTGGTCAAATGAAATGCTCAGCACATACTAAATTCAGTTGTGCTAAGGCACCAAGTGTCTGTGCCAAGAGCAATGGGGAAATAAGGAAGTGTAGATGGGCCAGTCTATGTACCTGAAACAGCAAGTACAAGTAATTGACCAGTTTTGGGAATGTAGTGGCTTGTAAGGCCCTTGCTCTTATCCTCTCCTAATTGGGGTAGACACTGGGACCTGTGGACAACAACGCATGGGCAAAGCCATGAGCTGCACTGAGGTCCCGTGGACAGAGCTGGGACTCAGAGGCAGGGACCACAGTGTGTGAACCATGTGAAGAACTGCCCAGAGTGGATGTGCTCAGGGTCAAGAGACACTTTCAACCCTGAGTGAGTGCGAGGGTCTGTTTGCCCCAGAAAGTAAGGGGGAAACTGCTTCCTAGAGATGACATATCACAAACTGGGTGGCTTATAACAATAGAAATACATTTTCTCAGAGTTCTGGAGGCTAAAAGTCTTAAGTCAAGGTGTTAGAAGGACCATCTTCTCTAAAGACTATAGGGTGATCCTATTGTTCATTTCCCCTCTGGTTTCTGGTGGTTGCTGGTGGTCCTTGGCATTTTTTGGCTTATAGAGACATCACTCCAATCTCTGCCTGTCAACACACAGCATTGTCTTCTGTGTGTCTGTATGTCCAAATGTTCCTCTTCTCATAAGTACATCAGTCATGTTGGATTATGGCCTGTCCCAATGGGGTATGACCTCATCCTAACTTGATTCCATCTACAAAGATCCTATATCCAAATAAGGTCGGGGTTAGGACTTCAACATATCTTTTGGGGGGACACAACTGAATCTGTAAAGGAACTAAATGGCAGGCTAACTCCTCTTCTCTTACATCTCTGAGAGTACTGGGGTCCCAAAGCGGCATCTTCTAGGTGCCTAAGTGGGGACAGAGAGACTGGCTTTGCCACACAGGCTCTATTTGCTTTTCTTCATCCATTCCTAGGATCCCCACACTGATGATAACCAAACAACAGAACTGAACCCCAGTGAACCAGCAGAAAAAAACACAGTATTAATAAAGGCCCACTTACAGAGTCCTGGAGGTCAGGCAAGGGGATTTTGGCAAAGTAATTGAACAGGGCTGGTGGGGTGCAAAGTATGGAAGACAACTGAACACAAGAAAGGGAGGGGTGCCTTTGTGGCTCAGCTGGTTGAGCACCCAACTCTCAATTTCAGCTCAGGTCATAATCTCACAGTCATGAGATGGAGCTCCATGCTGGGCACAGAGCCTGCTTAAGATTCTCTTTCTCTCCTCTGTGCCTCCCCAGCTAACTCACTCACTGTGTCTCTCTCAAAACAAAACAAAAAACAGAAAAGCAAAAACAAAAGAAAGTGAGTATTCTACAATACATGTAGATTATTTGTTAGGCAGTAAATTCTAGAAATAAAAATAAGAAAGCCAATTGTTAAAAATAAAATATCAGTTTGAAATGCAGTGGTCAACAATTAAATGTAAATGTAACAGTATTTAAATGGAAATTTGGGCACAGGCATAAGATGGCATGGGTTGGATATCAAAGTGAGGTACAAACTTAAATGCAAATTTTGAATGAACCCAGTTCTGTAACTTGCGATCAGTGATGATACTCACAAGTATTCCAGTCCTCCTCCGAGGCACATGGGAGGACTGGGATTTCCAACCTGACAGGGTTACGATAATAACATCCTTTGGCCAATGACATGGGGCAGGGGTGTTGTTTGCCACAGGAAGAAGCTTTAAGAGCCAGTATATGATTTGCTATGCTCAGGGTTCTTCTGGAAGATACCTCTGCATGCCTCAAGCCTGAGGAGACTATTTGAGGGTAATCAAGGGACTCATATTCTGTCTGAACTGGAAAAGCTGAAAAGGGCAAGAGACAGGCTGGCTGGCTGCCGACTGATAGTCTGAAGGAGAGGTGACTGCATAGGAGTCGAGCTACACTCCAGGGCCAGTGGGGCAAAAGATGTGGATTCCTTGGGCTAGAAGACAGTGAGTCAGGGTTGAGAGGCATTTGACAGGCAGACCTCCACAGAGGGGAAAGGCTGCAGGAGAACATCACCTGCCTGCCTCAAGGGAATTGCAGGGAAGACGTTGGTGCTGGGGTGCTGATGTTGGGGAGCCAGCTTTTCGAGAACCTTCCTGTATTTCTCAACTCCCTGGTGTTCTTTCCTCCCTGTTCTCCCACCTTAATCACATGCACACGCACACATGTGCACACACACACACACACGTGTGCACGTGCACACACACCTCTGTAGGGCTCCATAACTCCCTTCCCAGGTAGCCAAGAGAAAACCCTTCATTCCTACAGGACACCTAACCTCGAAGGAGGGTGCATAGCTCTAACTTTGAATGAAGCTAGAAGTTTCGACTATTATGAGAGTAGGTATTATAAGTATCAAATGAGACTACGTTTGAAAAATCAGGGGCACCTGGGTGGCTCAGTCAGTTAAGCGTCTGACTTTGGCTCAGGGCATGATCTCATGGCTCATGAGTTCAAGCCCGGCGTTGGGCTCTGTGCTGACAGCTCAGAGCCTGGAGCCTGCTTTGGATTCTCGATCTCCCTCTCTCTCTCCGCCCCCCTCCTGCTCATGCTCTCTCTCTCTCTCTCTCTCTCAAAAATAAATAAACATTAAAAAACTTAAAAAATCAAGGTAACTTCTAAAAACTTCTGTTACCCAAATATTCAAACGTGAAAATCCAGTATGGCTTGGGTACTGATTGCTGAGAACAGGCACCAGCAACGTTGGAGCAGAGCCCTGAAGCCCTATGTTGTGCCTTGTCCTTGCAGGTTGGGGAGGTGACAGGGGAGGTGTCAGGGTGGCCAGTCACCGGCTGGTGGCTGGGTGAGGTGTACTTGAGGCAGAGGGCTGTTAGCAACCCAAACTGAAGTGCATTGATATTTTAACCAGCCACTTGGTTGAGAAGGGCGGCCTGAAAGAGTGGCCTAGGAAAGAGTTCTCTGAATACATATTAAAGGGACAGTGAGAACAAAATAAGATTGTGACTGCATTCCATGAATCTTGACTGATGCACTAGTTACTTACATTAACTAAGTAAGCTGCTTAGACAGAGCCTGATATATACAACTGTATCATCTTCAAGTTTCCTGAAGATGTAGCTAGGAAGGAAGGAGGCAAAATCTTAATGGTGGTATAAATGGTGATGGATTAGCCCCCGTGTGGAATCACAAAATTATTTATTTATTTTTTTGGAATCACAAAAGGGTAATCTTATCCTAAGAGTGCACTTTAAAGATTAGCTATGCTGTTCAATTGTTACTGCTGTTAAAATTGTTTCTACCAGATGATTTATAACATCCAACAATAATGGATATGTGTAATAACGATTGATATGGGATACAGAATATCATCAGTTTGAATACTTGGTTTATGGATTTATGTGCTAAAGTTTATTAAATGATTAGTTAAAATTCTTTTAAACTTTAGTTAATAATATTTAAAAAAAAAAAACAAAACAGTAGGCAACAGATGGGCTACGTCCATCCTTCACCATGAGCCAAGGCAGAAAAAAGTAAAAAAATATTACCATAACATTTCAATCCGTTCAGAGAGGTGAGATTTGATTGTTTTGTTAGTGGTTCATTAGTGTATTTAATTTTGTTTTGTTTTCATTTTCTTAAGTAAAAGAATTAGGTTCTGCTACAAGTACTACTATAAAAATGCAAGTAAAAGAACCTAATTTAATTTTTTAAGTTCTTATTTCACATACTAACATATCATCCACCCACCCTTATCCTGCATAAAACATAATTTTTAATCCTAGAACTTGGGTTCTGATGCTAATAAATCCCAAAGAATGAAAAAGAAAAACCCAATTGTCTAGGTATCTAAACTTTTCATTGAAAGTTAATTCTAATCAAAACACAAACAATTCATTGTTATTGCTTATTGCAAGCAAGGTCAAATACATGTTTTCTATGCTGTTATTTAAATAAATTTGTTTATGTTAAGGTTATTTACAGATATAATATGATTGCTTATGAGAGAATCCTAAGCTTTTGTCTCCTGAGCATTTCATTGTCCCTGTATATGAAAGCAAATTAATTGATCAACTGTTTCAGATGAATAGTGAATTCACAGAAGAATTCAGCATCTTTAGGCTTTGTCAATGAGCACATGTGGCCATAGCATGCCAGCCAAAAACCACATTGTTATTGGCTATTGTGATGCCAACAAGATTTGGATCAGCTATCATCAGAAAGCTCCACTCTCTTAACCATAGCAAATAGCACGTGGCCTTGTAGAAGCCAGAAGCCATCTGAGTACTCCAGGGTGGAGGTGGGGGCTGTGCATTGAATGAGTAAAGGCATTGGGGAACACAGAAGAGCAGACCCTCAAATCAGTGGGTCCCGAATGACTCCACTGAGCCACAACCAGCTGTGATGTGGTTCAAGAGAAGTGAGATATTACATTCGTTTGTTGCGTTGGTTTCTCTGTTACTTGTAGCTGAAAGCATCCTAAGTAATGTGATATTGTTACTATTCTTTTTTTAGATGTCCTTTAGTTCTATACGAAATATTATTTCATTAATAACATTATATATGTAATAAATTACATTATTTATTGCTCAGTTACCTATTATCTCTAACCCTTACTAGAATATACTTTGCTCAAGAGTGAAGGCAGTTTTGGGGCGCCTGGGTGGCGCAGTCGGTTAAGCGTCCGACTTCAGCCAGGTCACGATCTCGCGGTCCGTGAGTTCGAGCCCCGCGTCGGGCTCTGGGCTGATGGCTCAGAGCCTGGAGCCTGTTTCCGATTCTGTGTCTCCCTCTCTCTCTGCCCCTCCCCCGTTCATGCTCTGTCTCTCTCTGTCCCAAAAATAAATAAACGTTGAAAAAAAAAAAAAAAAAAAAAAATTTAAAAAAAAAAAGAGTGAAGGCAGTTTCTTTTTTTAATTTTTCAAAAAAAAATTTTAATGTTTATTTTTAACAGAGACAAAGAGAGAATGAGAGGGGGAGGGGCAGAGAGAGAAGGAGACACAGAATCTGAAGCAGCCTCCAGGCTTTCAGCTGTCAGCACAGAGCCCCATGCTGGCCTTGAACTCACGAGCCGAGAGATCACAACTTGAACCCAGGTCGGACGCTTAATCAACTGAGGCACCCAGGTGCCCCGGTTATTTTTCTTTTTTAAAAGTTTTTATTTACATTCCAATTAGTTAACATACAGTGTTATATTAGTTTCATGTGTACAATATAGTGATTCCACGCTTCCATACAACACCCAGTGTTCATCACAACCAGAGCATTCCTTCATCCCCATCACCTATTTAACCCATCCTCTCACCTACCTCCCCTCTGGTAACCATCAGTTTGTTTTCTATAGTTAAGAGCTTGTTTATCAGTTTGCTTCTCTTTTTGCTCATTTGTTTTGTTTCTCAGATTCTATACATGAGTGAAATCACATGTTATTTGTCTCTCTGACTATTTTGCTTAGCAAAATACTTTTCAGCTCCCTCCATGTCATTGCAAATGGCAAGATCTCATTCTTTTTTATGGTTGAGTAATATTCCAGTGTGAGTGTGTGTGTGTGTGTGTGTGTGTGTGTGTGTGTGTGTATGTATCTCACATCTCCATTATCCATTCATCAATCAATGGACACTTGGACCACTTCCATAATTTGGCTATTGTAGAAATTGCTGCTATACATGTTGGGGTGCATGTATCCCTTTGAATTAGTATTTTTGTATTCTTTGGGTAGATACCTAGTAGTGCAATTGCTGGAGTGTAGTTTCATTTTTAACCTATTGAGGAAAATCCACACTATTTTCCAGAGTGGTTGAATTAGTTTCCATCCCCATCAACAGTGCAAGAGTGCACATCCTCACCAACACCTGTTGCTTATTGTGTTGCTGATTTTAGCCATTCTGATAGGTGTGAGGTGATATCTCATTGTAGTTTTGATTCGTATTTACCTGATGATCGGTGATGTTGAGCATCTTTTCACGTGTCTGCTGGACATCTGTAGGTCTTCTTTGGAAAAATGTCTGTTCATGCCATTTGCCCATTTTTTAAATGGATTATTCATTTTGGGTGGTGTTGAGTTTGGTAAGTTCTTTATATATTTTGGATACTAACCCTTTATCAGATATGTCATTTGCAA
The DNA here is from genome assembly GCF_007474595.2 of Lynx canadensis. Lineage (NCBI taxonomy): Eukaryota > Metazoa > Chordata > Mammalia > Carnivora > Felidae > Lynx > Lynx canadensis. The sequence goes on along the minus strand of NC_044303.2, from coordinate 231,071,416 downwards.
ATATCTTCTCCAATTCCATAGGTTGACTTTGGTTTTGTTGCTTATTTCCTTGCTGTGCAGAAGCTTTTTATTTTGACGAAGAGAGTGAAGATAGTTTCTATTTTGTTCACTGCTGCACCCCCAATATCTACCACCCCATCTGGCACAGAGACACTCAGTAAATGTTGACTGAATATAAGATACTTTTGTTGGATTCACTGAACATAATGTCATTCCAAGGTACTCATTACCTTTACAGTTGCTAGACAGTAATGATATAAAGTTGTAGTTCATGAGATTTGGAAAGAGCTCTTCCTTTCATAGAAGTAGCATAAACTGAGTGATAGAGAATCCATTCTCAGACTTCACACAAGGCTGGTTGGTCTACACTGAACTCTACTTTGCGTCAGGCCCACATTCCCTGCCTTCTGCAGATCTTGGCTTCAACCTACATACCAGGTTTACAAAATGAGTTGCTTCTCACGTTTCTGTGACATGTAGTATAAATTTCACCAGCAGGATTCTTTCTTTGGGTCACTATACATGTCTTTGGGACGCTACTGGTAAGTTCTATCATCAAATGTACAGAGGACGTTATTCTGCATATCACCTTAAAAAATCCAAGGACTAAAGCGTTGGCTGTCTTGCCATGCTCTGCAACAGAACCGTCATGCTTCCAGTGATGGTGCCAATGGGCAAAACTTAAAGCTCTTAAAAACAACTAACACTGCTGGAGAGAGGCGTATCATTAATTATCACATCTATTCATCCAATATGTTACTATAGGGAAGTGAAGCCAGCAGACCGCCTGGTTTGCTCCACTAATGCCCAGTGCACAGTGGGCTTCTTTACACAGTCTTGCTTATCAAATCTTCAAGACAAAACTTAAAACTAAAGCAGCCATTTCATGGATACATTCTTGCATACTTGGGGGCAAAAAAAAATGTGTTCACTAGCCAATAGATGCATTGGAATTATTTAACCATCCACCTTGTATTGGAGGGATTCTTTAGATAGTAAAAAAAAAATTGTTTTAATGTTTATTTATTTTTGAGAGAGAGAGACAGAGCGTGAGTAGGGGAGAGGCAGAGAGAGAGAGGGAGACACAGAATCCGAAACAGGCCCCAGGCTCTGAGCTGTCAGCACAGAGCCCGACGCGGGGCTCGAACTCATGAACCATGAGATCACGACCTGAGCCGAAGTTAGACGCTTAACCGACTGAGCCACCCAGGTACCCCAAGTTTATGTATTTTAAAATGTAAATCAATTTTAGATCGAGTTCTGCAAACTGAAGTAAATGGTCAGTAGTTGTAACCATTTTTAAGGGGACTGTGCATATTGTCACTTTTTTCAAAGAAGAATCGAGACAATATTCTCCCCTTGTCTGTAGTTTATGAATGTTATGGGGGTCACCATGCCCAAGCTAGCACAGAGTATTTCAAAGTATATATTGCTCAATTTTGTAGCTAAGAGTGGTATATCTTCCTGTCTCACTGCGGACTGCTAAAACGGAATGTAAGAGCTGGATGGAGTATGGACAACAGAAATTTCTTTTTCACAGTTCTGGAGGCTGGAAATGAAACATTGGGTGCCAGCATGATCTGGTTCTGGTGAGGACCCTCCTCCCAGTTGCAGAGGGATCTCTCATCGTCTTACTTGAGAGAAGGGAGAGTTCTGTGGGATCCTCCTTTTTTGAAAAAGGTGAAACACTTTATTTTTTTAAGTCTATCTTCAGAGAGACAGAGAGAGAGAATTCATACAAACACACGCCCATGTACCAGCAGGTGAGGAGCAGAGTGGGAGGCAGAGACACGGAGGGGGAAAGAGAATCCCAAGCAGCCTCCGCACTGTAAGCGCAGAGCCCTATGAGAGGCTGGAGCTCATGAATCCGTGAGCAAGGTCACGACGTGAGCTCAAACCAAGAGCCAGACGCTCAGCCACCCAGGTGCCCCTCTGTGGGATTCCTTTTATAAGGGCACTAATCCCATCCATAAGGGCTGGCCCTTCAAGACCTAATCACCCCCCAAAGGCTCTACCTCCCAGAGCTGTCACACTGGAGTTAGAATTTCAATCTGTGAGTTTTGAAGGACACACACATTGAGTTCATAACACTTCTTCTGATTTTGGCTTCTTCAATTTTTAAGAACTTGACCCCATTTTTATTTATCTTGTAAATATCTACTCTTGGTAATTACATGTTCATGTCCTTTGCACGCTATATTAGGATTTTTGTATTTTTCTGCTCTTATTTGTAAGTATTTTTTTTCTTTACTAAACATACCGATAATCCTTTATTCTGTTTGCAAAATGTCTAACATCTCTCTTCTTTTTTAAAATGTGCATTTCATTCTTAGGGACGCCGGGGTGGCTTAATCGGTCAAGCCTCTGACTTCAGCTCAGGTCATGATCTCGCAGTTCATGAGTTGGGAGCCCCACATCGGGCTCTGTGCTGACAGCTCAGAGCCTGGAGCCTGCTTCGGATTCTGTGTCTCCCTCTCTCTCTGCCCCTTCCTCCCACCACCCTGTTCACTCTCTCGTTCACTCTCTCTCTCTCTCTCTCTCTCTCTCTCTCTCTCAAATATAAGTAAACATTATAAAAATAAAATGAAATGGTTATTTATTTTTTAGAGAAAGAGAGTGGGGGGGGGAGGTGCAGAGAGGGAGGGGAACAGAGTATCCGAAGCAGGCTACCCCCTGACAGCAGAGAGCCTGATGCAGGGCTCAAACTCACAAACCATGAGATCATGACTTGAGCCAAAGTTGATGTGCAACCAACTGAGCCACCCAGGGACCCCTCTAACATCTCTTAATAGACTATTCTCATTGCCACAAGTTATCATACATGGTAGACCTAAGAAGGAAATATAAGAGTAGTCTTTAATACAAGGAGTACTTTGTTATCGCAAAAATTCTGGGATTTATAGAAACTGGAAAAAAAAGGGAGAAAAATATTAACTATTAACTTTAGAACCAGAGTCTCTTGTACGATACATATTATGTTTATGCATATGATACCTATCCATTTCTGGATTAGAAGTATACCTTAAGTATAATAATCATAGCTTTAAATTATATAAGCTTTTAACCTGATTTAAAAAAAGGCTTTGTAGCTCAGCTAATACAAAAGCCACATTTAATATAAGAATTGAAGGCTAGCGGCATTGTATTTCCTCAACATCACCCTACTTTGCTGTAGAACCATAGCTAGACTCAAAGGCTTTAGAAACATGCCAAGTAGAGTGTAATCCTTCTCCCCGAACTGTGCATTGCCAAACACAGATGCAAACCTTGGATTCTATGAAAAATTCGCACCACAATTATCTTAGGGGTGGTAATCTTACTGTAGGATCAGACTAAAATACTAACGTCTAATGGTAATCATTTTTTATGGAAGACATTTTTAACTCATTTTTATATACTTCTCACATTAGCAATCTGTTTGCCAAAATCCCATAATATGCTTATTTTAAATTTGAAACAGAAAATCAATTAAGACTTATTCAGATTAAATAATACATGTGAATCACACACTCTTTCATTAAAAAAAAAGTAAGTGTAATGGCATCTCCTTCCATTCAGCATTTTCCTTTAGTTATTTACACTCAACTAAATACAACAAGCAACCATAGCATGCCAAAGATTGCTTTCCTCTCTTGTTTGTCCCAATAGTGATACTTTCCATGGCGATTACAAGGATGATTTCAGGCATAATTGTAAATTCTAAAGCTAAGCATGCTTCAGAAGGAAACTTTAAAAATAATGGATTAGCTTATTTTAGTGATGTTATATGTTTGCGTGGATAAGAACTACTGTGTGCCTCCGGGCTAAGCACCCAGAGCTGGCATAGACAGGATGAAAGGCCAGGCTGCAGAACATCAATAAAAAAGAGCAAATGGAATTCAATATTTGCTGCTCTTTCAACTATTATGGCTGATACAGTTTTATTGCAAGTCTCTGAATTAATGAAGGGAAGGTATTGGTAAATAGAAAGGCATTTCATGCTCTACAAAGGGAAATTGAGTTGCTATAGAAAAATATACCCCAAACTTAAAAAAAATCCCCTAAACAAAAAACTAACATGACTTAACTTTTACAAAAGGCCAGGAAGTCTCAAGTTTTTCAGAAATGTAATTTTTTCGGGTCATATAATTTTAACAATTTTACTCCAGAATCCACCCCCCACCCCCATATATATATATATATATATGATTGGAGACACTGCTGTTTAGGTAGAAGCTGGAAAATTGTAAAGTGGCTCCTTCCTCCAGGAAATTCACTTTCTACAGCTCAACTCTATGGAAACTTCAAGGCTTTGTTTTGGGTTTTAGCAATGAATACCATGATCTAACAATATCTTTTTTTTTAAAAGCATCATGTATCTAGATGCTTAGTGACATGAGATTCTTCAAAGTTCTACTCATTCTATCTTTTCATTCTCTGTAGCCTGTTACACCAACAATCACGTTGACCTGTATCCAGTAACACATCCAATACCAGTTGGTTTCAAGAAGGAGGAAAAAAGCTCAGACAAGAAACCCAAACTTGTTTTGAAATAGCTCATTTAAATGAAAATTTGAAGAATCTTGTCCTTTGAAACACACAGACTATGCGCATATATTTGTTTGAGTTGCACGTGTTTGAACTCCATCATAATATATGTATATTACACTGATCAACTTGGGTTGAAGAAAAATTCCTGGAGAAAAATCTGCATGAGCCTACCCTACTCATCAACAGCCACCAGTGATGAGTCCCCTGCCTGTTTCAGGTGCTTTTACATATGCAACTGGGACTCCGTCAACTACCCTGAAAAGCAAGTGACATCATCTTCATTTCACAGGTTAGGGAACTGAAAAGACTTGCCAAAGACCAGAGAGCTAGAAAGTGACAAAGGAAGCTGTAGAAAAAACGAGAGTCCAGGGGCACCTGGGTGGCTCAAGTCGGTTAAGCGTCAGACTTTGGCTCGAGTCATGATCTCATGGTTTGCGGGTTCGAGCCCCGCGTCGGGCTCTGTGTTGACAACTCAGAGCCTGAAGTTTGCTCTGGATTCTGTCTGTTTCTGTCTCTTTCTCTCTTTCTGTCCCTTCCCCCACTCACGCTCTGTCTCTCTCCAAAAATAAATAAACATTAAAAAAAATTAAAAAAAAAAACCCAAAGGCCAGGGAGGTCAAAACGTGTGCCCTCCCCACTGTGCCTTTCCCTAAAATGCCACTTCTTACTTACAACAGACATACCTGCTCTACCAACACGTCTTTGACACCATCATAACCCCGGTGTCTGTGACAGTGGGTATCAGAGGCTGATTCCTAACACTAAAAATTGTCTCATCAAGACAGATAACAGCATCCACAGCACTGCACGCAGGCCCTGATTGTTTTGCAAAACATTTGAGCTGTCTCAGCAGAAAGGACACTGGCAGAAGGTGAAACAGCGTCCTTTCTAGTTTACGGAGACCTGACTGCAGATTCCTTCCCATTGTCCTGCGATGCTCTCATCTCTGGCCAATTTGTCCTTGCTTATTGTCAATTATATGGATTATGAACCAAAGAGAGGAGGCTCAGAATATCGGAGCACAAGACTTATTTCTGACAAGTAGATGAGTTTTCCATCTGGGCAAGGCTCTCTTCTGGCTGGATTATAGCACTGAAAGAACATATAACCCAGTATTACCAGCCATGGTATACTTACTCCTCCCCTCAAAAAGGAACACCTCATTAAAAACAAATTCAAAATTACATTGATGTAAGTTAAGACTTTTGCTTTTCATTAGGTAAAGATAGAACATGATTCTCTTTTATATTCTTCCGTGCATATTTATACTCTTCCTTCTGAAGACCACCATATTGGTTTCTGTTAGATTTATGTTACTCTGCTTGAAAATCATTTTCTATAGGATGACACATAACTTCCTTTAATAAACAGAAAAAGATTGTTTTATGGAGAATCAAGGCTCATTCGCTTCTGGAGCACTGCTATAAACAAAAATTTACCTTACCAACATGAACACTTTATAGGCTTTAACACGCAGAAAAGGAGCCACAGGCGAAGTAACTATTTAGTAGCAAATTATTTACTTGGTTCTTCTCCATATAGGTTGTCCCATATTCTCTGCAACACTTTTTAGATGACCTTAGGGTTTTACTTATAAAATATGATTAGCATAATATTTGTTTTGCTTTCAGATGCCCTAAGTTAATTTTCTCTATGTTCAAATCAGATGTAATCTTGGTTTACAAAAATCTTCTGATTTCTCCATGTTATGCATTCTTAAGACACAAGTTAACAGAATATTTAGAATAGAACGTTTATTCATTTATTTTTTGGAGAGAGGTACTCTTTTGAATTCTTTCTTACAAATGGAAATTTTCTGAATACGTATCTAACTCAATTTGCAACGGGGTTACATCCTGATAAACCCATCATAAGTTGAAAATAGAAGTGGAAAATGCATTTTAATACACTTAACCTACTGCACACCATAGCTTAGCCTGTCCCACCTCAAGCGTCCTCAGAACACTTACATTAGTCTACAGGTGGGCCAAATCATCGAACTGGAAGCCCGTTCTATAATGAAGTGTTGACTCTTTCATGTCAACTATTGAAAGTGAAAAACCAGGACGGTTGTGTGGAGACAGAAGGTGGTCAGTGTCTGGGTTGTGGATCCTGTGATCACGGGGCTGACTGGGGGCTGTTGCTACCCAGCAGCCAGAGAGAGGACGAGACCACAGAGCATGGACCCAAGGAAAGATCCAAAATAAAAGTTTGAATGTGCATTGCTTTGTCAAAAAATTCTAAGTTGAACCATCGTAAGTTGGGCACCAGCTGCATTAGGAAACTGAATGCTGGCACATCATTTACCTCCCATTTTGCATCACGGCACCGAAGTCGGAACTACTGAACTTGTTCCGGGTCTAAGCTAAACGGGGTGGATAGGAACTACTCAAACACTGGTAGCAAAAAGGGCCAAGTATGGGACTAAAATACGGAATTGAAGTGGATTTTAAATGCTGCTACTGAGAGGAAGAAGAGAAGGAAGATAAAATCAGTATTATTTTCTGTTTGCTTCCAGGGTGAAGAATCATGCAAAGAACCTTATTTGTTTTGCCAGATAGAGTGATAATAACAGTTTTCTGGACCCCATTCTAGTTTTTTCTAGTTCACCTTATCGCAGGGTACACACGTCATAATCACGGTCCTCCCGTTGTTAGTGGAAACAGTTTACCTGAACCCCGTATATTTGTGTGAGGCACAGTGCAATGCCTCACCCAGAGCCGGCACACCACTACGTCTCACGATGAGCTTGATCTTGATTTAGATTTCCAAGCATTGGCTGGGAATTTCAAATTAAATGGCAGGAGGTGACCTTTAAAGTCTCTTTTCTGAGGTGGCTTAGAAAGTTCTGTGGGACTCGTTCCCTCCCCCTTCCTCCCTTTTGCCTTTCAGTTTTTGATGTGTTGGTTTAAAATCAATCATTTTGTCATTCAAGAAGGGATCACACATTTCTAGCAGGAGAGAAAATAAGGGCATGAAAAAGGATGACTTTTTTTACTTGAACTAATGGCAACTAATGCTTATCAAGGAAGGTTTGTTCTGCTCAGAATTAAAGTGATCACATATAATAGGAAGCTAAGATTTTGCTTTTCCTGTAACCCAACACTGCTCCTTCAGGCACCTCTGAGAAACAATACAAGATTACTTACACTCTATCTCTGCATACATCTTCCCCACTGGCAATGAGAAGTTTGTTTGTTTGTTTGTTTGTTTATTTATTTATTTATTTATTTATTTATTATTACGGAATCTTTCATATTCCAAGAGAATGAATAATACTTTAATTAATACAATGAAAGACAATGGAACTTTTTAGCTATTCTTACGAATTCGTCTTGGCCCAGCACAGCATCTACAAGATTGCAAATCACATTTCAGTCTTTACCCACTTGGGCAAATGCACACTTATTACCATCACTCATCTAGAATCTAATTCAATCATCTGGGCAATAGATTTTAATGGGTTCTGAAACTTCTTGATGTGCCCCAAGGGAAGGATTGTATTTGGTTTTTTCCTTTCTGCATCAAGGAGACAGCGCTGGTTTTACCCATATGTACAAGTATACTTGCCCAGTACGCTTGCTGTGCAAAATAGGGTGTGGTGAGGGGATAACAGAGACTCCTTTTAGCGAACCCCTCCAGCTGTTATGAGTATTCTATTCATAGCAACAGGAAGCTCTGCACTGATGATAGTCTCACATCAGCGGCTAGACACAGGTGCTGTGACACAGCAGAGAGCTGTATCACATGTGGGCCCTGAGAAATGCTTCTCATGCGCTTAGCTATACACGCTTCTACATTTCAGCCCCAAGACCTGGGAAGGCAGCCCCAAATACGTTCTGTTATTTAAAAATGTTATTGCAATTTATCTTTTCCAAAAATATTATCCAGAGTTCAAGGTCTAGGAACAATTTTGTACGGATGATCTCAAAACTTAAAATTTTCTAGAAGCAGAATGGCTATATATATCAGCTGCACAATGGAGAAACAATATTAATTCACCACATTATATTTGCATGACAATTGACATGTCACCGCATTAATTCATATGACACCCTCTGTAGGATAATCCACGTTTTTAAGATCGAAAGAGGTGACAGCATTTGTTAAAGGTCACAGAGATAGTGGTGGTGCCAGGACTGTTGACTCCACAAGTTGGCATTATTCCCTCGTTGTCTTCTTAAGAAATGGAATGCTCATTGACTCCTCATTGATGAAGAAGAGGTCAGGTATACGTACCTCCTAAGGGTGATGATTGATCATTCCCAAACTGCAGGCACTTTTGACTGCCTTTCTATTAGGGCACAGGATGCTGTTTCACAGCATCTTTACCAGATTCTTGTCATCACACTGAATGATTCCCAAACCCAAAAATATGGCTCCTTGCCTGTCTTCACTGCTGGGACGTCTGCTTCCATTCCTTTTTGGCTGCCTCCTGGAGTCCACTGTTATCTCTCTGATTGTGACCCTTTAGGTTCCCAACTCCCTTAGAAACTTAACCGTCATATTAACTGACGAGACACAAAACATTACAGTGTTACTTGCATGGGCTGTAGAATCTGGACCCTGGACTACAGCCCAGTTCCAGTCCTGTAATTTACTAGCGGGGCAAGTTTTCATATCATAGGAAGAGTATGGTCCTAAAAGAGCTATTCAGATTAAATGAGTTAATGCATGTAAAAAGCCAAACAGTCCGACATTAACTTAGGGCTTAATAAAGAGCATCTTATTAAGTCCTTCCGGTTTTGATCTTTATTCTCTCCAGGCTTCACTGATGTGAATAACTCGAGGACATCCCTGAGAATTTGCTTACTTCCAAGCTCAAGAACGTGACTGTGGACTTCTGAGAGAATGGTAGGGCGTCTGTGTGGAAACCTTTCCGGTAGCTCCTGTGCAAGCTGTTCCATAACCCAACGTGGATGCGTGGAGAGAAGTGTAGATGGAGTTTTCACACGCGGGGATGGGAGCAAAGTCCCAAACAGCTGTTGGACTCTGACTTCTATAGGAAAACTGGGGACACGGTGATCCCAGAAAATATCAGCAAGGAGGAGTTGTCGTAAAGTGCGTTTCCACACGAACCTCCTGGCTGTGGGATTCCCAGGCAGATCTGTGAATGTGAAATCCCCTAAATGAGAACCTCAGTCTCTAAGCAGAAACAGGTGAACAGACTGGGGAGGGGAACCAGAGACAGAGCACATCCTTCCTCTCTAGTTCATTAGTTCTCTGACAGGGACCAGGAGAAAAACAGTGCACCACAGGACAGTAATGTGCGCTCCCTGACGTGGCCACGTGCGTTTGGAAAACGCCATAGTTTCTACTTTCCTCTTGGAGATCCATAAAGCACATTAACATACGGAAATTTCTTAGAAGTCCTGCTGTAAAGCAGTGGGTTCAACTGTTTCCCGCTGATTCTCCTCTTCCTAACTTTTATGGATCTTATTTTTGTCTTATCTTCGCCCAAATCTCTGCGATCAGACTTGAGATCATCACCGTGGACAAGATAAAGTAAAGGGTGCGATATAAGACCATGTAAAAACATTTACCAGAGTGCACAATTCTAGACACTTCAGATCTTCAGAGAGATCATTTGGATCGAGTGATTCACGTGTGTAATGGAAAAAGTCTGGGTGTCCTGATCCCTAACACCAGCTCTTCACCCGAATGGCCAGCCGATGAAGTCCCCTAACTGCCCCACCTCACTGTATTCCTCTATAAAGTACAGATTATGGTGCTAGTCTGGCTCAAAGGTGTGTTATAAGGAGGAAACAAACAAGGGGAACAGTCAATGAAAGTACATAGAACGTGCTCAGCAGAGGTCTTGGCACAGACCACGTGGCTATTACAAGTTCCGTTTCCGTTATTTCTGTTTTACCACACAGCTGACGGAGTTACCGAGTTTATTTTTTTATTTTTTTTTTAATTTTATGTTTATTTATTTTTGAGACAGAGAGAGACAGAGCATGAACAGGGGAGGGTCAGAGAGAGAGGGAGACACAGAACCCGAAACAGGCTCTGGGCACCGAGCTGTCAGCACAGAGCCCGACGCGGGGCTCGAACTCAGGGACCGCGAGATCATGACCTGGGCTGAAGTCGGACGCTCAACCGACCGAGCCACCCAGGCGCCCCGGAGTTACCAAGTTTAAACTAATATTTAGTGAAACAATGCTGCTGGCGAGACAAAGAATTCTGTCTCAAGCAGAGTCCTAGATTGTCATTTGCATCTTATCGCCATCAACAGTGTGTCAGTCTTACGTTTTCTACTTCATGTAGAAAGATAAACAGCGCCTTAAGCACTGAAGCCGCACCATGGAAAGTTCTACTTGGCAGCAGTCAGTGGAACAGCAGGGGTTCCTCTTACCCACCACAATATATTAAAGATAAAGATACTCTTCCTTTTTGCACTTCTTAAAAGAGCAACAACGAATAAGGTGATAGATTTAATACTGCCCGCCTTTCATGTGCTTTGTCAGCATATACAGCTAACTGCCTTTGCTCTCGGAAAGGAAAATGTTTCCAGATAGTTCTTTTATTCCTCCACAAAAAGCGCCTCTTCTCCACATATCACAAATCCCCAAATTTGCAGGAAGATGGTAAAAGAGAGCTCATTTAAAACTTCAAAACGAACACGAATAAAACCTTGCGACCATAATTTCTAACCTACCTGGAGGACATTATGTGTACATTTGCCAGAGTGCATTTAGCCAATGCTGCAGCCTCTGTTCAATGTTTTATGATTTTACATCTACATTCAGGCCAGTATCATGTTGCAAGTACCTGAAAACGAATTCAGAACCTGCATTCTTTCCTTGCCTCGCACAGACCTTGCGGTCTGTGTACTGATAAAAGGTCCAGTGGTCTACACCCCAAGCAATCTGACAAGGTGGCTATTCTCACACTGCAGAATTCATGCTTAGAATTCTGATGAAGCAGAACTGTTCTCAAACAATGTTTACCCATCATTCTGACAAGATCACCCAACTGGAATGGACAGAGCTCTTGGGCCCCCTTGACAACAGATTTAATGATCTCGCTCCTGGTACATTCTGCCTCCAACAGTCCATTATATAAATGCAGTCAGAGGAAGCCTCCAACATAGGTGGGACCATGGCATTCCTCACACACCGTGTGCTAAAGGTTTCCCACCTCACAGCACAGGGCGACCCCAGGAAACAATAGCCCAAGAAGAAATAGAAAATAGACTACCTAATGAAGAAATTCAGTGGAAAATATGCAGAGAATAAAGCTTTGATTATGGCTAATACTTATCATCTGTTTCTTTAATAACTGTCCAACCTGTTTCTGATTTGATATACATTGGAAAACCTAAATGTTGACACATGAGATTTCACTCATATTTTAGTACTGAGAAGCGTGTTTGTGTATAATAATCCCAAACATACACTTCCTTTTTTTTCCCCACTTGCTTCCCACTTGCTTTTTTTCCCCACTAATTGATTACGGTGTTAACCCCAAAGGTGGCCCCTCTGCATTTTTGCACCTATTCCTGGACCCGCCCCCTCCTTCAGGCCATCCCAGCAGGTGCTCTCCTTCAAGTGCCTCAGGACCTTTGCACTTGCTACTACTTTTCCCTCAGACACAGCTCGTTCCCTCTCTTCTTCCTGAGAGCTCTGTTCAAATATCATTTTACCTTAACTGGCTATTTTATATATAAAATACCATCTATCCCTTTACTCTTTTCACCCTTGTTCTGCTTTATTATTCTTTATGGTTCCCTTTGCTTGTCTTGTTTACTGCTGAATCTCATGCCTCTAGAAGTGTGTGGAACAAAAGTGTCACCAAATAAGTATCTCTGAGTGGATAAACATGAATAAATAAGTGAAGCATTTTCAGGTCTCATCTGCACATGTAATTGGATATGTATAGACAGGGCAGAAGGTACAAAAATCCCAACCTCAGCCCAAAACCCCACCATTTTGCAAGAACCTGAGACTAAGTGTAAAAATAAACCCAAGGAATGAGAAACAGGCTAGGTAGGGAGGAGATCCAATACGACCCAGAGTAAGAGATTGCTTACGAACCTCTCAGCTATAAGAACCAGGTGTAGCTCTAGCTGGTCTAGCTTCAAGAACTCTGATTGACTTTGGGGTGGACTAAGCCCAGAGACAACAGGTCAAGGTCACTGGGGACTCTGTTACCCTCAGGATGATTGACGCAAACCATTTGCAACATGTTCTAGCTTCGATGGACAAGCATTATAAAATCACTAAATTTCAAAGCTGGAATGGATCACTGAGCCAACAACGCTCCTCATGAACAAGGAAATAACAGAGTCACATTTTGAAAAATTCAACTATTTGCACTCAAGGATTGGGAAAATTAGTTTTCAAGAAGTAATTTTAGATTTGAAAGAAATAGGGACCAAGACATTGCTTCTAAAAGATACTGTGTAGCACCCATGCACATTTTGGGTAAAGTTTAAACATTTAACAATAAAATGTTTTATCATTAAAAGGTGATATTAGTGGGGCGCCTGGGTGGCTCAGTCGGTTACGCATCCGACTTCGGCTCAGGTCATGATCTCATGGCTGGTGAGTTCGAGCCCTGCGTTGGGCTCTGTGCTGAGAATTCAGAGCCTGGAGCCTGTTTCAGATTCTGTGTCTCCCTCTCTCTCTCTGCCCCTCCCTCACTCATGCTCTGTCTCTCTCTCTCAAGAATAAATAAACATTAAAAAAATTTTAAAGGTGATATTAGGATCACTGTTTCATTGTTATTTGACATCCAGGTTATAGTGAACCCTGTGGTCTGAACTGAACTAACCGAAGGTGACAGAGGAAAACAAGGGTAGGAGGTAACAGACACTGCAGGTGGCACCCAGGTCCTGGTGGTGTCTCAGTCTGTCTGGGCTGCTCTAACAGTGCATTGAACTGGGCATCTTTTTTTTTTTTTTTAATTTTTTTTTCAACGTTTATTTATTTTTGGGACAGAGAGAGACAGAGCATGAACGGGGGAGGGGCAGAGAGAGAAGGAGACACAGAATCGGAAACAGGCTCCAGGCTCTGAGCCATCAGCCCAGAGCCCGACGCGGGGCTCGAACTCACGGACCGCGAGATCGTGACCTGGCTGAAGTCGGACGCTTAACCGACTGCGCCACCCAGGCGCCCCGAACTGGGCACCTTATAAACAACAGACTTATTTCTCACAGTTCTGGAGGCTGGACGTCTGAGATCCCAGTGCCTGCGCGGTTGGGTGGGGAATCTTTTCCAGGTCACAGACTTCTCATTGTGTCCTCACATGGTGGTGAGGGTGAAGGACCTCTCTGGGTCTCTTGTAAGAGCCCTATTGCCACCACGAAGGCTCCACCTGCCTGAAATAATCCATTTCCAAGTGTCTCACCTCCAAATGCCATCACATTGGGAGCTAAAATTTCAACATAAGAATTTGGGGGAGGAGGGACACAAGCATTCAGATCAGAGCACAGGATTTCAAGACCTCCACAGAGGATCACTGAGATTTAGCCTTGCTGATGAAGAAATGCCTCTCTTTTTTCACTATAATCCAGGGATATCTAAACTCACTTCTGCAAGTTGTGTGTGTCCACTCAAACTAGAGAGCATAATTCCTGGCCCAGAGCTGAGGATGAGAGAGATCACATTTGCAATTTTAAAGTCAAGGTTATTTATACCTCACTCTCAATGACCTCACAGGCAGAACACACAGGTGATCTTTCAGGCAAGGCTTGGCTCCTTGGCATTCACTTTGGACTTGATCTACTGAAAAGCACTGATACCTGCCACACATTGTTTCTCAACTTGAGTCCTGGCCTTGGTCTCTCCTGGCATACCTGTTCCTCACTGCACATTTCTTGATGTGGCAGTGGATGATTGTTCACCATTTGTGACCTCGGACTTCAGTCTTAGGATATTCTAGGTGCACTTATGGAAGAAATATTCTACTTACTTTTTCTCCCTTCAAAATAATAAGCTGGATTGAAATAGGTTATAATGAGAAAAAAATTTCAGCACGAAAACTGAAGCAGAATTTGTTTTAAAGTAAAGTTACAAATATAAATGGGAAATAAACTCTATTTTTGGGGTCTTGGGAAGTAAGTGACTTTTATGCTATACAGTGTGTTGTTTAAATGATTAAAGATGTCAACAAAGAAATGAGTTGCTACAATTCCAGTCTATAGGTTTCTTAACTCTGGTCTACAGCAAAGAAATGGCCATGGTGTAAAAAAACAAACAAAAGGACAACACTGACACCAGGAACTGCCTCCGTCCCATGTGGACTTTGCATGGATGCCCTCCTTCCCCGAGTTGGTTTACTCCTCAGCCTTGGTACCCAGTGTGGACGATCCATCAATCTTAGTCCTACATTTAAAACTCATTAAAAACCTGTTTGCCATTCTTCTCAGAGATTAATCGCACAAGTCCAACATAATAGCTTTTCCAATTTAAGTGCTCCCGCTCCAACATTTCATTTCAAGTGTACTGTAATTATATTGTATCGCTTCTGGCCAAGTTAGAAAGTGTATTCAAATAATAATCCTATTTTTGGTATATGGTACACTGTTAAGGCTGTTTCTCATGACAATTATGCACAAAACTTGAAAACGTACTTATAAGTGTCTACTGAAGTAATACATTCTGTTTGTCTACTATCTATCTGTCTATCCATCCATCCATCCATCCATCCATCTCTTAAATTGTGCAGTAATACCCATACATCCATAAGGAGGACTAATTACTTTTTTCTTTGGGTGTTTTGGCTTTTTGTTAAACCATTTTTCCATCTTTCACTTGTGTTTTCGATAAAAAAAAAATTTACGCCAGAGTTCTCAGGCATATAAACCTATGCATAAGGGAAACTTGGTTCCCAGTTACATATTTTGAGGAATCACTTGTGGTGACTCTATCCTAACAGGGTGAGAGATACAAACCATTTCCTGGCATCATTTCCTACTTTCTCAACTTTTGACTGACTCTGCCAGAATTCAGTTAGAGTACAAACCCCTTGCCATAGTTGCACCAGGTATAAATATATATAAAATGATATATATCTATATCTATACAGAGCTATACCTTTTTTTCTTTGTCATGTAAAAAGCAAACCCTGACTCAATTTCTTGTATTATTACTATTATTAATGAATTAGAAAGCAGAAGAGGAAGATGTTTATGAACTAGAGGTTTGGCTGCTAAGCTTTGGCAGCTGGGAAAGTAATTTTGTTTATAAATGAGACAGAGTTCCATTCTCAACCAATCAGTGAGGCGGGCTCTATAGAGACTGGAAAAATGTGTTCGTTTAGAAGCAGTTTTTTTTTTTTTTTTTAAATTTTTTTTTTTTCAACGTTTATTCACTTTGGGGACAGAGAGAGACAGCATGAACGGGGGAGGGGCAGAGAGAGAGGGAGACACAGAATCGGAAACAGGCTCCAGGCTCTGAGCCATCAGCCCAGAGCCCGACGCGGGGCTCGAACCCACGGACCGCGAGATCGTGACCTGGCTGAAGTCGGACGCTTAACCGACTGCGCCACCCAGGCGCCCCTAGAAGCAGTTTTAATTAGTTATGTTGAGTTAACTTTTGTTAGCTAGTGGTGACTAGGACCTAAGATTCACTTTGGAGATTATATCTAAATGACATGATTAAAAAACTATACGGCAAACACACTGGATATTTCATTCACTAGATATTTATTGATTCTCTACAAGTGCCTAGGACTCTCTGGGTACATTTAGGGAAATTCAGTAGTTAACCAAACAGACAAATGTTCTTAATTCTGTTGTTGAGAGAGGAAGATATTAGATGGGATTAGTAAGTAAATAAATGTATAGTATGTTGGAAGGTGACAAAAAGGAAACAGGGATACATAAGGTGAAGTGTTAAGTTCTAAATGAAGTATTGGGAGGTCTTCACCAAGCTGGTGAAAAGGGGGAGCAGGTGATAAGGTATGGGAGGAGAGTCCCAGGCAGAGGAAAGAACGTTTTCAATGTCCTCCAGGGAACACAGCACCCGAAGGGCTGTATGTCACCAGCCCAGGGAGCAGTGAACATCAGAAGATCCACTCAGTTGTAATAGGCACTTTGACGTTTATCTGAGTATCCTGAGAGGCAGGAAGTACTTGAACTAGAGAGTGAAAATAACTGACATAAGCTTTTAAAGATGACACTGACTCTTGTGCTGAGAACAGACTCTTGAGAATAGACTCTTGAGGAGCTGAAGCTGGGAGGCCAGTCATGGGGCAAAGGCAACTCTTCAGGTGTGATAGAGCAGAGGCCCCGTTAGGTAAGAAGCTGATGAGGACTGAGTGATCCTGGCTAGATTATGAAGGTAAGGTAACAGGATTGATTGCTGGGTGGGGTATGGGGTTTAAGAGATAAAAAGAGGTGAGATTGAGTCATATACTCTGTTAACTAAAATTCTACAAATATTCAGCCATGGTTTTGATACAGGTGTTCAGTCATTGTGGCCATATTTACTATAAATACCTAACAACATGAAAGAGTTAACACCTTGTTTAGTCAGTTACCTTGAGTACAGGTAGAGACCCCCAAATGATTTCTCTTCGTGTGCCTCGTTTCTCCTAATGGAAAGGATATTTCTCTCTTCTTCCCCTACCCCACTTTTTTCTTTAGACTTCATGATCGTTGTAACTGTTTTTGTATTTTGGAAGATACATTTTTCTTAAATAATTTTGGTAAAAATGACTGGAAGCATTTTATATTTTCACAAAATTACTGTTCACATTGTTATTAATATGCACAACTTTTCCAAGTAAGTGTATTAAAATATTTTCCAAAAACCCTCCGTCTTTCACTATGTCTACTCAATCAGAGTTTTTCTTGAAATAATACAAAATACCCCGAACTAGAAACTAGACTGTTCTTTTTTTTTTTTTTTTTTTTTTTGCATCCTCTTACTTTCACAGTTAATGGGTTGCTCTCAATTACTGTTGATGAATATGCATGTTTTAGCAAATGGTAAAACTCGGAAACATAATAAATGCAACAGCTGTGCACCTGGGCATTCTCACAAGAGCCGTGTCCCAATTTTGAAACGAAAGGACTAAGCGGACAAACAAAAGGGAGACAGCCTTCCCGTCACCTTTATTTTTGCCAAACTGACTCGAATGAAGATCACTTTTGACTGTGCGGTTCCTGATCTGTAATTATTTCAGCAGCAGGTCCTGAAAAACTCACAGCTATCACATAACATCTGTTTCTCCTCCCAAAATGGTCCAGGCCCTAAAAATATTAAAACCAATTGAGGTGATTAAGTAAATTTAGCAGGCTGGTCCAGTTTAGCCTCTCCAAAAATACCGGCAAGGCGATGACCACATCCATCTGGAGGTTTTTTGTTTTTCTTACTACTCCTTGGAATTTCATTATCAAACTATGGGTGCTGCTACAGTCCATGGTGGCTACCTGTGCAAGGTGCTGTTGAAGACGGTATTCCACTTGAATCCGCAGGTGCAGACGGCCATTTTTGGAAAAGCTTCTCGAATGGCAGCCTTTGTGGAAACAGATGAGGGGTGCAACTAAAAATGGACTTTATGGAACTTTTAAAAGGAGACTGTTCTCTCCTACAGCCAAACATCTGGAAGGTAGTTCATTCAGAGGAGTTACCGATTACCACTGGGTTCCGGACCTTTTCATCAGGATCTTGAAACTCATCTGCCAGTTTATTAACAAGTTCCTCCAGATCTATTGTCTTTAGGGGAAAAAATTGAAGAAAATAGGGCAAAACATACTAGCTGGTGTCTCCCCAATTCTACGCTCAAATCAACACTAGGTTATGACACATCACATGTAGAGGAAAGTCTACAGAGTCAAGTGTAAAGACTTACTAAGGACAATAAAAAATTGACTCCTTTCTCTTCCTTTTCCAAAGTTTTGAGTATTGCGAGCTACGCCCCTCCATTCTGACTTGAAGTACTTCAGAAAAAATCACGCCTCTAAAAATGACGATAAAAAATTACTTGCTGACGAGCATACTATCCGCAGACTCCAGAGATACTGAGGAGATGACAGCATCTCCAAGGCCCCCGTTAGCAGTGGTTCTGTAAGACCATCACCATGAAAGTTACCGATGCCTTCTTATCCACTTGCCCTCTCTCATACCACCCAATCGATTCTTTGTGACAAGCTCATTCTGGGGCGAATGATCTTCTGCGGGTTCAAGTTTCCACACGTGCAGGTACAGCAGCAGCAATGCTATACGGGTAGAATTTACAATGAAGGAGAACTGTGCTATGTCAATGTTTCCAGGGAACCGGGTATCCTGAGTGTGGTCTAGAAGCAGGAGCTGGACACAGTAGAAGTACAGAACCCAAGGCTGGGTCCTGCTGCCCAGACCGAAGAGGGGGTACTGCTCACAAGGGTACTCATGGACGCATGCAAGGAGCACAGGTGGAAGCTGATCTATGAGGCTGGTGTCCACAGCATGGCCCGCAGGAGAGCTGCAATGTGTCCAAGATGTGCAGAAAGTGTCCATGGAGCCAGCACAGGCCGTGAACTCCATCAAGAGAGTGAAGAGAGCTTAGGTTCTCCCGGGCTTGCCCCTGCTTTGGACATGACAGGCCAGCTCTACCGTGTGACCCCTTCATCCCCCACCTTCCTCTTTTTGGATGGTTTCTGCCTGGCTTGGCTTTATTTGGAATGAGCTGGCCCCAAGATGCCTCTCTCCATCCTACATGTTGTGCTCGTCTTAGTACACGTCCAAGGTCCTGACATCTGTGATGTCTCTGGGGTGAGTAGCTATTGTGTCAGCCTGGTGATTTTGTCAGGCCTGGCCCTGCCCAGAATATTCATGCGTGGAAAAAGATGTCTTAACAGGTTCTGGCTTTTGAAATTTAATTTGTTTTCTCTCTGTGTTATATACATATTTAAAATAAGTAAGTAGACTAAATGAACAAACACTTTTTACTAGATTGTTTTTTTTAAAAAGATGTGTTTGGGCTCCGGGTAATATCTTTTTACTTACAGAATTATTAACATTATTTGAGCAGTAATTATTGGGGATTTAATCTTAGTAGTAAGGGCAGAAATCCCTAAAATGAATTCTGACCAATCGGCTTTATTGTGCAACTAACATTTCATTTTTTTAGACATTTGGAAGTATTCAGAACTTTTAATAAGTGTCTTTAAACATACATCTAATACATACATAGTTCTTTTATAGGGCATAAAGATGAGCAAGTACTGTCTGCCTTTAAATTTAGTTTGTAAAAAGAATAGGATAAAAAGTACGTGTTCGCTTTTAGTGATACTGTGCTATTATTCTTCCTCTTTTAACTAAGATATGTCAGTTTCTTCTTCTTTTATTAATTCAAATTAGAGAGTTAAAAATGTCTTAGTGTAAAGTGCCAAGCTGGAATCGTTATTCTAATCAACACCAAGAAACGGCAATGTCAGCAGGGAGAGTGAGACTCACGGCATAGTTAACAATAAAAGAAAACTGTAGTCCTGTGGTATTTCCAGGGTACCAGGTGTCCTGGGATAAAAGTGGTCCCCAGTCCGCTAAAGAGGGAATCATGGCAACCTGAGAGGTTATATGATCCTTTGGAATCGGAGTCCCTAAGGATCTATCAGGTCTTCCAGCCAATGGAGATGAAGGTGAGAGAAGAAAAGTGATTTTTCACTGTGTGATCATAACATGGAAACTCATTAAAACAAACAGTAAGTCCACTTATGACACTTCAGGTCTATAAAGGGGGATTTCACAGGTGCTGGCAAGCGTGAAAAGGGATGGTGAAAAGGGAAACCTTATACATTGTTGGTGGGAATGTAAGTTGGTCCAACCACTACGGAAAACAGCATGGGGGTTTCTCACAAAATTCAAAATAGAACTACCATATGATCCAGCAATCCCACTCCTGGGTAAATACCCAGAGAAATGAAAATGGGATTCTGACAAGATCTCTGCCTTCCTATGTTTACCATAACATTACTTCATATTAACCAAGATATGGAAACAACTCAAATGCCCATCAACAGATGAATGGATAAAGAAGATGTGGTACATATGTAGAATGGAATATTAGTCAGTTATCAGAAAGGAGGATATCCTTCCAATCAGGACAACATGCATGGACCTTAAGCTTACTGTGCTAAGCGAGAAAAGTAGGGTAGAGAATATGTGGAATCTATAAAAGGCAAACCTGTAAAAAACAGAGAGTAAAATGGTGATTTTACCGGGGGATGGGAAGCAGGGGGTAAGAGTGATGGTGTTTAAGGGTACAAACTTGTAACAAGCAGTAAATAATCCATGGAGATCTAATGCACAGTATAGTGAATATAGACAATAATATTGTACTATAATTGCATAATGTGACAAATATCCCTACACGGGCAATCATGTTACAATATATCAACGTACCAAAGTAACAGGCTGTACGCTTTAAACTTATACAATGTTACATGTCAAATTTATTCAACAAAAAATAAATGAATAAGGGGATTAGGAGGTACTTGTCAATCAAAAAAACTCAGGATTAAAAATCTGGGGAAAGAATGAAACCATCTCAATAGTCCCATGGCGTAAACCACAGGAAGCAGTGACTCGCCAAAATGATAGTGAGCTTTCAGATAGTTATCTAGACACTGTTTCCAAGATGTTTATCAGGCCCTTGACCACTATTCTGAAATGTCTAATGAGTGTATCGTCAATACTGGGGTTACTCAAACATTCCCACGAGGCTTTAATTTTAGTGACTATACTAGTTCATTTCTAGAAATTCTATTTCGTCCTTTTTCAATTTTATGCTTTCTTCTTTTGTTTCTTTCAGTTTGCTCTGCTCAAATTCCTGGATTGCTAATCATTCTGTTTGTTGAAAACCTTGACTCCTTCATGGTGACTCATTTGTCTTGCCACTTGACATTTTTAACTCTGAGCTCATGTTCAGCAGCGTTTTCTCTTTTTTTCCTGTGGGATTTTTGCATGATCTGCTTTGTGGAAGGGCCCTTCAGAGAAGTGTTACCTTTGCCCATGCTGGCGCCGAAGGGCTTCTGGACAATCTTTTCAGCTTAACCTTTTGAGCTAGAGTTTCTGCACGGCACGCAGGGTGCAAATTTAGATGCTACCTTCAAATGGGTCTAGAATTTGGGTTTCTCAAGGAAGAGGGTTTATCCCACCCAAGTGCCCTGAGTGGACCAGCTGCCCTGTTGATCCCAAACCAGTGGTCAGTGAGTTTCTACCTTTTTCCACAGATGGGGCTGGACTTTGAGTCTCTAGGCATTGTGTAGAGATGGCTCAGCTCCCTCTTCATCCAACCTAAAGTTGCATCCTTCTCTCTGGGTGGGTATCTTCATCTGTTCGGACTTTTATAACAAAGTATTATAGACTGGATGGCCTATAAAAAATATTTCTCACAGTTCTGGACACTGGGAAGTCTCAGATAAGGATGTCAACATGGCTGGATTCTAGTGAGAACCCTCTTCTTGGCTTGCAGATTGCCACCTGCTCATTGTATCCGCATGAGGGAGCTCTGTGGGGTCTCTTTTATAAGGGCACTGATCCCATTCATAAGGCCCCACTCTCATGACCTAGTCACCTCCCAGAGACCCCACCTCCAGATACCATTACACTGGGGATTAGGTTTCAACATATGAATTTGGAGCGGGGGGCACACATTCAGCCTTTAGCAACGGGCTTTTAGCATCTGGTTCTCTTTCCTCTCAGTTTATATCTGGATCTTAAACTCAGAGCCTTGCTTTCACGTTCCACTGGCTGATTTCTCAATTTCTGGTGCCTGGAGATACCCCTTGCTTTCCTTGGAGATTAGCTACGGATTAAATATTTTGGTCATATTTTATTGATGATTTCTAAGAGTTTCTAGTATGCAGAAAGAAGGCCAGTAGACATCAGCTCAGTCAGCCATGTTGTTGGGAGCTGGATAAATCAATATGGAAGTAAGCACACTAAACCCAGGACCCTCTTAATTCGCTTTCAGCACAGAAAGGTGTTAAGCCGCCGCATTTATTGAAGCAACAGGGGACTGAAAACCTGGATGCATTTTCAGAGAAGTCAGTCAATCAACTGACACTGCTTGTTACAAACAGAAATTATGACATCACAGAGGCTGACAAAAGTCAGTTTCTAAGTATTGTCTGGTTGAGACCAGAAAACCCACAGCCACACGGGGAAGTCCAGTTCCACGGAATTTTCTCTAACGTTACAAAATTCCAGGCACGACTTCCTCGCCAGATTGTTTCTTGGTATTGTGAACACTTCCTTAGGCCATTTTCTTTCCTTTTGTAAACTTTTTGCAACATTCCATTTTCAACTTAAAAACCATGCAGACAGATTGTTCCCTCCTTCCTCCAATCCACCCCATTTACTCAGAGATTAACTGCTTTAATTCCAATGCTTTATCGTTTTACCTTCTGCTTCCTACTCATTCTCAGTGCTGTTGCCTGGTTCGGGACTCAGCCTTATCTCGACTCGCTTTCTAAAGTCGCCGCCCTGATCTACTGCTCCTTCTGCACGTGAGCCTTCAGAGGCCTTCTAGAATTCCTATTTTACGACTCAATCCTTTAGAGGCCCCCCCAACTCAAATACATTCCCAAATCAAAATATATTCTGACTTGCTTAGTCCAGCATGGAATAATTCTATGTCCCACTCCAATCTTGCTCCCACTAATTTATTAGACTACATATTTTAAAATAGTTTTAGCTTTACAGAAAAAAATTAGGAAAACAGTACAGAGAATGCCCATATACCCCACGTTCAGTTTTTCCCGCTTTATAGACATTTTATAGTAGTGTGGCATATTTACCACAATTCTTAAAGCAATATTGGTACATGACAGTTTCTCAGACTTTTTTTCTTTTGTCTTTGATGACCTTGACAGTTTTCATGAGTGGTAGTCAGATATTTTATAGAATGTCCCATTATTAGGATTTGTCTCACTTTTCTCTCATCCTAAGACAGAGACGGTGGGTTTGGGGAGGAAGACCACAGAGATAAAGAGGCAAGTTCATCACACCAGAGGGCGCCCATGTGACTTGTCACTGTTGACGTAGACCTTGACAGCCTGGCCAAGGCAGTGTTTATTTGTTTTGTTTTTTCTTTTTTTTTTTTTTCCTTTTCAGGACTCATGGTGCACTGACTTATATAGCTACACGTTGGTTCACGGCACTCACTTAAGAAGGCTTTCTGCAAGGTACCTCTTCTGTTCAATTTTATTTTATTACTTTTTTCCTTCCTCCTCTATTTCTACACACATCCCTGCCACAACTAACCCCTCCACACACACTCTCTAATACATTAAACATGTAACCATCTATTCATCTTCTTTTATTAGATAAAAGGTGGTATTTTTGCATGTACAATTTTAAGAACACATGCATGCTATAATGCCCTTTAATAAAGCTTTTTTAGAAAAAAAATCATGTTTTGAGAGTGGCTGCCCCTGTTTTCATGGGCTGTGACTACCTCTTTGTCCACATCCTTGCCAGGATTTAATATTATTTGACTTTTGAATAATCCCCAGATTGATAGTTATAAAGTGGTATATCCTTCTTGCTTTACTTTGCATTTTTGATTATCAGTGTCTTAGAGTTCTCTTACCCCATGGCCAGTCAAGGTGACACATAAAATCAAGCACAACAATTAGTAGGATCTAACTTATTTTACAGGTCTTAGCATATATTTTACTCCTACCGTGAACAGTCTAATCATATCCTTTGCCCTTTTTTATTTATTTTCTTTTGTGTGTGTGTGTGTAGGTGTTTCGCCCTTCTAGTGGATGTACAAAACTTCTTTGTGTACTCTGGACTTGAGTCTTCCTGTCTGCTTTGCACGTTGCAATTACCTTATCCCAGCTTTCACCTTTGTTTATGAAGTCCTTTCTTAAACCAGTAATCTTTTATTTTGATGTAGTCAAGTACATCAAATTCTCTACTTACCCTTTGGCCTTTGGGCATTTTGTTTAAGAAATACTTATCTTCTGGGGCACCTGGGTGGCTTTGTTGGTAAGCGTCCAACTTTGGCTCAGGTGGCAGGTTTGAGCCCCTGTGCTGACAACTCGGAGCCTGGAGCCTACTTCAGATTCTGTGTCTCCCTCTCTCTCTGCCCCTCCCCCACTCATGCTCTGTCTCTCTCTCTCTCTCTCTCTCTCTCTCTCTCTGTCTCAAAAAAAAATAAATAAACATTAAAGAAATACTTATCTTCTTCACGGTCACCAACATAGTATTCTAGATTATGAAATTATAGGATTTGATATTGAGAGGACTAATTTTTCTCCATGCAGTGAGCCAATTTTCAACATGATGCACTACTTACTTTCTAGCCTGTGACTTGTAATGCTGAGATCACCAAACACATAATTCCCTTAAGAATCCGGGTCTGATATCAAATACTAGTTTCTTTGTTGGATTATCTGTCTCGTCACTCATGAATATTCATCATAGTCAGTGCAGGTCCTAATAAAAAACCATCATTATCTAAGTTATAGCTAAACGAGCTCATGTTTTTCCCTTATCCTTATATCCACACTTCACTGGTCTCTCAAGATCGACCTCTCTGTGGATTCTTCCCAGTTGAATCTTTTAATTTAATTGTTGAATTCATTGCAAGTTCAAGCACCCTGCCTCCCCAGCAACACCGAACCCAGGAAAGCTTGAGGAGCAGAGAGGAAAAGGCAAGAAAGGATTCTGACCTCAGACATCTGAGTTAGATCTTTACCAGGGACTCACTGCATGACTACCGGCAGGTTACATCACCTATCAGAGTTATAGTTTCCTTCGCTTGTAGGGCAAAATAAAACAACAGAATTACCTAGTATTTATGGCTACCTTCCATGTAGCATTAGGAAGTAGACAAGATTATTATCTTCATTTTACAGACCAAGTTGGAAGCTTGTCCAAATGTGCGTAGCTAAGAGGTTGGGAGGGTAGGAATTTGATCCCAGGGTGTCTAACCATGAAACCCATGCTCCTACTATTATGCTATATTCTCTTGTTAAGACTATGGGGAGAAAGAAGGCAAGCCTATGAGGTGTCTACTTCAATGATCAGTAATCATTATTTGCCCAACTCCTGAACTATGGACTAGAAAATAATGTATCTCACAGCCTTGGCTTGCCCTAGTGGCTGTTTGACAGCATAGATGGAACACTCCCTGGGGGGTGGGGGGGGGTGGGGTGTGGGATAAGAAATCCACTCTTTATCTGAAAGAAAGCATAAAAACAATTATAGTTCCTTGGCAGTGAGGGCCGAAATTTTTTGCAAAGCCCTATCCTAAGCACTTGGCTGCTTTAGTTCACTTAATGCTCATGTCATTCAGATGTGACAGATACTTATTTTCCCTAATAACTAAGATTAGATTGGGTCAAAAAAATTCCCCCAATTGCTCAATTAGTAGGACAGAACTATGCTTCGACCCAGAATTGGGTCAATATTTTTTTTTAATAATCTCAATGCATTTTTTTAAACATTTAATTTAGTTTTCTATCTTTTTTTTAATAACATTTTACTACATATTTTCTAGTCTAAGAAAGGAAATTAAATACATCAGAATGTTTTTCTGCTGCATTAAAAAGTTTCTTTCATTTTTTTTCTTTAGGGAGAAACTGATTATACTCAGATTGCATCAGTTCCTACTGTCTTTAAAACATGTTTAGTGATGTTATCAACGTCTGTAAATAACACATTCCAGGAAGAGAATATTGCTTTTGATAAAGGTATTTACCGACAGTAAATGCTAAACAAATTGAGAGCACATGCTACTAATTAGTGTGTCCCTCTCTATCTGACAGACACATATTGACTGTGACTTTTAAAAGCTCAGACAGTTCATTCTATAAAGGCCAAAAAATGGTCCATTAAATATCGTGCCAAAATCATTCTGAGAAAAATTGATATGGGAACTTCCTGTCATTGTAAAGACTTAATTTCCAAGTAGGAGTTACCAATGCCAGAAATAAGAAATATCACTGTCAAGAAGAATAGGAATTAGGTTTAATATAGAATTAGTTCCAAAGTAAAGCCACAAGATACTGGAATTTGGTACTATTTAAATATTAAAATTGTTAAGGTGAGTAAGTCTATATGCCTGGTTCCATTTTGTCCATAATACAGGCTGGCAAAGGCACTTGTATTCTTGTCAGCATATGTAGAACAGTTCAGCCTTTAATTTATTTTCAGAGGCAGACATTATAATATCCAAAGGATATCCCTAAAACCTGTTTAATTTCTTGCCTTTAAAACTAAGTGCAGAAGAAGCAGAAAGTGTCACCGCGTGCGGCTCTCCTTTTACATAAGTACTTATTCATCCTCAGTTTTTTAGGGTAGATTCTCATTTAATCCTTATGATTGTTGGAAAACATTGAACGTAGCAGAACCCTTACTAACTAACACGTTAATTCTTGCTTTACAATAGATGGGATAGTCAAGCAGTATCTTTCAATAGAATGATCTCATGCTTTGCCATTGCTTTGTGGAATGTTCTTGGCAGTAGCACCACACAATTCTACTTATTTTAGCTTTTTGCTATTATAAATGAAGAGAAATTTTACCTCTCGTTACTCTTTTCCTATTTTTTTCTTAGCTTCATGCATTCATTTTTCCAGAAAAACCTTGGATTAATTTTCCTTTCCTATTTTCTTGACTCATCCTTAATGAATTGTTTAACTGGGAGAATCATATTACTTTCTAAGTGTATTTTGGAAGAACTTACGTCTTTTCGGTGTTCGTATATATTACTTTTGTCAATTTCTGCATTTAGATTCCAAGCATGTTTGGTTGAAGTAACTTCCAAGAATGTTACAGGTTTGCAGCTATTGAATTTGAGATCTTATACTGTTAAATTTTCTAACAGGTTCTTACAGATAGTTAGGGCTGCTATTGATTTTTATATTATAGTCTATTTTCTGATTTGGAAACATGTACAGTGTGAAAATGTTAGACTGACCAGCAATTATGCTGACATCAAGTTCAGTACAGAGAGTGGAATGGATAAGACCAAATGTTTCCTAGTCTCAGTGAAGACGTGAAGACAAGAGATCGTTACTGATTAAATTTTAGCGCTGTTGTCTATACTCAAAATTTAGTAGCAAGTCAAAATCTTCAGCAGAAAATACAAAACAGATTGCCAGAACTCAAGAAATAAAGTAAAAAGATTCACTTCATAGCCAGATCTTTGGAGTATAGGGCTTAAGAAGAAGGGAAGACAACCGCATTCTCAAAGATTTTATGGCATTCAACAGAAGCAAGCCAATGGCAGAGGAGGTGGGGAGGAGAGCAAATGCAAAATCAATAAGAAGCAAATGTGACTTGTAGCATTTTCTAGCTCACTCTGGCATTGAATGTCCACATGGTTTATTGTAAGTAATAAGCTTTCCCTAGACCAAGTAATAAAGATATAAGCAACGCCTGGCATCCCAAGGGCATCCTATCATTCGAGAAGGGGAAGGGGAGAGTGAGTTCTGGATGGGGTGCAGTGCCTGTGGCTTCCAGAGCAAACGAGAGAGCCCCAGCAAGTTTGCTCTCACTGCCTTCAGAAGAATTCACTGGTACCCTCAACCACAAGTGGTGGGGTGGAGGGGCTGCGGATGGCTTCATCAGCACTCCCAGGGATGACATTCATATTGAGGGACAGTAAAAAACCTGTCCTGGAACACAATGGAGAGGACAAAGGAGGTATCTGCACAATCCATATACTGTGAGAAGACCAATGACTGAATCAAGAACTGAAAACAAAGTTTGCAGGGACAATTGTGAATAAAAGGACAAGGTCTGAGACCAGAGTATTTCAGAAGAGTCTCTGTGGGACCTACTTACTGCATTCCAGTGGTCGTGCCGGTGCAAAGTAGTTGTGTTGGTCCTAGTAGTGACAAGTTTGAACATGTCCCTGATCCCACATGGAGTTTTTTTTTTTTTTTTAATTTTTTTTTTAACGTTTATTTATTTTTGAGACAGAGAGAGACAGAGCATGAACGGGGGAAGGTCAGAGAGAGGGAGACACAGAATCTGAAACAGGCTCCAGGCTCTGAGCTGTCAGCACAGAGCCCGACACGGAGCTCGAACCCACGGACCGCGAGATCATGACCTGAGCCGAAGTCAGACGCTTAACTGAGCCACCCAGGCGCCCCACCACATAGAGTTTTAAGCTCCTGCATGCACCTGTGACCAAGTCTGACTGCAGCTAAAGAGTCCTTTCTTCCTTGGTAAGCCGCAAATAGGAGTGCTAAGAATAGCACCCATGCTGGTTGGAACAGAGGGAACATAAATGAGGTACCCATACATGACCGAGATTTGTCTATAGAAAAACTCTGAACATTTGTAACCTTTCTGGCCAGGTGGAAGTAGAACAACAACAACGACAATCCAGCATGGTTTGTAAGGTTCAGATTTCAATGAGTTGTTTATACAATTATTATTTATTTAATAATTCAATTAATTATTAGCTTCTACTCCATGCACTGGGCAAAGTATTGGGTCTTCCTCTCCCAACTCCCCCAAACGAGCTAGGTTTATCAAGATGTTCCAATCTATTAGGAAGAACATAAAAGGACTTACATACTGTAATTCAAAAATTTTATAACAATGAGAATCAAGTTTCAAAAATGATACTAGGAGAGCCCAGTAGGAAGAGAGCTGCTTGGATGTTACAGACTGAATGCTTGTGTCCATCCCCCAAATCATATTGAACCTCCTCCCTGCAACCCCAAAGAGGGCTCTCACCAGAATCTGACCATCCTGACACTCTGATCTTGGACTTGGAGCCTCCAGAGCTGTGGGAAAGAAATTTCTGTTGTTTACAAGCCACACCAAGTCTATGGTGTTTTGTTATTGCAACCCAAACAGAGTAAGACAGAAATTGGTGGAGATGTGAGAATCCAAAAAGCACCTTGAAGTAGGTAGTAGTTGACCTTGGCCTTGGACACTGGATAGCTTTCAAAAGACAGGTTAGAGCTTTTCCTGGAGGGCGAACCTGAGAGAGGGCACCAACATAGAAGGTGCCCTGGCATATGTCTGCTCAAAAATTATGGTTGGCTTGAAGCACCGCTATGAATATTGGATGGAAAAATTTTTTTTTCTTATGAAATATCTCTGAAGACCATGATAACTGCAATTTCTCGGTCTTAAAGTATTCAAACTGAGCCCTTTAGATTGAGTCCTGCTAGTTCAACAAGTTGCCTATGGCTGTTTCCCAGGTCTTGTTCTCATTATTACAAATTACCTTCCATAGTGCCCTTGAAGCGTCCTCAACTTCTGGATGTGCACACCTGCTTCTCCCCAGCTCCGCATGCTAGAGCTACACTTCTGTGCCAACTTGCTGCCACCCATTTTTGCATTTGCCCAGCAAAGCTGAGCTGTGATTAACAAAGTTATGCTGCCTCCACAGGGAGAATTTTCTGAACCACCAAGCAGACTTCTATGGAAAGTCTTTAAGGTAGAGTTTATAAATGAAACACGTCTCAGGTATCACCACCATTCTCCCTTCACACTGCAAAGAAGCCAATATACCTCATGAGGTTTCGGTAGCCTGGATATTGGCAGAAAGTGAGAACTTAGGATTCACAACAGTTGTTTTTTGTTTTTGTTTTTGTTTTTTGTTTTTTTTTTTTTTTTTTGGTCCTATAAGACCAAGGGGCGAAACGACCTATCAAAGCTTGCTCAAGAAACTGTATCGCCAGAAATTAAATTTACTCAAGGAGCTGAATGCCTAATTCTTACTGCCTTCTATCCACTCTAGAACCTAAAAGTGAACAATTAATGTCATAAAAATGCCCAATTTGGGTTCAATAGTATTTATGTGCCTCATTTGGGTGTGAGGATGCTTGGTTAGTCTCTTGCTTTCAGAAATTTAGGAGAAACACACTTTGTATAAAGAGTGAACTCCAATCAAGGCAGAAGGAACACCCAAACTTTGATGTGCTAAGATTTCCCAATGCCAGCAAGGCAAACTGAGAGCCTGAGACACAGAAGTCTGAGCAGTGGAATTTGCAATATGGCGCACAGAGTTAACTGCTATGAGGAAGTAGAGGCTGGCATGGGAAGTGGAGGCTTTACCTTCTTCCACTTTCTATATTTAAATGCC